>NC_137075.1:85416552-85788315 GCF_951640355.1 Cnephaeus nilssonii | reverse complement strand
ACGGAAAGGACTTCAGGGGCGACTCATGGGGACCCAGCTGGGGTTGGAATCTGGGGCTGCAGTGGCCACACAGAGCAGCTGCCTGGATGCCTCACGCTGGCCATAGAGGGCATGGCTTTCCACGCAGGACCTTCATCCCGGCACGGCCTGCGAGGCTGGTCTGGACCCCACCCCACATAAGTTTCAACGTCCCGTCTTCCATTACAAGCACCTGATTTGGAACTGAAGCAAAGCTCTAAGACGCATTCAGTGCAATGCCTCAGCAAGGAAGGAACTCGTGTCATAACCCGAAACAGTTACTCAACCTTATCTGGTTTACAATAGGCACATGGCTGCCTTGAGAGGCATCGAGACATACAGTTAATTGCCATCTACAAGTCCTCCCAAGTCTTTATGGATCAGAGGGTCATCAGCTTAGAGTTCTCTCTCTTCCTTTTTCATCTGTCAGTATCCTACTCGTCTACTCTGGCTTACATTCATCCCTTCCTTTCAAAACACTTCCAACACGGTTCTTAGAGTTTATACTTGTTTATATTCATTTAATGATGTCAGAGTTTTCCGTGTCCTTTCCTCAGCAACCTACAAAGGTTGTTGCAGGCGAAGATCATGCATCTTGCCTTCCCGGCTTCCCTCGGCAAACGTTCATGGGGCTTGCTATGGAGGAGGTGCGTAGTAAATCTAATTTGATTGATGTATGGGACTGGTATGGTCTCTCACTCCAAATAAATCATAGGGGCTTTGCACATTAACACTGCAGTGGACAGATTTTTACCCACAGTACATGCTCTGACTTTTCAAAGTTCAAAAAACCTTTTTAAAAGTCAAAGCCACTCTTTGAAACAAGACCATTGGAAGATGGGAATTAACCTGCCTATAAAGGAGAACCTGGCACCAAGAAAAACGGAGACTTCCATCTTCCCACTGAGACGTCACCACTTGGCTAAGACCACTAACGGGTCTTAGATAAGTTACATATTCCGTAGGTCTGTGCTTCTACGTCGAATACGACAAAAACCTGAATAAAACACAAGTTCTCAATTTTTCATAACCATGAGTCCTTTCCTTTTTAATGCACCCCCTTTCCTTCCTCTCTCAGTGGACCTCACATTTTGAAAGCCTTACGTTTTCTACTGAGTAGTAGTGATTAATACATTAATACATTTTTCCCTTATCTTGATGCGTCATAGTCCAATAGTCACAATGAGATGTTCCACTCACATCAGGTGACCAGGATAACCACACGAGTTGATAGACGTCCCCCAAAAGAAAAGCTCATGTGTTAATGAGTTTTTGCAGTTATGTCTGCAGTTAATGAGTGATATTTACTCTTGCTTTTTGAAATGCTGAAACAAGATTGATGTTTCTATCTCTCTCTCTCCTTTTTTCTTCTGGTTGGCCTGTCAAATATTCAGGATCCCAGACTTGGGGAATTCAGAGAGGATGTCTGCACGTCTTTCCTCTGAAACGCCCTGGCTCTGTGGTTTTATTTTTTTTAAATATATTTTTATTGATTTTAGAGAGGAAAGGAGAGGGAGAGAGAGATAGAAACATTAATGATGAGAGAGAATCATTGATTGGCTGCCTCCTGCACACCCCCCACTGGTGATCGAGCCCACAACCTGGGCATGTGCCCTGATGGAAATCGAACCGTGACCTCCTAGTTCATAGGTTGACACTCAACCACTGAGCCATGCCAACTGGGATGGCTCTGAGGTTTTAGTTAAACAGTGGTGTCATCAAATCCATTTGACTATTTACTTGTTATTGGAGACATGTTTCCAATAACTTGAGGAAATGCCATCTGGACTTGAACAACAATAAATGCTGATGTTGTAGGTGCTAATATATGGTGACAGCCAATCTACATACAGTTTGTCTCCACTTCAACTCGCCAGATCAGCTGGAATTTGTGTTTGAACCCTAACATTTTACTGAAACAGGGAGGCAGAAAGAGAGGCTGATTATGCAAATTCCTTCACACACACTCTGCACACAGCTCAAACCTTTGAGAGATTTACCTGAGGTTTTCTGAACTGAATTCCGACTCCAGGAAGCGTAGAAACTGGTCCCGCCCCACCTGGTCCTTCAACATCTCATCGAAAGAGAAGCCCCATCTCTTTACTCGCTGCTGGCTGGGCTCTTTGCTTTTGGGGGGAAACAAAGGTTTAAAAAGTGATCAATATTAGGCAAAAACCTGTGTCACATTCTCTCCAGCAAGTCAAATCTATTTTGCTGCCGCACGCCAAAGGGAAATTTCGCAAATTTAAGTGACAGTACGAACCCTAAATGTAGACTTCTGTACACCAACATCAGCCAGTGGGAAAGAGTCTCTTTAGGGAAGGCATTTAGGGTAGGTTCACCAGGAGGCGTGCCGACTGGCTCCTGTCCACAGGAGGTACAACCCCACTGATTCGGCTTCCCTGGATGTTCTTGTCAGTGATTGGCCCAACTCTTGACTCCATCATTTTTTTTTTTTAATAACTGAGGATGCCTTGTGAATCCAACCATTCATCAGAGACAGTGTCCCCACCTCTCACCCCTTCCTCAACCCACTGGGGAGAAACAGAGCCCTGTTTAGATCTGAGTGATGTGTCAATGGTCAGAAATGAAACAACTCATCTAGGATAAACCCTGCTCACTCATTCAGAAGCAGAATGCTGTGTTCATTTATCAATTTAACAACCACCTGCTCAGTGCTTATGATGTTCTAGGAATTTCACGTCTGTTAACTCACTGAACCCTCACAACTACTCTGTAAAGCACGTACTGGCATTACCCCATTTGACAGATAGGGAAACTGAGGCCTCATGATAATTTTCCCAAGGACACTAAGGGAGTCAAGACTCAAGTCCAGAGTGCAGCTCCTAACTCTGCTGTGGGCGTCACCTCCACGTGACCCTCCTCAGACCCATGCGGGGTGGGCGGGGAGGTTTGGAGGGGGAAAGATGCTGGTCTTATTCTTTTGGTTTGGAAAGATGCAAATATTTCCTTCAATTCTGTCTTTCCTTCACTTGCTGTATTTATTCCCCTTACCCTTTAAGAAGCAGCAGAGTCCTAGTTCACAAGTCACATGCTAGAATCTCCCACTCAAAGAGTGGTCTATGGACCTGTGGGGAATGTCACCTCATCTCAGACTTGTGGAATCAGAATCCGCAGAGTAATAAGATCCCTGGAGATCTAAGTACACATTAAACTCTGAGAGGCATTGCTCTAGCAATACTTAGTTTTCCTCTTTTAAAAATATTGACATTTGCTTTTCATTATTTCTAACAGACATTAAGTAAATAAAATCATTTCCTTGTGTTATGGAGTTGACATAGTCTCAATATTTATTTTAGAAAATTACACGTAGTAAAGGAGAACAAAAGCATGTGTGTTGAAAGGTTTGGAACAACAAGTAGCCCTAGACCAGCACTGCCAGTCGAACCTTCCGTGATGATGGAAATATGCTATGTCTGTGCTCTCCGGTATGTAGCCACTAGGCACACGTGGTTCTTGACAACTTGGGTAGTGTGACCAAGAGGCTGAATATTTAATGTTAAATAATTAAAGTTTAAATTGAAGTGGCCGCATGTGGCTAGTGGCTACTGTATGGGAAAGCACAGCTCTGGACTTACGCGATTCAAGCCCAACCCTGTGTTTCTGCACCACTGGACATAACCAGCAGCAGCAGCAGGACCGTCTAATTCTGAGATTATGTGCTTGGGCGCGGGAGGCCCCTGTGCACAGCTCTGCATCTCCAGGCTTAGCCCAGCGGAGTCAGAGGAGAAGACTAAGTCTACCAGGTGACCCAATGGGGAATTCCATGAAAGATCTCTTCCAATGTGCCAGGTTGGGCTTTCTAGAACAAGCCTAGAAGACAGGTCCTGGATTCTCCCAAACTCAAGCCACAGAACCAATCCCACTCAACAGAGTTCCAGGAGACAAAAAGTACTGCTTATAAAGAAATCTCCCCTGCCCGGCCGGTGTGGCTCAGTGGTTAAGTGTTGACCTGTGAAACAGGAAGTCACGGTTTAATTCCTGGTCAAGGCACATGCCTGGGTTGTGGGCTCAATCCCCAGTGCGGGGCATGCAGGAGGCAGCTGATCAATGATTCTCTCTCATCATTGATCTTTTAATCTCTCTCTCTCTCCCTTCATTTCTGAAATCGATTAAAAAATATATTGAAAAAAAGATCCCTCTAGGGTTGAGGCCAGCAGCATATGTAAGCCCCATAGAGCTGTGGGATATTGTCTCTTTCTGCCAGGGTCATGCTGTTGCCTGGGATGGGCTCAAGCACCTGCTCTTCGCCCGCCAAGGTGGCAGGGCTCTGCAGGGATGGTGCTGGTGGCAGCCGCACCCTGATCAAAGGCTGAGCCTGAGGGCTAGGTGTGGAAAGTCTCTCAGTGTTTGTAGTGATTGCCTCTTGGACATATTCCCACCTCCTGTGCCTCTACTTTCTGGAACCCAATCTAAGAGTCCTCACTCACTCCATCAGGTTCATTGGTGGTGACAGGGTGGGAGAAAGGCCATTTTGGGGATGGGCCAGAAAGCTTGGGGTGTCATGCTTGATGGAGAATCAGAGGCATAGGACAGAGGTTGGGATGTAAAGTCAGCTTTCAGCAGAAACAAGGACGTCTGGAGAGACAGGATACCCTCATGTGGTAGTTTCCTAGGGCTGTTGTAACAAAGGACCAACAACCTGGCTTTAGGGAGTAGAAAATTATTCTCTCACAGTTCTGGAGGCTAGAAGTCTGAAATCAAGGTGTTGGCAGGGCCATGCTTTCTCTGGAGGCTGTTAACTTCTGATGTGGCCAGCAATATGTGGCGTCCTGGGCTTGCACATGCATCACTCCGTCTCTGCCCCCATCCTCATGTGGCATCCTCCCTGTGCATCTGAGTCTCTGTTTTCTCTTCTTACAAAGGCAGCAGTCATATTGGAGCAGGAGCCTACCCTATTCCAGTGTGGCCTCATCTTCACTGCTTGCATGACAACAGCCCTATTTTCCAATAAAGTCATAGTCAGAGGTTCTGGGAAGGACGTGAATTTTTTGGGTGACACTATTCAGCCTAGAACATCAACTATGCATTATTCACAATCAATCCTTTTTCTATACCTGGATGCTAGTCCATCTGGCCATTGGAATCTATTCCATTAAAACAGGGGTCCTCAAACTTTTTAAACAGGGGGCCAGTTCACTGTCCCTCAGACCGTTGGAGGGCCGGACTATAGTTTTAAAAAAACTATTAACAAATTCCTATGCACACTGCACATATCTTATTTTGAAGTAAAAAAACAAAACAGCAAAAACACCCGCATGTGGCCTGCGGGCCGTAGTTTGAGGACGCCTGCATTAAAAGCTTTTGGGATAAAACTTCTCTAGATGTGTGTTGCTGGCATTACTTGAGTATTTCCAAACATCTTCCCCTTTGAGGTTCAAGATCAGATCTGAACATGTTGCTACTACTGAATGGTCTCTGTGGTTATAAAATAATTCTGCAAATTATTCCCAGGTGACTGGTACAATAACTCTCCCTTGGCCCAATTCAAATAAATAATCACCGGAACTCACAGCCCCTTTTATTTCCATCCATTGTGCAGAAATGCTTCCTTATGCAATGTTTTTATTATGGTTCTGTGTCATCATTTAGCTGTTTAAGGGTTTATGTTCAGCTGTCGCACGAGCCCTTTGAGGGCAGAAACCATGTGTCGTGTGCCTCTGATTCACCACAGTGCTTTTTACACAGCAAGTCCAACACTGGGAAGAAGTCAGTAAGACAATGTGTGTAGTGACGTGGGTGATGTGACCTTATCCTGAAGGCATTTTCTACTTGCTACCTCGATATCTTTTTCTAGCTCTTCCTTGTTCTCCATGCCCCCTGATCTCCCCAAATTCCTGATTCCCACTGAGGAGCTCAAACCAACACATAGCAAAGACAGGTGGCTCGCCAAAGGACTCTGGCTCTCATTTCCGCTGATCTACCAACTCAGAACGTAGCACGTAGTAGGTTCACAAAATAAATTTGTTGCATGAAACTAAGAAAAAAAAAGGCTTATATTACTGGTCATCTCTAGCCTTTGTTTCATGGATGGGAACTATGGACGGGCTGAAGTGGGATGTTGGCCCTGATCCCTAATTGTGCTCTTCGAAAGACAGGTCCCCAGCCACTGCCAGCATTAGAGTGGCTGGGGATGTCCAGTGGGGAGAAGAAACAGGCCTCCACAGCCTCTCTTCACATTCACATGTATCTCAATAACCTGATTCTGCTTGAAGGTGGACAGAACGCTGTAGGTGTTAGGTTAGGCATCGAGGTTAGAGTAGAAGCCTGAACAATAAGAGCAGGACCAGAGCATTAGTTGTAGGGGCAGGTGGCACCCACCTGGGGACCGAGTTCTGATAGGCTGGAATAAACCAACAGGTCAGGTGGCCACCATTTCCCCAAACGGTCACATGCTTCTTTGTTGACTTTCAAGAAAGGAGGAGGAAATCCCAGGGTTATTATCGGGAACTAAGTTCATGTACTCATCTCCCCTCCTTTCCCAAATAACCAATAAAGTGACCAAAGAAATAGTCACTTCTCCACCAAACCTATACTTTTTGAATGCCTACTGTGTGCCCAAACTGGGTCTAGGTGCTAAAGTAATATTAAGTCCTAACGTCCTATTTAGAAAGAGAATGGGGGAACAGGGGGGTAATGTTATATGGAATGACTGGGAGGAAGGGGTGGCTACTCTAAATGGAGTGGTCACAGAAGACCTTTCTGAAGAAGGGACACCAATGCTGAGTGACACTCTGTGAACTGCACCAGGAATTTTCAAATTGTTCTGTGCCTCAGAATTGCCTAGAAAGCTTGCTGAAAACAGACCCCCCCAGTGCATCTGTATTTTTAATGGGCATCCTGGGTGATTCTAATGCGCCCTGTATTTTGAGAACTAGTGACCCACACAATTGCTGAGGGAGCCCTCACCAGCTACAGACATAGTCCATCTGAACCAGGGCTGCATGTTAGAATCACTTGGGGGAATATAAAACAAAAACAAAAACCAATGCCTCATTTCCAGAAATTCTGAGTTAATTGGTCTGGGGAGAAAAGTAGGCATTGGCATGTAAAAAAATAAATAAATAAAAAATGCTCCAGGTGATTCTAATTTATGGCCCAAACTGAAAGCTAAGTCCTTCAGTCTCCCAAATTGCTGGGTACATGCAAAGACTTATGTGCTCTGAACAGGGATCGGAGTGATGAAACATTGACTGGAAATAGCACTTCTCCAATCAACGACCCCTGCACAACAGGCTAAGCTGCAGAAATTGAGGAGAAATATGAAAAAACAAACAAACCCCAAAACATATCCGACCCTCAGGGGATTTCATGAGGGGAAACACCACCAATTGAACAGAGCAGGCTACTAAGAAAAGGGAGCCCAAGAAATGTTAGGAATTCCCAGAAATGAAAAGAGCAGGATTGTCATCACCCCACCCAACACGCAGTAGGAAAAAAAACTCACGAAAGTATGAAATCACAGAGTGGACATCATTGAAAACAAAATGTGACTCTGAAGAGTAAGTCAAGGAATTCTATCCTTGAATAGAGAATAACAAGGGTAATAGAGGAAAGATAAGAGTGGCTGCTCCATCGAGAGGCCCAGAATTCCTACAAAAGGACTTCCTGAAAAGAGAGGATAGAATGGAAAAAAGAGTAGCAGTGATTTAAAAAATGGAAAAAAGAACACATTAACCTGTTAAAAAGATTTAAGTTCTTGGATAAGATTAGAAGGAACAGTCTAGGGCCATGATGGGCAAACTGCGGCTCTCGAACCACCTGCAGCTCTTTGGTTCCTTGAGTGTGGCTCTTTCACAAAATACCACGGCCTGGGCGAGTCTATTTTGAAGAAGTGGCGTTAGAAGAAGTTTAAGTTTAAAAAATTTGGCTCTCAAAAGAAATTTCAGTCGTTGTACTGTTGATATTTGGCTCTGTTGACTAATGAGTTTGCCGACCACTGGTCTAGGGCATGTTTATTTATTTAAAAGGCAGGTCCAAAGAAATTCAAATGTATTTATGTTCTAACAACTTAGTAGCTATCGAAACTACATATAAATTGAAAGAACAATGAATATATTTGCTTCATTCTTATATAAACACATGTGCACCATTGAGCACTGCACATCTTCTCAAACTTTGGAGTCAGATTGGACCCCGCCACCCTCATTTCCTGTTCCATGTTGATTTTTATACAGCGCTTGCTTTTTATTACAGCCAACTGCTCTGAAAACCCAGATTTGCAAACCCTGGAGGGAATGTAATGGGCTCTAATGTTGAAAACAGCGAACAACTTTAACAACCTTAACTAATAGTTGATGCAGCATCTGACATATGTCACACGTCATTTCATTTCCCGCAGGGGCTCAGGGTACACTGATGCAGTTTGGGAACCACGGCATTAGACAATAAACAAAGTTCTTTCTAGAAAATGACACTGGGTTGGAGGAAGAGAGATTTTCTTCATTGTGTATGTCTGACTAGTTTAGACATCTACCTATATAAAAGGCTAATATGCAAAATGTCCCCTTGGGAGTTCGACCGGGAGAACGGGTGTTCGACTGCTTGCTATGATGTGCACTGATCACCAGGGGGTGGCGTGGAACATGGCAGGTGACCAGTGGCAGAGGCGGGGTACTGAGGGAGTGAGGGAAGGAAGAGGCAGGGAGGCAGGGAACCTGATCGACCCTGATCACTGTCCAGGCCTAGGGATTCTACTTGTGCATGAATTTCATGCACCGGGCCTCTAGTTTTATAATAAAAACCTATGACTCCTATTACTTTTTATAAGTTTTTTCCATTTTAAGAAAAGAATCCAGAAAAAGAACAAGAGTGGAAGCGAATGACAGAGATATAAAGAAATGAGGAACAGGGGCTGAGGGTGCCCAGGCACCCACACCAGATCTGTCCAGGCCTCTCCTTTTGCAACTGTGGACATGGGCCAAGTCCCTTTGGTCTTCGGCTCCTCGGCCATTAAGCAAACACACTAGCTTCCCTCAGGAGTGAGAAGCTACTGGATGGAGTCACTCCTGTCAGGTATTCCACAGGAACAATGATGAAAACCACAGCCTGAAGCCCTCTGCCTGGGGTCCAATCCTCACTCTGCCACCTACTTGCTGTGTGACCTTGAGCAAGTTCACTAACTCCTCTGTGCCTCAGTTTCCTCATCTGTTCAATGGTGAAAATAGTAATGTTTACTTGTGGGATTCCATGTAAGACACTTAGTATATTATTACTGTTGCTGCTAATATATATATATATATATATATATATATATATATATATATATATATATATATATTGGCCAACAAATTCTTTTCCTCTGGCACGGTCAGAGAGAGGTCAGAGGGAAGGCACAAAGGACCCATGTACAAGCCAAGCTATAAGGAGGGAGAAACCACAAGTAAGCAGAACTTGGTGGTGAGGTTACTTGAGGTTTCTATTCAAGTGATAAATCTCACAATCTCATACATTTTCCCACATCTCTCTCTCACTCTCAAACATTAAAACTTTTTTTTTTTTTTTTTACCTCATCTCTATGTCCCATAAAGTGACATCGTCACTGATCCAGGGATTGGACGGCTCGGCTGGAGTTACCATAGGATCGTATTCCACATACTGTTCCGTGTAAGCAATTAAGCTGCAGGAGGGAAGCAGAGCAGAGAACGCCATTGAGTTCCTGTAAAAACTTTTATTCTGTTTTACACAAACATTGTATCGGTCTCAATATAATTCCAAATTAAAGGGAAAAAATTACCACCCCTCCCACTTTTGACAAATGGAACTGTTTTCCTTCACCCTCGTGTGCTGCGGAGCTAAGTAGCATATTACTTTTTTCAAGTGTCCCTGCAAATCTCTAAAACATTCAGCAATCATGTCCCCATATCTTAAACACATCAGATAATCAATCCGCTGTCTCCCTGTCCCCAGAGTTTTGAGTCCCCTTGCTCCAACCTGGACTGTTTGCTCTGTAGGGTTCGATGCAAAATCATCATCCTGGGGCCTCCCTCACTTTTGTGTTGAAGCCCTTGTTTCCTGGGCTCCATGTCTGTCTGTTGGTTCCACTCCCTGGTTGTGTGGAAGCGCCTCCTTTTACTTTATCTCGATACTTGACTGATAGCGCTGGACAAGGAGCCCAGAGTTAAAAATAAATTTCTTTCAGAATTCTGAAGGCTTTGCTCACATTTTTGTTTATTTGTTTTGGCGTTCAGTGCTACTATTGAGAAGTCTGGATCCATTTGGATTCTAAACAGTTTCTTTTCTCTCTGAAAACTTAGGATCTTCCCTTTATTGCTGTAGTCCTCTGAAATTTCACCATGGTCCTTGCTGGCTGTTTTTGTTCACTGTGCTGGGTACAATGTACAATGTATTTCCAATAAGTATTATTTTTTGCTAATGTCATACCATTTTTTTTCTGTTCTATAATTCTTTAAAAACATTTTTTTTTTTTTTTTTTTTTTTTTTAGAGAAAGAGGAAGGGAAAGGGATATAGAGATAGAAACATTGATGAGAGGAATATTCTCCATCGGCTGCCTCCTGCACACCCGCTACTGGGGACTGAGTACACAACCCAGGCATGTTCCCTGTCCAGGGAATTGCACCAGCGACCTCTTGGTTCATGGGTTGATATTCACACTGGCTGGGCTGTGTAATTCTTTTTAGTTAAATGTTGGACATTTGAATTGATTGATAATCTAATTTTCCCTCCCATTTTTCATTTTTTTGTCTTGTTTGACAAAAAAACCTGATGTAGTTCCAATTTTTTCCTTTCTTTATTTTAATTTGAGCTACCATTTTCTTAAGTTTTCAGAGTTCACTCTTGTTTATCATAGTATCTGGTTCTTGTTTTATGGGTGGAATATCTTCTCATATGTCTGGAATATTAATTCTATATTTTTATTTTCGGTTTCTTGAATAGTTTTTGGTTCCTCCGGGTCCCTTTTTTATTTGTTTTGATTACATTCCTTCTCACATAGGGGTTTTTCTTGAGCATCTGGCAAACCTCTGGACATCCATTTGTCCTTAAGCGTGAGGTACTGAAACCTGCTTGGAGGCTCAGTGTGTATGTGGACAGGACCTGCCGACCGATGGGTTTCATGCTTGGGTCACTGGGCAGCTTGCCAGTCTTTTCACTAGAGCTCCAACGAGGGATCTGGCATCTGTCTTCTGGGGACATCCATTTTTCTCTAGAACAGGGGTAGGCCAACTTTTTCTGGAAGACCCTGATAATATTTTAGGCTTTGTGGGGCAGATGGTGTCTGCTGCAACAACTACTCAGCTCTTTTTGTAGCCATTTTTTTAAGAGAGATAAAGGGAGAGGAGAGAGAGACACACACACACACATTGATGTGACTAAAACGTTGATCTGCTGCCTCCTGGGCATGTGCCCTGCCGGGGAATCAAACCGGCAAGCTTTCGGTGCACAGGACGATGCTCAATCAATTGATCCACACTGGCTGGACAACAATTCTTGAATGAATGCCTATGACTCTTTTCCAATGAAACTGTATTTGCAAAACCAGGGAGTGGAGTGGATTTGGCCCACAGGATGTAGTTTGCCAGTCTCTTGACTGTGGGCGTATACATCTGGCTCCTGGAGGGCTGAGAGCAGGACAGGGGAGGGTTTGAGAGTCTCATAGCCCAGTATGTAGATCTTTTATTAATTCTCCTGTTTTCTGCTGGCCCTCTATGATGTGATGTGACTTTTGAGCTGATGTGGCTCAGTTTCTCCAAAGAATAAACTGCCTATCCCCTATGGTGGTAGTTATTGGGGAAAGATGGTCTCCCAGTGGGCAGGGATCTAGCAATCCAAAGGCTCCAGAGACAGGCTTTACCCATCCTGATGGGTCAGCCTCCTGCCTCATTCTTGCTTTCCATTGTCCTTGTGCCTTTAAGAGCCAAGGCCACATTCTGTTGGGCAAACTGGCTCACTTTGTTATAAAACTCACACCCCTAACACATAGGTTATAATGGTCTTCACTTGGTCCCCGTACATTTTAAAAATTAAATTTAGAAATATTTCAGGCATACAGAAAGTTGTGAAAGTAAAGGTAAAAAAAAACAAAAGGTAAAAATGTCACCTTTGAACTCATCACCCAATTAAAGAAGTAAAACATTACAAATAGAGAAAGAGTCCCGAGTTTATTAATGCTCCCCAATTCCTTAGATTTTCAATCTTCAACAAATGGGCTGAAACCATTAATTCAATGATTTGTTGACTTTGAGTTCATGCCATTTTTATTCATTCATTGATATGTTGCTTTTGGGGAGGGAGAGAAGAGAAACATATGTCCACAAGATTGTCTTGAGTGGATTTATTATGATTTATATAATAATTTCCTTTCCAGTAGACACAGACTTTAATTTCTTTAGTATACATAGTGCTGTAGCAACATACCATTGTTCACAGTGGGTTTTCCATCTTCTGGGTTATTGAGAATTGACATTTTCACCAGTAGAATTATTTGTGCCAAAAGGTATGGATCTTTTTATGCTTATTGATCCACGTAGGGGAAAAAAAAACAACTTTTCCTAAGCCCTGCCAACTCGAGTGCTACGTTTCCTCTTCATTGGGCAATTCAGTGAGGGACGGGTTGAAGTGATTAGTCAAGGGTAAAGGAGGCATGGGTGTAAAGCATCATGGGAGAGTGACCATCATTCCTATTTTTTTAAAAATATATTTTTATTGATTTTAGAGAGGAAGGGAGAGGGAGAGAGAGATAGAAACACCAACGATGAGAGAATCATTGGTCGCTACCTCCTGCACGCCCCAAAGTGGGGATTGAGCCCGCAACCTGGGCATGTGCCCTTGACCTGAATCAAACCCGGGACCCTTCATTCCACGCTGACCCCTCTATCCACTGAGCCAAACAGGCTAGGGCCATCATTCCTATTTTGGAAACATAATGAAAATGTACTGAAACACCGATTAGAAAATTAGGGCCTCTGAATGGGAAGGAGCCTGGGAACCGCATGTGGAAAGGGGTGAACAGGAGTGTATGTTAGCACCCCCTTTGCTACGTGCAGTTTCTGAATGATGATGCACAAACGGAAACCGGACAGGAAGAGGGTCCGAGTAGAAAGGGAAGTGAAAAGCAGAGCAGCATCGCAGAGAGGGAAGAAGGAAGCATCAATTCATTAATCTAATGTGTTTTTCAAAGTGCAGGAGGTGGGGGAGGGGAGAGACTACATAGAAAGAACTCCTTAATTGCAGGTCACTCCGAGAAAACATAATCAATAGGGAATCTCAGAATGAGTGGAGTGGAGGGATGTGAAGGTGAATTTAGCCCCTGGGAAAGGAGAGCATATGCCAGGCCAGGCACTGCAGCCCTTCCAGGTCATGATCTGAATACAACCACCTGGCTGTAGGTTACCTCTCCTCTTTTCTTTTCTGACACCTAAGATGGGCTGGAAGCAAAGAGAAGCAAGGACCCCACGATGTCTGGAATCACATAAAAGCAAAGTTGTAATGACCTCTTTGGCTCCTTTTTCCCCTCCCCTGAAACTATCATTAGACATGAAGTTCACTGGTTGGTATCACTCTAGCAGGTTTTTAACAGACCCTTAGGGCATGCAGTCCCTTGCTATCTTATCTCATTTTATTAATTACACTTTGCGATTACAGAGGGTCCGGAGGCAGAGGAGGAACCAGCATCCAATTTCAGGGAACAGTAGCGATCTGGAGATGGGCAAGATAATGATAAAAAATCAATTCAGCCGTGGCTGCGATGCACAAATGGCTCCAGGGTAGGGCAAGAACGAGCCAAGCCCAAGAGTGGATCTACGAGGACACAGCTTGATCTGTCCGTGGGTGGCAGCGTGGTGTGACTCCTGCAGTGACCTGCTCGGTGTCCTGAGAGGTGGGGAGAAGTCTCTGGGGACACCCAGCAAAATGCAGAGACTCTCCAGAATATTTGGAACTAAAATGTGGATTTCTGCATTCCCAAAGTTGGTTTGTTGAGTGCGATAAGGCTTAGGTGAATACAAAAGGGGCCCCTTGAGAACTCTGAAGAAGAAGAGTAAGACTTCCTTTACTTGGCAACTTAAGTTGTTGAGAGAACATAGGCGAGGTAAGTGACCAGAAGGGCCTCTTTCTACAATGAAATAAACGCTATGCCTCGAGGCTTCGGAAGAGCACACCTCTCAGAGAAGATTCGTGCATCAGGATCAAGGCTAAGGAACTTAGTTATTTGATTTCCTTAGTGTGGTAGATCAATATGAAAAAATGAAATCTGTTTCCCTAACCCTTGAATCTGGTCTGGGCTTGTGACTTGTTTTAGCCAATAGAATACAGCACACTCTGAAGAGGCTGGATGCTTCTGCTCTCTCTCTTGGAATCCTGCTATCTGAATATGAACAAGGTCAGATTAGCCTGCTGGAGGATGAGACCACGTGAGGGGACCCCAGTTGTCCCAGCTGAAAACATTCTCTCTGTGTGTGTGTGTGTGTGTGTGTGTGTGTGTGTGTTTTGGTCATCTATTTTTTAAAAAAATCTTTATTGTTGAAAGTATTACATATGTCCCCTTTTTTCTCCTATTGACCCCTTATAGCCTGCTCTTGCTCTCTGCTCCAGGCCTCCACCACCCTATTATCTATGTCCATGGATTATGCATATATGCACACAAGTTCTTTGGTTGGTCTCTTCCCACCTATCTTCCCACCCCTGCCTTCCCTCTGAAATTCAACAATCTGTTCCATGCTTTTATGTCTCTGGATCTATTTTGCTCTACAGTTTATTTTGTTAAGATCATTCTTAACCAACTGAAATCAAACATGTGAGAGAGCTCAGTCAAGATCACTGAGCTGCCCACCCAACACACATACACCAGGGGGAGATCATTGGTGCCAACAGAGGCAGCTAACACATAAGACACATGAACAGCAGTAAATTGCCTGTTGTTTGACGCCACTATGTTTTTGAGGTGGTTTGTTACACAGCAATAGCTAACTGATACACTTGGTCTGTTATGGATTGGAAATGGGAGTTGGTAAGGGAGGAGGAAGGAGTACTAGAGACAAGTATGTTGACAGGAACAAGAAAACAAACCAACAACTAAAAAGCAGAAACAGAGACTCAAAGCATATAATGGCCAGGGGCTGTTTAGGAAAAGGGAAGCAGCTGGTGGCACTTTATGAGACCCTGACCACAGACGGACTTTTAAAGTATATATCAGAACATGGACCCTGAGTCATCCAGAAAAAGTAACCGAAATGTGTGTCCTTTTTTAAGAAGGCAAGGGCATGAACCATATTGAAGACAGTCTCATTTAAAATAGTTAAAATAAAAAGGTGAAGGTGTTAAGCATCATTTATCTAGAGAATTCATTTGTGTGTGTGCAGGGACCGTACTTTCTGAAGCAAAAATTAGGTAACATCTCAGACTGGCTTTTGTACTGTTGCCAGGTGTAAAAGGCAGCCTAGGACATCTGGTTTGGTTGCCATGATGGTGGCATTTCAGGTACAGCTAACCCTCATGGGCACAATGGGACAACAGCTGAAACAGAGATGACCTGAGAAAACCTGTGCCGAAGAGCCAGCCTCTTCAGGCAGGGCCCCGCCCTCCGGAAGGCACCCGTTATTGGTGCCTTAGGAGGCAGCCCAGGGGGACAGACCTGTGGACTGGACGGCAGGGACAGCCTTAGGCAGTACGCAGGGCTCTCTGCTTAGGAGCTGGAGAAGCAAGAGGGAGGGGGGAACTACATCAGCACAAAACGGCCACCTGCAGGGCCAGCCTCACTCCTTGGCCTGCCCTGTTGGTTCCTCTGAACACCACACCCCCAGTTCATTCCATCTCATGAACTTGAGTTGGCGCCTTTCCAAAGCACCGTCTAGCACACACTGGAAAATAACAATAATCATTCACAGTCACTGTATGTGTACCAAGGGCCAAGGACTGGACCTAGCTCGTACCATGGATTCACTCATTAACCTTATACATTAAGTACTACTGCTCTCTCCCCTTTAAAGACGCAGGATCCAAACCCAGTGGCTGGCTCTACCTCAACCCCCTTGATGGTTCTGTTCTGCCCTTCGGTTTGCAAAGTTTCCCTTATTCCCTTCCTTGCTGGGCCCGGCTGCACCCTTTGACCCAGCCCTGACTCTGGCCTTTATGGAACTGGACTTTCACAATCACCACCCCTCCACCTCTCCCAACATCAGTGTTCAGGGAACTAAGTGGAAAACGGGCCACCTGTTCTCAGGGGGATGAGAGCCTTTGCCTGGTGGCTTCTGGCTAATCAGCAAGGCTCATGGGGAGCAGGCCCAGGAGAGCAGATCTGGTGGGGATGTGTGCGCCCACCTGAGATAGCTCAACTCTCACCTCCTGTGAGCCAGCAGGCGCACCCAAGGCCAGCTGCCAGCACCTCCCCCTGCCCCCCACCTCTGCACAGCCGCCGACAGACCAAGGCTCCAGGCGGCTTTATCTCCTGCTAACACCCGCTCCTCTCCCTCCTCCTCGCTATCTGGGAGTTTCCTTGTGGCTCTAATGAAAAACCCTTGTGTCACATTGAAAAGTTGCCAGTTATTGCTGCTGGGAATAAAATCCAGTCTCTGCTGGGCGGAAACACAGGAGAGCTTCCAACTGTGGAGGGAGGAGTGGCTGGTTGGAATAATCTCTTCAAGGTGAGCGGCCTCTCAGGCAGAATGAGAGGGCGCCAGGTGGGCCCCGCCCCAGCAGCCTGAAAACAAACAAACAGTGGGCCCTGCCAGGCTCCCCTCCCCCAGCCCGGCTGTCTCTCTTCCCTCATCAGCACACCAGCTGGGCGTGCGCCTCCCCCAGATGGACGGTTCAGGCTCTTTCCTCACCCACAGGCGAGGACAGAGCTGAGTGTCCCTTCTGAGGTGAGCTCTCAGGTCATTCTGAGTGGTGGACAATGGCTTCACCGAATCCTCAGAGACCGGGTCAGTCCACTTGCACATTATTCAAAATGCAGGTTCCTTACCTCTACCTGGAACCACTGAGTCTGAATCCCCAGAGCGAGGGTTTGGGGATCTCCATTCGTCACTCCTCGCCCCCACCTGGATCATCATGCTCAGAACTTTTGGGCTCAAGCAACTGACCCCCGGGAAAGGTGCTCCCACACACACTCTCCGGGGGTGCAGACTGTGAAGTGCCCTGTGCAGGCTAGGCGTGCGGGCACCGACCCTCCCAGCATGCCCGGACAGCCATTCCTGTCCTTGTCCACAGACAAAGAAGCTCCTGTCCTCACTCCAAGGAATCGAGGCCGTCCCAGCTGTGTCACTCGCTCACCAGGACTCGAAACCACAGCGAGATTTAAGCAGCAGTTTGAGAGCCGCGTTATGACAGGGGCGTGCAGTGGCTCCACAGCCTACAGAGGCAGCGGCCACGGCCACTCCAGCACAACTGTGTGGCCTCTTTCCGAAGCATGTGCCTCAGTGATTCTCAGCGGGGTTGACTTTGCCCTCCCAGGGGACCTCTGGCAATGTCTGCAGACATGCTTGGTTGTCACATCCGTGAGGTGGGGCTTGGCATTTAGTGGACAAGGGTCAGGGATGCTGCTAAATCCTATACAATAAAAGCCTAATATGCAAATTGACCAAATGGCTGAACGACCAGGTCGGTGGCGGGTGGGGCCGGTGAGTGGGTGGTGCCAGGCCAAACAAGGCGGGTGCCAGCGGGCAGAGGGAGGGGACGGTGATGGGGGGGGGGGGGGAAGGGGGTAGTGGCGACCAGTGGGGGAGGGGTGATGGGTTGTGGGGCCGGCACCCAATTGGCCCTGCCGGTTGCCTCCTGCAGAGGGAGGCCACCGGTGGGGTGATGGGGGGGCGTGGCTAAAGCTGGCCCCTGGTGGTCAGTGCACTTCCACAGGGGATCGCTTCTCAGCCAGAAGCTGGACTGACGGCTGGTGAGTGCAGTGGCGGTGGCAGGAGCCTCTCCCGCCTCACCTCTGTGGCAGCGCTAAAGACATCCCCCGAGGGCTCCAGGACTGCGAGAGGGTGCAGGCCGGGCTGAGGGACTCCCCTGAGTGCACACATTTTCATGCACCGGGCCTCTAGTATCCTATAATGCACACAACAGCCCCCCTACAACAAAGAATCTTCAGCTCAGACCGTCAATAGTGACACTATTGAGAAACCTGGGAGGAATCCAAGATGCCATCAGAGACATGAACCCGGGTCCAGGGCCGTCCCTGGCCACGTGAAGGCCGAGCGCTCATTCAGGCGTTGGGTTTGCGAGTAAGGTGCTCTTAGTCTCAATTTGTTATTTCTCTAGAAGGAAGGGACCAGCGGAGAGAGGCTTACAGGTTGACCACACACCCAGGCCCCTATGTGAGGTGGGCTTAGAGACCCAATTTACTCTGCTATCCAGCAAATACCAGGATCCAGCATATGCCCTTGATGCTTCAGATATTGGTCATTGCTTTAACCTTAGCCCGTAGACAAAAAAACGTTCAGTTTGCCAGCTGCCTGATCAGACTTACTCCATACAGATTCCCCGGGTGGTCTCCCCTCTTCACTGAGAGTTCAAAAACAGACCATTTAGTTGACAAAATTGAGTCTCCGGTGAGTTAACGAAGTGGAACCAGCTCCTGGGGCAGACTGTAGCACAAAGGCTGCTGCGAAGCCGGGCTGGAGGTGCCAGTGTGTTCTTTACAGTTGATTCGATGCAGTTCAGTGGTTGATGGTGTGTGGAGGCGGAACGCCTCCCCGTGGTCCAGTCCCCTCCTGTTTGCTCGGCTAGCACACAATCTCTTTCCCCTATAAAGTGAACCTGGGCGTTTTATAGCTGAAAAGGGAGCCATTCCATTTAAATTAATCAAGGGACTGAAGGCAAAGGTGCATTATGCAGCTTTTAAGGACGTTGACCTTGATTGACAAGGTCCCGTGGCCCCCCCTGGAAAGCGTTAGCCACAGAACATTTCTTGACATCACTCAGGGGAGTCTGCTGTCTCAGCTGTCCTCACCTGGGCCTGTGGTTTCTCACCCATCACTTAAGAGATGCTTACGGTCTGCCTCTTGGCATGGCACACGCTTATTGGCCATGACCCTGTAACATTTCCCCTTCGTTACATTAGAAGAAAATAGTCATTTCACTGAGGGGAACCTACCTTTCAGCCACTTTGGACATTTTTAAACAATGTCTGTCAATCTGTGCGCTCAAAAACGTTATCTGGGGAAAGACAGAACAGAGGTGTTAAGACCAAACTAGAATTTTTCTCCCCCGCTTCCACCCTGGGAACCCAAATCCCGTATTCCTCTCAAGATCCCAACACCTGCTCTGGATAGACTTCAACCCTCCAGCAACCATTTGCCTTTTTGAAAATTCTTACTGCCATTGGGATTTGCGATTTAGCCCACGTCATATGTTCTCCAATACCGTACTATAGTTTAGGTCTGGATTCCCAAAAACGATTGCAAACTTAAAGGCAGTATATGCTTTACAAAGCTTAGCAGCAGCATGGACAGGTAATACACACACCGTGATACCTGGCTTGACTAATCTCCAGTGACCCTCCTCTGCACACTTTTACACCTGCATCACCCCATGTGCTCAGTGTACTTGACTAGAATCATCAAATAGCTATTTCACATACGTCTGTTTCCTCTTTGCCCCGCAATAACAAACTTGTCAAAGGCAGATATCTAACAGTTACATTCCTCCTTGGGGTTTCCCGACCCTGGAAATAAAGCATAATGAAAGGAGTAGACTCTGAAGTTACTTCATTACCAGCGAACCCCAGAAAGGAGTAATGTAACTAGCCACTGTCTCCTGAATTGGGTTGAACAGGTAACTCCTCATCATGAAGTAAGAGAACATGGAACCAAATAATGCTGAAAAGGCTTTGGGAGTGGAGCTTGCTTTTATAAACTTTCCTTTTTGTATCACAGCAGGTCAGTGGTCCCGGATCAGAGTACTCTGGAAGCACATTGCAATTTTAAGGACCTTGTAACGTGACTCCCTCCCCACTCCTGCTCCTGTGGGAGACCCGACTATGGCAGTCTCCTTCAGTATTGGGAGAACTCATTTATGTCTTTCTTTCAAACTGCTGGAGGAACTTGATAGAGAATTTCCCCTCTCAAGCTTCCACGGGTTGTTCGCACACAGCACTCAAAGGTTCAAACCACCCACAGCTGGTCTCCACTGTGGTTTCCAGGAGCTCAAAGCTCACTCAGCTCTCAGAGGTGAACACTGAAAGGTTTCTGAACTGGCCATGTCTCCTCTGGGAGGGCAGGAGTTCGCTCATTCACCTGTTTCCGGATGTCCTCTTTTGTCGTTTTCCGGACTGGCTGACTGGGTATGTGCACAGGGCTCTGGGACTGGGACTCTTCTGTCACGCCATACACCGACTAGAGAGGAAGCAAGAAGACAGAATCACGCACCCTCAGAGCTAAAAGGGGCATCCGGGGTGAGCTAGCTCAACCACTCATCCGATGCTCCCAGTCCCCTCTGTGACACCCCAGCAGTGAATGATCAGCCTCTGCTTGAATTTCTCCAGGGATGGGAACTCTGTCTCCGAGGCAGCTCTGTCCCATCTGTGTGTTACCACTGCTAGAAAGTCCTCCTTTTTATTGAGCTGAAATGGTTTCCTTGCATATCAGTGTTTCTCCAAACATGGTCCTTAGAAGTATTGTCTGGGGGTACTTGGTAAGGATGCACATGGACCTACTGAGTCAGCATCTTTGTGGATGGGGCTTGTGAATCTGTACTTGTATCAAATGCCTCAGATGATTCTGAGGCACGAGATAGTTCAAGAACAATTGCTGAAGATTATGCACAGAGATCCCCTCTAGATTCTCTGATGGCCTGTAGATGACACGCCCATCTAGTACAAACTTGAGATAGCAGAGTTTCAGATTT
Organism: Cnephaeus nilssonii; assembly: GCF_951640355.1. Lineage (NCBI taxonomy): Eukaryota > Metazoa > Chordata > Mammalia > Chiroptera > Vespertilionidae > Cnephaeus > Cnephaeus nilssonii. The sequence continues at coordinate 85,767,479 of NC_137075.1, read as the reverse complement.
TTTTTGCTTTTGAGCTAAGTAGGTTTCTGGACTCAGTTTCTCCACATGCCTATAACTATGGCTGCTTTTTAAAGCTATTTCTTGTGTTAGAGACAGGTTAAAAGCAGTCTTTGCATTGGGAAAGAAACAAAACCCCAAAGGGTATACAATGCGCAGCTGAAATCAAGAAGGGCTCAAATAGGGTAGATGTGGGCTCCGTGAAATTCTGGAATAAAATTCTATGGTAATTAGGGGGTCCTTAAAGATTAAATGAGGCCATTTTAAGTTGAACACTATAAAACATGTCACAGGGGGCATCACTATCTCAGTGAACACTGAAAGATGTAAGTGGATTCCAGAAGTTGATACATATGCCATGTCATTCATATATATATATATATATATATATATATATATATATATATATATATGGATTGATTCTTCTAGGGACACATCTCTAACCTTTTGAAATTAATAGAATGGAGGCCAGACACTTTCTCCCACAATATGGTCCCTGGTGCTGCTGTGAGGGTGGGATGTACCGACTGTGGGGCTGACCGAGTATGGCACGCTTGGGTACACCATGGCCACTGCTCCTTCGGTATAGTGAACACAAGTGATTATTGGCTCATTCCCAGTTGGGCAAGATGGTGACTGGAGTTTGGATGACCTTGCTATCTATACTAAAAGACTTTCAAAGCACTAAACTCACTTTCATCAGTGGGGTTTCCATTATACATTTTGTTCCTTTAGTTCCCTTTCCTCCAGCCTCCTCCCCATAGTCACCTGCTGTTTACCCTTAAGACCGCAGCACACTTGAGCTGGCATGGGAAGCCCTCGGGAAGCCCTGGTCTGGCGCCCCCTCCTGGCGCTCCTGAGCCATCCTGTACTTCCCCAATGCCTCCCTCCTGGCTCTGTTGTGTGTTGGCTTGTTTCCTCCCCACCAGGCCTGTGGGCTTTGTGAAGACTTGTTTCAGCAGCAAGGAGAGTGCTAAGCACACACCAGCCACTCCACAAATATTTGTCGAATAAATGAATGAAATGGTTTCAAGGGACGAAATGGGGTAGAATTAACAAATAGCAAATTATTGTTTGAACAGTAGCAGAAATGAAAGGGCCATTCACATCAGGAATTTTTAATTCAGCTAAACTCTCGAACCTTTTTAACCTTTTGCGGGTTCTTCAAACGTCGACATTTTCTGATATCCATTTCTGTGGTGTTCACACAGCCTGGCTGAGAAGGAAGAAAACAACAACAAAAAACAACAACACATCACATACATGACCGAGTGAAAATCACCCTTCTGATTTAGCCCAAGTGACACCATTAGAGCCAATCTCTCTCTTTCCCTTTACACATCACGCAGGATTATCTCCACTTCGCCATTTACAATTTTTTACGAAGATGTAAACGTGTTCCTCCATAGAGTTTTCATCTGAGACATAAAAGTTTATATTATCTCAGGATGATACGTAGAAGGTAGAGTGTACAGTTTATAAGAGCAAACTTATTACTCAAAGTGACAGGTCGCTTCAGTCAGAGCCCTTGTTATTGCACACATCTAACCGACTAAACACACGCTGATATTGGGATTTGGGATTATTTGTTTAGTTTTTCTCTTCACCAGTTTTTAGGAAGGCTGAGAGAGTTTATTCATTTTAGTTCCATTTCATGAGGAAAATGCAAGATTTGTTTGAGTAAGATGAGGTTAGAAATACAAGCATCATGGATTTTGTATTTGTGAGCTTGCCTACCTGCTAAAACTTACTTATAACCCTTAAATCAACACTTGTAGTGCACCCACGGCCATTCAGAGACATTTACAGAGCAACAAAAAGTTCGGGTTGTCCAATGTGCATGCTCCTGGCTGAGGTCGAATAAGGTGACATTTAGTCTTCTTGTTTAAACTTTTCATATCCTATATAATAAAGAGCTAATATGCTAATTAGACCAAATAGCAGAACGACTGTCCAGACAACCTTCTGGACGGAGCCAGGGCTGCAAGGGCCAGCTGGGGCTGTGAGGGGCTGCAAGGGCCGAGCCCCTTGCACGAATTTCATGCATCGTGCCTCTAGTTGTAAATACGTGTCCTTTTCTAGGTCTATTTAGTGTCACTATTTTCACATTTCTGGGTGGGTTTTGTTTGTTTGTTTGTATTTTATTGTTTAAAATGGCCCCCAAGCACAGTGCTGAAGTGCCGTCTAGTGTTCCTGAGTGCAAGAGGCCGTGATGCACCTACGGAGAAAATGTGTTAGATGAGCTTCATTCTGGCATGAGACACAGTGCTGTTGGCCGTGAGTCCCATGTTGATGAATCAACAATATATAGTAAGATGTCTTTAAACAGAAGCGCGGAATAAACAAGGTTAGGCATTGATCGGTTGATGCAGTGGTCCGATGCAGTGGGTCAGCAATGGTTCAGGGTTTGCTGACTCAGTGTTTGCGGCCACCTTATGGAACAGAACCGTGAATAACAGGACCTGGCTGCATTTAAAATAGAATATTCTAAGATTTAGTTGAACCACAGTAAATATGGAAGTTGCTTATTTTGGGTCTGTAAACTTCCTGGGGCCAAAGGTCCCAGGTGGAGTTCCCACAGCTCTCCATTTCCGATTCCATAGTTCCATGAATGGATAATTTATAAAAGGTAGAACTGGCATACATTCCAGAAACTCTACCGAGATTATGTGAATGAGTGGCAAAACCATTCCACAAAGCTTAGCAGTGTTCTTAAGAAGGAGACATCTGGTGGCTAAAGATGGTCATTTCTCTCAGGCGAGGGAAGAAAATAAGAAAACTTAAGAGAACTGAACAGAGCTTTCTCACCACTGGCCTGTGGACATCCCAGAAGGCCCGCTCTTGACTATCCAAGATTTTCCTTTCTGTCTTGTCCTTTTTCCGGTCAATCCTGAAAGCATAAAGGAAGGAAATCAGAGACTTTTGCATTGTTTCCCCTGATTCGAGGAGCCGAGACCACACCGGACAATTGGCACCTGCGTGGTCTCCGCTCTGTGCAGAGCTGTGAAATGTGGGTGGACAGTTCCTTCAAGGAAACCTCACGAAGTCCACACGTGAGAGAACTAGTTTTAGGTTAGACTGCAAATGTCCACCCACGTGTAACGAACACGGTGGGCCTCAGGGGAGCAGGAATGCAACTGTCCCTTCGGAGGATTACGATTTGCAGTAAGAACTGAATAAACCGTTGGCACGCCCCTGCCCATCCACGTGGGCACTGTGTGCTCAAATTATAGGAGGGAATAACCGAGGCTTGCATTGTTTCATCCTCAAATTGGAAAGTGTGCTTTAGCTTCAGAGTGGGTAGAAATGTCTTCAAAATGCTGCAATGATGCGTTTTAAGAGCCACTTAAACCAGCTGGCTTTTTAAAGCAGAGTAACAGCCCTGGTGTGTGCCAGCATTCAAAAGGCGAGCACCAGGGGCCTCCGCCGGGGAGGCACAAACTGCAAGAGGGAAATTGCAGGTGACAAAGGCAGATTCTACGCTCCGATGAGGAACGTAGATAAAAGGCTTTGAAATAAAGAAAAAGCCTGTGTTACTTCATAGTATCTCTCTAAGCAAAAAGCAAGTTGGAGTAATTGCCGTGTAACTTCTGGTTCTTGGCTCTCTTGGGAGCACTTTAGCTTACTGGACTGAAATAAACCTGTAATCGCCCTGTGATGTTTGTGATAAGCGTTGTGTACTTAAATGGCCCACAATTATAATGTAATCACAGAGTTAATGAAAAAATAATCAAGAAATACCATACATGTACAAAGTGGCAATCTCCCCTCCTTTTATAACATTCGAAGCTGGGTGATTCTGAACGTACAAGTGAGCGTGCCTCCTTGCTTCCCAGAGGCTTCTGAGAACACTGCTCAGTTCAGCCTCCTTCTCACCCACTCACCCACCCTCCCGCTTCCTCCCTCCCCAGGGGCCTGGTTCCTCCTGCTGTAGCGCAGCACCCAGGCCGGGGCCCCAGGTGGATAGCAGGAGGCTGGAATCCTGGGTGGGAGAAAGGCAGAGGCTGCAGAAGGAGGGTGAGGTCATGGCACCGTGTCGGCCACTGGACCCAATGACCATACGCATGATCAATGCTCGCCCACACAGCCCGAGACTTGGCCCTAGGCGATGGGCTGTAACACTGCCCAGGGACTGCAAAGGGGGTCCCCTGCAGACCCCATAGGGGTCTCTACTTAGGTACAAATGGTGCCCAGAGAAAAGGGACTCACCTTCTCCCAGCTCAGCATCCCTTTCCCTCCCCTCCTCTGACTCATCTGTTTTGTGAACCCTCTTGGCTAAGCCAGACCACAGCCGGAAAGGACCGGAGGGAAGCCAACCTCAGCACGTCCATGTACCAGAATTAAAAGGATCTGGCCAACAACCATGACTGTGGTCTGGGGGACACTCACTGGCCACTTCTCCTGCTTCCTTAGAGAGGAGGGGGTTTTTACTCTACTCCCTGGGAGGGAAAAAATGTGGGAAAACACTCCAGTTTTCCGCCTTTCATCTCTTGTCCACCAGGGAGGGAGAGTGACATCTTACTGGAGGATTTGAAAGAAGACATTGAGAAAGCTCAGGTTGGTTCTTTCTGAACGTCTATTCCCTGCAGACAATAAGCCAACCGGGTGGGGTTAACTCTGCCCTGGTGGGGGCGCCTGCAGATATGCAGCTATGCCCAGGATAGGTGACTTTAATTTCAGGGCAGAGATCCAAGGCCACAGATCCAAAGTAATGTGCTATCGCTAGCTTTTATCAGTAATAATCTGATATTTTGGACTCCAAGTGTCTGACTTCTGGGCCTTATTTTTTATTGGTTCTGGATCTTTGGGGAGTGGATTGGGAGAGGGGCTACTTGTCGACCTCCCTAAAACTCCACCATGTTTTCCTATGAAGACGAAATCTCCACATCTACAGGTAAGATCAGTCTGGGGTTTTTCAGCCTCTGAGCACAGAAGAATTGAAAATCTTTGGGGAATAAATACATCTTTTTATAACCAGAGTTCTAAATTTGGGAGGGACGCCATTGTCTGCTGGAATAAACACTTGACATTATTTTAGAGTGTCATGGTTACAAAAACAACCTTGATTTCTACTCAGTTGCTCTCATGAGAGATGACAGTGACTGACCACAGCTAACCTCACTCTGGCAATTCCACACTCACACCACCTCCAAATCCCAGAGACTTTCTCTCTTCACCAGGTCTCTATTAAGTCCACCTACTTTACTTGTGCTTCTGCTTGCATAAAGATGAATTCCCACTTCCTTGCAAAGGCCCTCTGGAGTCTCGCTAAGTTTTCCTAATGAGAAATGAAAATGAATGAGAAGGCATTAATCATCGTAAGTTTGCACATCGACCCCCATGCTTATTACAGGGCAGCCATCTATTTTGGTTACTCCCAACAAAATAGCAGGGCTCCACTTTAAATCCACTGGACATGAACCCAATGTGACTTTGCACCCGAGCCTGCTATACGGAGCAGGACTATTAATATTCATTTGCACACCCATTAAGTCTGAAGTCCCTGTGGTTCACCTGATTCCTCCCTTCTTGTGCGTTTTACAAGAACACAACCAATGCAGCCTTTGTCATAAAGGCTCCTGAAGAGAAGGAGAATGGTTTGTGGCTGTGCATGCAGGGTGTGGGCAAGGGACAAGGGGGTCTTTGCAACCTGCTGGACATCTCCGAGGGCAAAATTAAGGGTTTCTCAAGACTTGTTTCCCAGCAGGGGTCTTGGAAGGGGGCAGGAAAGAAGAACCCAGACTTGGCATTCATGTCTTTGAAAGTCCAGATTCAATAGTGCAGAAAACGGAGTCTATGTTTGTGATGTTCATAAAAGGAAAACCCCAAAACAGAAAGAAAGAAACGGCATCCAGGGCTGCCTTTTAGAGGAAGAGGGAGGAAGCCCTTTCTCTAAGTCTGTGGACTTACCCAGTGGCACAATAGGACAGTGGGGAGGGGCGTTTGACAGGTCCCCTAATGACCTGCCTAATTCTGATGGAATGCAAGGCTGGAGCCCACATTATGCTGTGTGTTTTCCTAGAGCTCATGCCAACACTAATTTATTACTCTCATCAGTGGGTTATTAATATAAAAGGGGCCTCAGTTGAAGATCAACACACATAAACTCAGTTATTAGTAAGGCTTGGTGAACAAGTACCTCAACAAAACTATCCTTTTGATTCTTCCATTGTTTATAGGAAGCAATGGTAATGCATAAGTCAGTCAACTGGAGAGTAGTTATATAAATTATGATACAGTCATACCATGGAATATTAGGCAGCTATTAAAAGTGATAATGTAGATTATTATTACTGACATGAAAAGATCCCCAACGTACTTACAGTATAAGATGGGGAGAGAAGCAGCTTACACAATAATGTTTATGGTGTGATCCAAGTATTTTTGTAAAGAAAAATATATGTACAGAAAAAGCTTTGGGGAGAAGGATTGCAGGCTATTTTCTCTCCTTTCTTTGCTGCTTGAATTTTTGTATTTACCAAGGGCATATGTAATAATAAAATTACTGTATTGTGAAAACAACATACTTTTTGTTTGTTTGTTTCTAACCACTTCTAGGCAGAACTTCAACCTGAAAGAACATTTTAATGGCATATTCTTCACAAATACCAAAGTAGAACAATATATGGCAAGAGAAATGGACACTGAATAAAACCCACCAGGAGTTGATGCTGTCTTGTTTCTGTTTAGGACCTTTTCTACAACATGGGAAATACAGGGAAGAGAGACAGAGGATGGAGGGGCCGCACGCTCCTGCAGTCTGGGTCTTGTTAGGGAAGGGATGTAGTCATGTGGAGGTTGAAGCACTTTGCGCGGGGTGCACACAGGGTAAGATAGCAGTTTTCTGAAAGAGGTGACCGCAGGCGCAGGAGGGCAGATTCAGACAGAAACTGGGTGCCTGGGGTGCTCAGCTCCACAGAACAGCCATGCCAGGGTTTGCTTGGGAAGATCAACATAGTTCTCTTTAGTGGTTCCCACTGATAAGCAAACTGTAGGCGGGTTCTGAGGCTCTGTGTAAACCCCTGCAATGCGTCCCCCTCCACTATTCCCCCCACCCCCATGCACAGGCCCTGTGATGCCAGTGGGATCAAAGGGGGTGAAAGGTCACACACAGGTCCTGTGATGCCAATGGCATGCATATCCCCCTTGAGAGGTGGAGAGGGGAGCGATGGCTCCATAGTTGGTCCACTTGGGCACAGGTACCCGAGAGTGACAAGTCTGGCAGAGTGGGTCATCAGGCTTGTTTTGGAAGACCGAGACAGGGAAAGCAGGAGAGGCATTTGGAGTGTGGGTGGATCTGAAGATGCTGTCAGTGCTGGATTATCTAGGGAATGGTACTCCCCTGCCTTTAATGCTGCCCCTCCTCCTAGCTGCTGGCCCCTTAGTCATTTTGTGGCTCAGCAGCAACTCCTCTGGACGGTTCATGGAAATTTAGCCTATTTCCCTCTTCTCAGTCACTCATATAAAATTTGGTTTTGGGGAAAGATTCTGTCACCGAAAACTAAAAACATTTAAAAAATTATTTGTGAATCTCAAGTTCTCTTGAGATTGGCTCTGTTACGTGGGAATGGATATGAGTGTGCTGTGGGGCCTCCAGTTCTTGTAGGGAATCACTTGTTGTGAAAGAAGGTGGAGGGGGAGGCAGCTGGGAAGGTATATACTTCAAGTGACATACACCTATCTTATCTTCTAGAATGAATTTGGTCTTAGATTCTGCATCTACTGCCAAGCAAAGGTGACTTGGGGGGTATAAAGATGCAATTAAAAATATAATATATTAAAATTAAAAATTATTATATACTAGAGGCCCAGTGCATGATTGAATCATGCACTTGTAGGGTACCCTACACGCTTTCACTTTTGATCGCGGGGGAGCTCGGTGCTTGTCTGCTGGTGCTGGAGCGGACAGGCACCCAGCTTCCCCGCTTTTGATGGTCCATGGCGGGATGTGAGCTCGCTGCCCCAGAGGCCCCTTCTGTGCCGCAGCACAGCCATGGCGCAGACGCTGAGCTTGCACCGCCGCTGGCGACGCGAGCTCAGCGTCCCGCTGGCCCAATCAGCTACCCCGGCCACCCCGAGTCCTGCCCCCTGCGCCTCCTCCTGGCTCAATCGTGGGCGTAGCGGAGTGATGGTAATTTACATATTACCATTTTATTAGGTAGGATTAAATCGATTTTTCCCTTTTGGTGCAAAGTTTCATGAATTTTAACACATGTATAGATTCATGTAACCACCATCACAATCAGGACACAGAATAGTCCCCTCACTCTGCCAAGCTCCCTCACGCTCTTCAGAGCCACAATCTACCTCCACTCAAAACTCGTGGCAACCACTGATCTGTATTTTCCCTCACGGTAGTTTTGTATTTAAAAGAATGCCACATAGATGGAATAATACAGTTTGTAATCTTTTGAGATAGGCTTCTTTCACTTAGCATCATGTCTTTGATACTCATCCAAGTGGTTGCTTGTATTGCCAGTTTATTCCTTTTCACTGAAGAGTAGTATTCCACTGAACGGATGTACCAGGGTTTGTTTAACCATTCACTTGTTAAAATGCATGTGGGTTGTTTTCAGCTTTTGATTATTACAAATAAAACTGCTATGAACATTAGTGCACAGGTTTTGGTGTGCACATACATTCTGACTTCTCTAATAGGATTGTTTGGTTATATGGTAGCTGTATGTTTAAGTTTATAAGAAATCGCCAGACCATTTTCCAGAGTGATTTTACCATTTTGCATTCCCACAAGCAATGTAGGAGAGTTTCAGTTGCTCCACATTCTCACCAGCATTTGGCATTGTCAGTACTTTTTATTTTAGCCATCCTAATATGTGTACAATGATATCTTAGCATGGATTTAAACCTGTAATTCCCTAGTGGCTTATAATGTTGAACATTTTTTCATGTGCTTATTTGTCATTCTTCTTTCCTCGTTGGTAAAGTGTCTGTTCAAGTTCTTTGCCCATTTTTAAGTTGAGTTGTTTTCTTATTGTATATAAAAATTATATCTTATACATATTACATCTTATATAGTTACATTATATAAGATGTAATTTTATTGTGATGGTAAGAAGAGCTGAGAACAAAGGAGGGGAAATAGAATAGACTTCCTTTCCACTGCCTGAAAAGGATTGGGGAAAAATACAAGCTAAAACACAGTTGTAGATAGATTTGTACTCTCCTCCCACACCTACCCTGGAAAATAATCATACTTACTGATTCATAATCTGCCAATTCCAGCCTTGCTTTATTCTGCATTGTCCTCTTACAAAGATAGATGGCTGAGGGAAGAAGAGAAATTAAAACACATACAATCACAAATCCATCTGTCCGTCCGTCCATCCATCCATCCATCCATCCATCCATCCATCCATCCATCCATTCACCCACCCACTCATCCAGCCAACCAGCAGCCAGCCCAGCTGGCTAAGTGCCCAGCTGTGCTGTGAAGAATATGTTTATATGTGGAATCCATGACACCTCATCTCTAGGAATCTTTCTGCAAGTCAGGATGGGATGAGGACCCCATCTTCTAATCCTAACAATTCCCCTCCATCCTCCTCCTCTCCTTTACCCCAAGCATCCTGCATCAGGATAATCTTTCTCAAATATAACCATGTTACCCTCTTGTCTAAATGGCCTGCACCGACTCCTCAGTGACCTCAGAAGAAAGGTCAGGCTCCTTAGAGTAGCGTATTTGGTTCTTTAAGATCCAGTCTGCTTGTCTCTTCCCTTCCTCACTCAGGCATGTGAGGCTACCAAACATCTTCCAGCTCCACTCCTCTGCATATGTGTCTGGTCCACAGAAGCCCTTTCCCTCTTCTCTCTTCTTTCCCCCTGTCTATCTAGCAACCTCCTACTAATCTATGAAGATCCAGTTTGGTGTTCTAGATGGCTCAGCGTCACATCTATCCACCCTCAACTATGGAAACTAATTCCAATGCACTATAATTATGGGCTTAGTAGGCTGGGCCCTGCTCTAGGCTGGAGGCTCTTCAAGGGCAGAGGCTGTGTCCTACTCAGCCTGAATCTCTATCCCCAGCACCAGGGCTGAGTCTGCCAGTGGAGTGATGAACAGTGGAAAAAGAGGGCAATTCTGGTCTCTCTTCCCAAGCTAAGAAAGCGTTCTTGGTCCTTAGTTGCCAGGACATTCTTCCTCAAACATAGCCTTCATTACTTCCTCTCCCTACCTCTGCTCCTTCAGTAGCTCCCTCCTTCTCCAGTGCTAAGTAGACCAATCCAGGGAAGACAAGAGATGAATGGGATGAATGAATACCAGAATAACCAGAAGGGAAGGCCAGAGAGGACCTATCTGTTGTTTGACAACTTAAGTACACTAGGATATGTAGGCAACTCCTTGCTGAATTAGCCAACCTCCTCCATGTGGTCTGAAAACTTTACTGATGGCAGCCTGGGGTATGCTAGACCCTTCTGCTCACACCAGAGTTATATGTGGATGAGTGTCAAGTTATGTTTTTTTTCCCCTCAAGTATGCTTATATTAGGCACACCTGTTGTTTTAATAATGCAAGTGCACTAAATATTACACACACTGATGCAATTAATGTGAAAAGAGAGTTGTTTCTATGAAGTTGAATGGTTCAGAACAACTTGATAAAGGAGTGTTGGCTAAGATAGTTGCTGATGAATTTGGTACAGGTGAGATAACTGAAAAAAAAAAAAAGAGAAAACATAATAAAAATTTCAGAGCAGGAAACAGACAGGTTGCTTCAAAAATGTTTTAAAATTCTAGATGCACTTTAAAGATGCCCAAACTGGGTGGTTTATTTTGAGTAGGTTTCCTGAAGAAAAAAACTTCAAATTATTGGGACCCATAATCAAAGTGACTCTTTGGTCTTCTCTTAAGAGACTGCCAAGTGAATATACCTCTGAATGTCTTACATTAATATGAAGTCATTAAGATATGTATATGACATTTTTCATGATTCTCTACTTATCAATTTTTTTAATGAACTAAGCAGCTACAGCTCTCCCTTGTGTCTGATAAAGGTACTCTTTTGGTCTCTGGGACCACTGGTGAGGCAGCCTGTGGCATTGGGGGCGACCCGGAGCAGGAAGCCTGGCATGCCACCGGACCCAGCAGACCCAGCAGGACTGACCAGGAGCAGTGCTGGTCAGTGGAGGTGGTGGCTTCTTTGACAATGCTGCCTCAGATAATATTTTGTATTGGCCACATGTGAAACTCAGGAAAGTCTAAGTCAGATTGGGGCTCTATGGAGGCAGAGTCGTCCTCAGAAATTTACAACCCATCTGGGTCAAAATGGGCCAGCTAGGTTATGAAGTATAAAGTACCATGCAAGGAATGAAGAGCTGGTACCATTCCCCATGACCATGAGTTACATGGTGGCATGCTTTTAGCACACTTCCCCTGTGGCTAAGGTCACATATGAGGGACCTAGTTCTGTTCACCAGAACTAGGGCAGTGGGACGTGGCTATGGAGTGGACCTCTTCTTGGCACAGACCTTCCCTGGGCTTGTCTGCACCACGATGGTGCCTTCAACAGTGCTTGCTCTTAACATCTAACCAATCAAATGACCGCTGGCAACAACAGCCGGTCCTATAATAGGGCATCTGGGGGATTTGCTTGAAGATCAGATGTTGGCTTTTCTTGGATATTTCATTTCTCATTGAAAAATCTTGGTCTTTTTGACCTCACACTTGGCATTCCCACCTCATTGGCTTCTCACGTGGATGACCCAATGCCATCACAAGTTCATTATGTATCACTGTGACAAAAATAGAACAGGTTACAGAGAGGGAACTGGTGGTTGCCAGAGAGAAAAGCACTTGGGGGACTGGGTGAAAGAGGTGAAAGGATTAAGAGGTACAAATTGGTAGCTACAAAATAGTCATGGGAATATGGAATATAGTCAATAACATTGTGGTAATTATGTATGATGCCAGGTGGGCACTGGAAATATTGGGGGATCATTTTGTAAACTATATGATTGTCTACTGTAAACCTGAAACCAGTACAAAATGATATTGAAAGTAAACTATAATTGAAAAATAAAAATAAAAAATGCAAATAGTAAAAAAAGAACATGTTAAAAATTTATAAACAGAATGGATTCATGTGCAACATGTGTAATTAAACATTAAAAAATATTGACCTTATTCTACCTCAATGTACTTTAATAACTGACTCATTTTCCAAACTGTCTGTGCTAGTGACATCATTATTTATTTCAATCTCCTAAAGTAGGAGATTGTATTTTTCTATTTTCCTCATACCCTCTAATTACTTTTTCGAATAATGGAATTTTAGCATTGAAAGTAACCCTGGCAACCATCAAGTAAGGACCCTTCATCGACAGATGGAAAAACTAAAGGCCAAGAGAGGTGAATTGATTTCCTCACCTCTGGTTACTGGTGGAGGTGGAAATAGAATTAAGGTCTCGTTCAGAGCCCCTTTCCCACTATGACAGTCATTGCCCCATTTACTTATTCATTTTCCCATTTAAAAGTGTATGGAATGTCTCTATGTGCCAAGCACTATTTCAGGCACTGGGGAAATCACCATGAGAGCAGCTACCACTTACAAGGTGCTCGCTCATTGAGAGTCAGGTCCTTCCAAGCGTTCACTTACTCCTCACAATAACCCTGTGAAGTGGGTTCTCTACTGTCCTCATTTTACAGATGAGGAAACTTTTTCAGGTCATTCTCCATTATTGGGGCTCCATTATGGCTCCCTAAAACTGCTGATTCCATTCTAAATGTCTGTCCTCAACTATGAAGGCTTTTTAATAAACCCACCTTTCCCAAACTATTGAACTTTCTCATTCAGTCTTCATTAATGTAAAACCTTTGAGTACTCAGATCAGACTCCTCACTATGCCCTGCTTACCCCCATCATGCCACCTCTCTGGAATGCTTGGAGAACAAGACTGTGACTCATTCAAAGAGGTGACTGAGCAATTGATGCAGAGGAGGTGGTCAGTAAATATTTGTTGAATGAATGAAAGTTCCTGGTTCTTTGTCAATCCAAACCATACCTATTCTGAATTCTTAGCTTCAATTTCACATCCTTCCTGGCAAGAGGAGCACCAGAGAACCAATAAGATCAAACATCAGTCTAGGAATGACAATACCAGCCACCACCGAGGTTTTATTGACTCTTTACTATCTGCCATACACCAAACCTTACTTGTATTTCATTTAATCCTAACAAGACAACGCTGGGAGACAAGTACTATTATTATTTTGCTTTTAATATGAGGTTTCTGAGGCACAGAGGGGTTAAGGAACTTGCTAAGATCACACAGCTAGTGGAGCTAGTCAATGCTGGGCCCACCGTGCTGAATTCTTTCTTGGTAAATACTTATTTTCTGACTAAACTGCTTTGGGAATGTTGGTGAGTGATTTTGTATCCTACACCTTGACTTCTCCATCTGATTTGCCAAAATCGAGGCATATGAATTAAAAAAATAATTTTGCTTTAATCAGAGCCTGAGATAAATTGTTATTGCTATCCCTGTTTATGCTGGACAACTAAAATTAGAAAATGGAGAAAACATGTAGAGAAAGGGAAATAATGCCCGTTGTATGCAGTGGTAGATGGCTTAGGCTTTACAGTCAAGTAAATATTTCAGTCTTACTTGGGCCCCGTTTTCTGGTCCTACCATCCTCCCACCCTCACTATGGCCTGGAAAAATATTGGTTTCCACATTCATAAGGGCGCATGGCTGCTGCACAAAACAGCTACAATCATTCAAATTCTGAATTGGGCTTTTGTTAGCAAAATTTCAGCCCCAGAAACACTTGTTTTATGAGCAGCCAAATGCAGCTCCCATTCTGAGCCAGAAGCCTTGCTGGAAGTCCAAGATCAAGGTGTCAGTAGGGTTTCTTGGACTTCCACGTATCACATCATTTAGGGTGCAGCACAGTTCCAGAGGGGCGACAAGAGAGGGGCCTGTCCTCTGTCTGAGGGCCGTTTTCCAGACTTGGCAACAGAGCATCCATAATCTTATTAGGCAATGACTTGTTCACATTCCATCCTTAGGATTGCTTCTAACTGCTAGTTACCCCTCCCTCAAGTGTGTGGACTGGAGGGCGTAGCTGGTCACACAGGTCTCCGGGACCGGCTCCCCCAAGCACCACCCAGTGGCCGCTGCCTCTGCCTGCCTGCCTGCCTGTGCCCACAATCCTGCAAAGAGCCTGGGGGGAGCTGCTGGTCTCATCAAGTGCCCAGTGAGAGGAGAGCCACTGTGGACGGCCCAGCAGCTGAGCCAGTGATGAGGATGCTGTGCAAAGGGACAGGTGCTTCTGCACTATGGAAGGAGCAGGGGCCTTGGAGCCACTCAGATCTGAGTTCAAATTCTGCTGCCTCCACTGAGTGTCTGCTACGCGCCTTTAGTAACGAGCAAATACTCAGCACCAGCTATGCCTCAGGTATGCACTGGGGGTCTGAGAATGAACAAGGTGGACTAACCCCGCCCTCTTGGAGCTCCCTGACAAGTGGAAAACAGTGTGATAACTGTGGTAAGTGTGAGGATGTGGCCTCTGTTTCTTTATCTTAAGTAGAGAGACAATATCACTTCTTTAGAGGATTGGCACATACAAATACTAAACAGCCTCCATATGGCAAGAGTCTAATAGATCCCTCCCTTTATAAAGGCAACTCCCTGCTTACCCAGTTCCCAACTTCACCCACTCATTATTTTTCTGGACCAGGGTAACTTCTGTATATCCCTGCTCTGATATTTCTTAGTTTCTCCCTAAATTCCAACTATCAAAAACACCAGGGAGTTATTAATAAATGTTAACAAGTCTGTGACATAGAAAGGGTCCGGGGGTGGTGGCCCCTTGATCTAGTCCTCCCGGGAACAGTCACGGCCACCGTCCTAAAGAGTTGCTGTGGGATCCTGGTTTTCTACGGCCCCACAGAATGAACCTATTGGCCACCCTTGATAGACTTCTTCTGTCCCCCATTTCCTTCCCACAGCTGCATCTTTCAGTGTGCGCTGCCTTTCTCCATGATGTGAACAGGATGTTTGTTACATGTCAACAGGATGACAAAGGGCTAAGCCGGTGAAGAACCTCCTCCCCTGCACTCCGACGCCAACACCAAGCATTTGCCTTCACACTCCCGGCAGTAACACCGAGTGTGGGCTGTGCCTTCACTGCTCACCATAGTCAGTGTTTTCAGGCTCCCAGCAGTTTGACGGCCAGAAGTACGGAGCCTGCAAAAGAGAAGAGGTGTCAGGACTCAGAAGCACTTGCCCTCCCCTGCCTAGGGGTCAGGGTCAGCCCTCCCTGAACCCAGCGAGGATCCCTCCCTAGGACCGGCTCTGTCCCCATCTCCTTTGTGCTGACACCACAGCCCAACCCTCTCCTGTTCTTAATGCAGCTGAGGGCAGTCAACATTTTAATTTAGGTGCTGAGAAATGAATCCAGGTGAACAAATAAATGAGAAAAGGAGAAACTTAGTTTATAGGGCAAACATTTCTTATCCTGAGACAATAGAAGTCTAACCACAGACAATGGACGGGCATGGTTTTCTGGGTACAAGCCCCAAGTTTCTGAGTAGTGTCTCTCCCCATCCCCCTACTCCCCCCCCCTCCCCCGCCGCTTCAAATTCATATGATGAAGCCCTAACTCCCTGTGACTGTATTTGGAGTAAGAAAGTAATTAAGGTAAAATGAGACTTTTAGGGTGGGACCCTGATCCCATAGGATTAGTGCCCTTATAAGAGGAAACAGCAGATCTCTCTCTCTTTCTCATTCTCTTTCTTTCTTTTTTTTTTTTTTCTGTCTCAAAAATACAACAAGAAGCAGCTATCTGAAATCCAGGATGAGCATGTTCACCACAAACGAAACCCTACTGACACCTTGATCTTGGACTTCCAGGCTCCTGAACTGCGAAAAATAAATGCCTGCTGTTTAAGCCACCCAGCATGGTATTTTGTTATGGCAGCCTGAGCAGACTAAGACACCCTTTGGCCCTGTCTGAAGAACTCGCCTCTAAACCCTTTGGTTTTGACCTGGACACCATCCCTTATCCTCTGCCCCAGATCTAGGATGGGATCTGGGAAAAGGAGTGGAAAAGGGGTGTGAAGGGTTAGCAGGTAGTGAATGGAAACGTCACACCAGGAAGTCAGCGTGATTCAGCAGAAAGATCATGGACTTTGCTATAAGGCTGACTTAGGTTCCAACCAAGGCTATCTCTTAGACTTACTAAGTGCCCATTAATTCTCTGAAGACCTTAGCCTTCCCTTATAAGAGGAAACAGCAGATCTCTATATAATGGGTGACATTTGCCCGCCAGAAACTTGTTCTTGAGAATAAATGAGGAAATATATATAAATTGTCCAGTAAAGAGTAGGTTCTCCACAAGGGCTTTTCTGTATCATTTGAGTGGAGCAACAAATGTCCCAGACAGAAGTTTGCTCGGCTTTCCCGAGCTGGTGGGAGGTAAGCGTTGCTCCCTTAAACACACTTAGTGTTTCCACGTGTCTCTAATCTGCAACCAGAGGATGATGAGAAGAAAAGGCTCTTCAGGAGGAGGAGCTGGCAGGCCTACCTGGAACCGATAAAAGGTGCCATCGTCCTTCATGGAGAGAACATGGTCCGAGATGGGAAAGACATAGCCCTGGGCAGCTATAAGGCTTCCCAAGTGTATTGCTTCAACTGCGGGGACAGGGCGTAAGAGAGAGAAGTAATGAGGAAGCTGTCAGAATGCAGGGCTACTTAGCCGAAATGTAAGCTGGGAGTGCAGAAAGGCAACCGGAAGTCAGCTGTCACCACCCCTAGATAACTCATGGCTGATGGATTGATCAATCAATAACTTTATGATATGACTGCATGGGGCTGGGAGAGTGTCAATGGTTGGGAAGCACTATCAAGTGTCTGGGACTCCTCTGGATCCCAGCTCTGAGAGTCTGACATTACTTGACCCCCCCACCAAGACTTCCAGAAGAAAGTGCTCATGGTGAAAAGCATGAGCTCTGGTGTAGATAAACCTGTGATAGTTCACATAAAGTGTGTACCAGTGTCTGGGGCAGGGGCAGTGCTCAATAAGTGCCAGCGGCCCTGATTCATATTTTTATTCTCCGCATTTCTTATCATCCTCAGCAGTGAGCATGCAGCCTTGCCACCCACACACTCTGCACTCAACTGCATTGTCTGATGAGACAGCCCCTTCTCTTAGGGACATAAAGGCAAGCCTCACTTTTGTGGTGAGCAGTGTAGTGGGCAATGGCACAGGGAGGCCAATCTGGTAAAAAAAAATTATATTTTTGCCACAATCAACATGTTGTTTTGTTACTTTAGCACCAACCATAACTAGATTCACACAAATCATTAAGAATTTATATTTAGCCCGATCGGCGTGGCTCAGGGGTTGAGCGTCAAACTATGAACCAGGAGGTCACGGTTCGATTCCCAGTCAGTGCACATGTCTGGGTTACGGCTCAATTCCTCAGTAGGGGGGCATGCAGGAGGAAGCCGATCAATAATTCTCTCTCATCACTGATGTTTCTCTCTCTCTCCCTCTCCCTTCCTCTCCGAAATCAATAAAAATATATTTTAAAAAGAATTTATATTTATTCTGAGCAGAGCCAAGAAAAATAATGAATTGAAATGATTATATAACACATAATAATATAAAAGTACTCTTTACACATATAAAAGTACTTTTACTGGTAGAAACAAATTTTCGGATATGGAAATTATTATTATTTTTTAAAAATACCTTTATTGTTGAGAGTATTACAGATGTCCCCCCTGTTACCCCTCATTTGCCCTCTTCCACCTGGATCCCCCCCTCAGATGTGTAAATTATTGACATGAAGAGGAGTTTCTAGAAACAAATTTTGCATGTTTTTGAAAGTTTTTAAAAGTGACTTGTTTTGGCTTTACTTGCCAACTTTTCAAGAGGCTGTGTATAATCCAGGTGCTGTGTTTACTAAGAACCACCTCTCCCCCTTTGGAAGGAACGTACGCGTGTAACTGGTGGGATAAGAACAAATGGAGTTTTATTTTACCTGCTTGGTGCTGACCAGTTTGCTTTCTAAAGTCTATATGGTTTAAGAATCATGGGTCCAGCAAAAAAGGGGAGTTTTATCACCTATAGCTGCTCCTTGCCCAGGAAAGGAAGAACAAAATCCACTAAGAAGGTGACTTTCATGTTACCAGTCCAGAGCTAGAACTCTTACTTCATTCTTTGAGCAAAAGGGCTTTTGCTTAGAAATGTGGCAGATGGGAAGAAGAAAGGGAGAGAGGGGTGGAGGTTAGACATGTCTGGCTTCCCTGGGCCTTAGTTTGCCTCATTTCCATCCTTCTATTCCCAGCTGGTGAATTACTCGTAACTCCTCCTGCTCAGAAGCCCAGGCAGTTCCCAACACCTGGAAGTTCTCTTAAGGGCATCAGAGTATAGCCGACCGTCAGAGACATGACCCTTGTCATTGTGCACCTTTCACTGAAGCTCCTCATACTAGGGCCAGAGGGGATTCCTAACCATCTCTCCTACCACTAGCTGGTTCAGGGTTCTCAGCATACTACTACTAACCACTACTATTACTATTACTATTACTATTACTATTACCATTACCATTACTAATATCACCACCACACTACTACTACTACTACTATCAACACTACCACTACCACCACCACTACTGTTACTACTACTACTAACCACTACTATTACTATTAATTACTATTACCACCACCACTACTACTACTATTACTACTACCACTACTAACCACTACTATTACTACTACTACTACTACTACTACTACTACCACCACCACCACTACTACTACCACTACAACTACTAACAACAATAATGATAAAATATTTTGGTGACACAATGATTATTTTAGAAGGGCGAGAAAACAGTCCTCTTGGAAGAGACCACCATGAAGAAAGGTGGCCCTTAGTTTAGCATCATCATCAAAAGAAATGTTGACTTTAAATACATGTAACTAAGCTGGAAGAGACTTATTCGGTCCAGTTTCTATAAGTGGACAATCAGAAGTCCAGGCTGCGTAGGGAAAACACATAGGCCAGTTGATTCAGGTTCTTTCCTGAAAAGGATTGGCAGGTATCGTTTTCCCCTGTGGATAAAGAACTTGACTAGAATTAAGAATTTTCATGAGTCATGAGAGTGGCCATTAATCAAGGTGGTGAAAAAGGCTACGGTCACTTCATTAATGACCTGCTTTTCAGGCACTCAGGCTTCTGGCAACTATATTTAATCAAACTCTATGTAAATTGTATTGTTTTGTAGTCAATAGTATATTAGGAGCATCAGATTAAAATACAGGAAAACCTGAGCTGACATACTGACCCCAGCCAAGAACTACAGCTGAAGGTCAGACATCTAGAATGGGAACTTGAAAAAAGATCTTTAAAAAGCATAGCAATTGTCCGGCCAGCCTGGCTCAGTGGTTGAGTGTCGACATATGAACCAGGGAGTCATTGTTCGATTCCCAGTCAGGGTACATGCCCGGGTTGTGGGCTCGATACTCAGTAGGGGGCATGCAGGAGGCAGCTATTCATCATTGATGTTTCTATCTCTCTTTCCTTCTCCCTTCCTCTCTGAAATCAATAAAAATATATTTAAAAAAAACCATAGCAATTGGAGGCCATTTAATTTGGGGCAAAGAGGTCTAATTCGTAAGAACATCAGAATACATGTATGGGTATTTATACATATGAAATATAGGCATCAGGAATACTCAGTTAAGACAGGGAGTGAATAATAAATTCAGAAAAGTATTAACTAACAACACATGGTAATAAGCTATACTTATCTAGAATTTTCATTTTTTCTGGAACTCCCCATTTTTTAATTATGCCATGAAAATAAATTTTACTGCTTATTTACTGGTGGGAGGACAGATTTGGAAACTGTTTTATTGGCTAGAGTTTTGTTATTGTCTTTCTGGTAAGGTTTTCCTAATTGAAATGCACAATTAAAGTTGAAAAAAAATAATTCCTTCCCTTCTTGCAGAAGAAGAAAACAGAAGGCATCTTAGCAAATAATTAAACATCTTAATTGTGAATCAGGCAATCTAATTTTAAGATCCGGGTCTGGAAGGCTGCTCAGTGACAGCGCTACAACTTATCTTTAATTGCTGTGGCTAATGAGAATTCAACTCATTTCACACGTTACTGTATTGGGCTCTCTGGCATTCTCAATGGTTACTCATTTCCTCAAAGGGTGATTTAAATTTAAAGGTAGATATTCACTGGAGAAAATAAATCCATTTCATTTGTAAGTAAAGAGGTTCCACATCTTGGGATTCACCTATAAGCCCAGTTCTCAGGAGGGTAGGAGATCTAGTCTGGAACTTGGTTATGTGGGATGTTTACTGATACCATGAGGGATAAAGTCAGGGTCGAAGGTCAAGTACCTGGGTCTTCGATGGACAGGTTCTTCATCAGCCACTGCACAATGTCAGTCCCTGCAACGATAAAGCAATTCACCTGAAGACCTGGTGGGTGATAAGAAGCATGTTTACCTAAGAGAGTCCTCATTCGAATTAGCACACACCTAGAGAGCTGGGCGATACTGATGCTTTTCCATCCTAACAAACCTTTCTACCCACTGGTTCACTTCCACAGTTATAATCCCATTCTTTTCCGAAAAGCATCCACTTCTGATGACGCCGAAGGATCTTGTGTGCACACACTTCTGGGGAGCATCGGTAGGGAACATCCTGCGCAAACAGATTTGGATGACTTCCCCAAGACGGGCTGGTGAAATTTTACCACGCCCGGCCTGCGGACCATTTCCTATGGAGAGCGGTCTCCTCCGTTCCCTACCCTTACTGACAAGGGCTGACAAGGTTCCTGAAAATGTCTCTAATTTCTTCTGGCATGGGCCCACCCTGAAAGCAAGTAGCCCTATGTCAGTCTGTGGGAGAAACTTCTTTGTACTCAGCTGTCCTCTGGACCAGGTGACATTTCCTGATGCTCCTGCAGTTTGGTGTGGACTGAGTTCTGACAGTGGGCATGATGAATGCCGCTTCTAGACACAGGCCGTGAAAACCCCCACGTGGCCCTGCACAGTTCCATACCCCTCTGTTCCCCACCTGCTGGCTGAATGGAGAGGACTTCAAGGGCCCAGGGCGGGCAGAGCCACAATGTAGAAGGAGCCTGGGATTCTGAACAACCATGAAAACTGATGCCCATTTGGGGCTCTGACCTGATTGAAAGTGTGTGTTAAGCCCCAGAAATTGGGGGCTTACCTGTTTAGGCATCTAGTATTATCCTAACTAATTAAAAATCTTAAGAGTCAGAAGGGACATTTAAAACTTACTTGCTCCAACTCCAGCCAATACATGATTCCCCATCTGCAACACCCTGGACAAGAGGTGCTGTAATCTCCATTTAGGAAACCCCCAGAACCTTGGAACTCACAGATCCCCTCCTAGCCAGCCTATCCCAGTAGAATCATCTTTGATTTCTAGGAGCAGAAACTGGACTTAACTCTGTGGCTTGCTCTCTTTGGTCTTAGTTTTGCATTCTAATGCTATAAAAACAAACCCAGACCTTCTCGCTCTGTGGGACAGGTCTTCAAACATTTGGACAGTTCAACTGACACACTATCGGCGTCTCCTTGAGTGCCACCCCTCCCACCCCCCGCCCCTTGTGAGCCATGCCTGGGTCTCTCATCATTTTGGTCACAATGAATTCCCCTTTGTCTACCTCCATGTAGAAATGTGGCTCCTCGAACCAATGTTTCCTAGGGCAGCCCAGTTCCCATGGGGGTGGAGGAGTTGTTTTCAGAGGATTCTGAACTTCTGATCAATTCACTCCAAATCTCACTTTAAACCAGTGCAGACCTTGGAAGGTGGTTTGTCATTCCAGGATGGATGCATGACAGAAAATAGCCCGAAAGGGGAGCATTTCCACATAGCCAAGTCCTGGCATGGGTGTGAGGCTTGGTGGGAGGGAGTGGGCCTGTGGACAGCTCTCTGGGATAGATTCCTGCCTGAGAGACTGGAGAGCGTGCAGAGGGGTTTAACTGTTGTCCTTTACCAGAAATCAAGTTTCCAGAAATATGGTTGCCAGTTCTGGCCTGAGTGCCTTGACATTTTGCTTCTCTCTGGCTCTCTGGAAGGTCGATGAACTCTCTACACGGTAAACGGGCAGGGGTTCATCCTACTCTTTCTGTATGTCCTCCCCCTTCTTCCCCCCACCCCCCCGGACCAGTCTCCACTGCTGCAGGCCCCCCACATATCAACCTCAAAAGCAAGACTTCTGAGCTTTCCCCTCTTCTTGCTCCCGGCTGGCATCTATGAGCTAAACTTTGGATCCAAAGCACTCCTACTCATTCACATTCTTTGAGAGAAAGGGAGAGGATGTCTGTGTGTGCTTGTGCACGCGGGTCCATTTCCTCCAAATTATACAAGTTCAACATTTGTCCTAGGAAATGAAGAACAAAGCAGAAATCAAATAAGGACTGTAATCCCAAGTTGGGGGTGGGGGAGAGACGCTAACCTGTTTTTTCCTCAAAAGAAAAATAGTCCTTTTTTGCGGGTTGCCTGGAAACGGAGAGGTTTCCAGCATCAGCAACAGCTCTCCCCGGGGCAGGCGGATTATCTTTCTGCTGAGCTGGCGGAACCATTATTTATCACCTGCCAAGACTGATTACTCACCCTGGGACAATGACAGCCCTTCCTTTCCCCTGTTAATTACTGTCATCATTAATATCCATGTCACTAATTAGTATTCATTCACACTGAAACTCCTTCCTCGCTGTCATATCCGCTCCCCCTTTACCCACCCCAGCCCAGCACCATTGTCTGGGTTTCTACCCCCTTTTGGCTTTACGGGCTCAGCGTCTCGCCTGATTGTCTGCCTAGTCCACCAAGGCCCCATCTGCATTCAGAACTGAAGGATCCCATTTAATCACATTTTGTGTGTGTGTGAAAAAGCGAAAATCACAAAGGTCCCTTTTCCTTTCCCCTGGCACTGTGGGGATCACAGGCCTTGGTTTCTTGTCCTGGGTGCAGCCCCTACAACAGTCAGTGTCTTCATTTGGGGGCTGGTGTGGCTGTCCTCAGCCCTGGCTGTCCTGGCCACTGCCCTCAATCAGTAGCAGCACCCACCACCCCGCCATCCTACACATGCTACTGGCATGCGTGGTGGCCGTCAGCAAACAAGGCAATGCCTAGCGCTGTGGACTCTCCCTCTGTGGGTGTGGGGTGTCCTAGGCTTCCGAGGACTGATTTGGGGAGGCCAGCCCCCAACCTGATGGCAGAAAGTAAACTGCTGCCTGTTCGGCCCCAGAAACAAGTCAGGAAGAAAAGTCCATCCTAATATTATGTCCATGAAAAGACCTACAATTGTTCCACTGTAGAATCAGACAAGAATAGTCCAAACAACCACCAGGTTAAAGTATTCTTCTCCTTTTCCTTTCTTCCTTCTCCCCCTCCCCCAATAATTCTTGCCTTCTTATTATAAAAAGAATTTCAAGATTATTTTCTGTTCTATCCAAAATTTGTTGTTGCCTTTTGTGATCACTATTGGGTCCTGGTTTTTATCTCAGCCAAGTTGCCCTGCCAAGGACTTAAAATCAATATAAAAACATTGCTCAGCTGGCATGGCTCAGTGGTTGAGCGTTGATCTATGAACCAGGAGGTCACAGTTAGATTCCCAGTTAGGGCATATGCCTGGGTTGGGGGCTCAATCCCAGGGGGCGAGGAGCGATCAATGGTTCTCTCTCATCATTGATGTTTCCATCTCTCTCTCCCTGAAATATCTCTGAAATCAATAAAAATACATTAAAAACACATACCAAAAAAAAAAAAACCACCCAACTAGCAACAAGTGTGGGATGTTCAACCTTTATTCCCCAAGGTCCCAAAACACTTGGCTCAAAGTTTTCTTTTTGAGGTGAATTTATCAACATATATTCCAGGGGCATCATGAAATACATCAGTGGGCACCTGAAACACTTGTTCACAACATGAGTGGTTTGCTAGCTGAGCCCTGATTAGATTACACAAACTTGAGAAAAGGTTGGTTCCAATCACCTGCAAATTTCAAGGTACCTGAAACTTGGTAGCTTATACGTTACTAGAGGTCCAGTGCACAAAATTCATGCACTGGGGAGGGGGCGGGTGTCAGGCCTAAGTTGGCAGTTAGACATCCCTCTCGCAGTCCGGGGCTTTCACAGTCCGGGACCCCTTGCTCCTTACTGCCTGCCTGCAGTGGAGGCGGGAGAGGCTCCTGCCACCACTGCTGTGCTCACCAGCCATGAGCCCAGCTTCTGGCTAAGCAGCGCTCCCTGTGGGAGCACACTGACCACCAAGTGGCAGCTCGTGAGTTGAGTGTCTGCCCCCTGGTGGTCAGTGCGTGTCATAGCAACCGGTTGTTCCACCATTTGGTTTATTTGCATATTAGCCTTTTACTATATAGGATAGTGCTGACAACTGAAGCAGTTGTTAACTCATCAACCCTCACCATGAGGGAAAGACACTTCCACTTGAATAACCTGTTTCTGGAGCCCAACAAAAGATAAGATGGTTCCTGCTGTGGGTGAGCTCAGGGCTCTCCCCAGTCAAGGTTATGACTCTGTCTGACATCGGATTCCACAAACCTGCCAAGGTCTCAGCTGCCTGTAAGTGAGGAAGGCAGCTTTATGCCACCTCATCGAGTGTGTAGGCGCCATGTGCAGGCCACTGCTCATGTAGGGGGGGCGACTGAGTGCCCACTGTGTACCAGGCCAAAGCTGTGCACTTGACCCTGTTATCACATATCATCTTGATGACAATTATGTAAAGTACTAGAGGCCTGGTGCACAGATTTGTGCACCAGTGGGGTCCCTCAGCCTGGCCTGTGCCCTCTTGCAATCCAGGACCCCGTGGGGATTTCAGCCCGATCCCCATAGGCCAGGCCGAGGAACCCCACTGGTGCATGCATTCGTGCACTGGGCCTCTAGGATATAGATAATAACTGCAATACCCTTTTTAAAAATTAGGGCCAGAGTGGCCCAAGGTCACATACTAGCACCTATTAGAGCAAAGGTTGGAATCCGGACAATCACATGCCAAATATTACTTCCACTACATCATTCTGTCTGTCTTGTCTCTGAATAACTTTCTGAGTACTATACAGAAGAATAATTGGAAAAGTGATCTGCACTCATTTTCCCCTGAAGCAGAGACATTAATTTAGTGATAATAATAATTGCTACTATATGCTATTTAGCTAATAATTTATTGAACACTTTTTTTATTCCAGGCTTTGGAATAATCCCACTACATGTAATAATCCCATGATGTAAATAAATTATTTCCTTGCTGGAAGTAAGACAGAAGAAATACAGGTGGGAGGACAAGTGTGGTGAGAGGTCTAGTGGCATTTTTGAGGCGTATTGTTCAGTCTGTGGGCTTGAGTTTTTCCAAGAAAAAGCACGACACATTTCACAGATACACACTTGCTTATCAAGCACATGAAGCAATAGAGTGCAGTGTTTACAAAGTCAGGCAAGCCTGGGTTCGACTCATGCTATGCCACTTACACATTGTGTGACCGGAGCAGGTCCCTTCACCACCAAATCTCCATTTCTCTGTGAGTCAACTGGGGGGAGGGGCATACTTACAGGATCAAGTAAGAGCATGGACATGAAGCCCTTGCCCCAGAGCCTGGGCCATGCTTGTGCTGAAGGGACTGCTTGTTACTAGGTCACCTTTCTCCTCCGTGCCTTCGTTTCCTCACCTGAAAACCAGGACCATCACAACAGGACCTGCTGCATAGGTGCTGAGGGTTAACGCAAAGGCTGTAGGTGCAATGCCAGCACAGTGCCTGGGACACAGCTGATGCACGTGAGCTACTGATACAGCCTATGCTTAGGCACCTGTGTCAGAGCCCAGTGTCTAACCAGAACGTCTGCATGGCTGGGAGAAATGGTAGCCACTTGAAATTGGTGTGTTATTTGCCTGCTTTTTCATTTTAGGCCTTAGAGAATCTCAAAGGTCTTCTGAGGCTTCTAGGAAGGGGTCTGCTGATGGGCAGCTTGTTGGACGCCAGGAGAGATGAAGGTAGCAGTGGCAGCAGGGAAACGTTAGGATGGGTGGGCCTCACTGAGGGAGTGGGGCCTCTTTCCGGCGCTTTCCTGGCCCTGCTCCTCCTGAGCTCATTTCCTGGGAATGGAGAGTGGAAAGCAAAACAGGTGTCCGCATCCCACTGTCATTCAGTGATTCTCTGACCTCCTTCCACCCTCTTCTCCTTCCCTTCTTTCCTCTTCTGCCCCATGGACCATCTTTCCACTCCCAGAATGCACCTTGCTCCATCCCACCGCAGGGCCTTTGCACACACTGCCCCCCTTTCTCCAGCCCAGCTCGACCTCTCGCTGACTCCTGCAGTCCTCTGGCCCTAACTTCGCAGGAAAGCCTCCACCGCTCCCCACACCCGGTCCAGGTCCTCTGGAGTTCATTTGCAGGGACGGGGTTCCTTCTCCTTGGAGCACTTAACTTGGCTTGGAATTAGATATTCACGATGAGATCATTTGATCAGTGTCCGCCTCCCCTCTGTATTAGCTTCCCGGAGCTGCTGTAATAACGCACCACAAACTGAGCGGCGTAAACCATGGAAATGTACTGTCCCACCGTCCTGGAGGCCAGGGCCTGAGTCCAGGTGTCAGCAGAGTTGGCTCAGCTGCCACTGCGAGGGTGAGTCTGTTCCCTGCCACCACCACCCCTCCCCCGCCCTCCATCCCCCCCCCACCCCCCTGGGCTTCTGGTGTTTTCCTGGCAGTCTTTGGTGCTCCTTGGCTTGTAGATGAATCACCCTGATCTCCACTTTTACCTTCACATGGCCTTCGCCCTGTGTGCGTGTCTCTGAACCACTTGCTCCCTTTTTATTTTATTTTTAAATATATTTTTATTGATTTCAGAGAGGGAGAGAGAGATAGAAACATCAGTAATGAGAGAGAACAATTGATTGGCTGCCTCCGGCACACCCCCGCACTGGGGATTGAGCCGGCAACCCAGGCATGTGCCCCGACTGGGAGTTGGACCGTGACCTCCTGGTCATATGTTGACACTCAACTACTGAGCCACACTGACCGGGCTACTTTCTCTCTTTTTATAAGAACACCAGTCCTACTAGAAGATTAGGGCCCACCCTAACTCACTCTTCTTAACTAATTACATATGCAAAGACTCTGTCCAAATCAGGTCACATTTTG
The DNA here is from genome assembly GCF_951640355.1 of Cnephaeus nilssonii. Classification (NCBI taxonomy): domain Eukaryota; kingdom Metazoa; phylum Chordata; class Mammalia; order Chiroptera; family Vespertilionidae; genus Cnephaeus; species Cnephaeus nilssonii. The sequence goes on along the minus strand of NC_137075.1, from coordinate 85,740,310 downwards.
AGGTATTGGAGGATAGAACTTCAACATATGAATGGGAAAGACACAGTGCAACCCATAACACTTGCTAAACTATAGCTCTGAGCGAACAGGACTCTCATGCTGTCCTACCTCCGGCACCACGCAGAGACCTGGTGTGGAGTTGGGCTTTAGTAAATGCTTACCGACCAACAGTTATATTCAAATAGACATCACACAATATGTGTTCATCCATCTGTGCATATTCGCGACATTTCAAATATTTCTCTCCGTGTTTTGTGACCCATCACAGACCAGCAACCTTGGATGGACATTCTGTAACTACTGCTTCAGATGGAAGGTTCAGGGTTTTGCCGCCATCGATGTTGTCTTCTTTCAAAGGTCATTTTTATTTCCCCCAGAAAGAAATCTCCGCAAATGAATGCATTACAAACGATTAGGCCGCGATTCAGATGTCTCCTCTTCCTCACTCGGTCTGGCTGACACTGAGAGAACAGCCGGTCCGATCCGAGGAGAGGGGAGTCTTCAAGTCTCTTCTCCAGGGGCCCAGGGACCCCGCCCCTCCCACCTGTCTGCTGGCCCCGCTGCAGGCGCGCCGGCTTCCCGACTGGAGTTCAAGCTGCCTGTGATGGGCGTTGGTCCTGTGTGAAGCTCACTTCTTCACAGGGCGTCTGACTTGGTTTGGAACAGGTTGGAGGAATTAAATCTAGACGCGTGAAATATGATTTTGAACCCAGAGCTACTCAGGCATCATCGCCTTATCCAGTCCGAAACCAGGCCCTGCCAGGGCCCCCTCCCTGGGGTCTCCCGCAGGCCTGGCAAATGGGCTTGCCGACCTCCATGGCATGTGGCGACTGCGCCCCCAGTGCCCTATGGCCGTCCAGCATGAAAGACGACCCGCTGATAGACACCCCCCTCTCCCCGGTGGGCCTTCTCTCTCCTCCCCAAAGCCTCCCCCCCCCCCCCCACCCCGCCACCTCCAGCTCCTGTGTTTCTGCCTTCTCTGAAATGTAAAGCTTCCGTGTGCATTATGAAAAATAATAGGGGGCAGGAGACCAGACGAGGTTATTACCAACTCATAAATCAACTGGAGGCTCTGAGGGCTGTGGTGAGGCGTCTGGGATGGGCTCCCCCGGATTGTTATCTCACCCCAGCCCCTGCGATTGATTCATAACCTCATAACCCTCCTGCGTCCCAAGCCCAAGTCCTCTATCTAATTGTCAGCAGCCCAGTACATGATTTGCAAGAGGATGTGGGCAGCGGCAGATGTGGGGGTGGGGGAGAGATTAGTTTTGTCAATCAAAGGCGTCCAGGGTGAGGTGCAGAGCGCCTGGGATTTAGCCCAAGGATCAGCTTATTAAAGAAAAGGCTGGATGTGGCCGCATTGATTGGGCCTGGGTGTGGGGGAGACGGGGTCACGGCCACGGTGGGTGCAGCCTGTTTCCTGAGGGTGGCTGCCACTCACGACCGCCTTCCACGCACCCCGAAGGCAGAATGGAAAACAAACAAGCAGAGCCGTGGCTTGGGGAGAAGCGAGCTAATGCCAGGTGCCCAGGGCATCCGGGAGCATTTCCATATTCTGAAGGCTGCTGCCCGTCTCCGGGAGGGCTGGAGGGGACCCGGTGGCTGGACGGCATCAGGGGCCTTATTGCTTCCCAGAGTTGTCTAAAGGTCATCTCCTTGGTGCAGATTTAAATCTAAAACGTGGTTCCTGGCCAGTTTACATTTACATTAATCTGTGGGGCTGAGGCATTCCTGAGGGGAGCAGGGGAGGAACGTTAAGAGGAAGCCTTCATGACGCCCAGGTCTGCAGGCTGCAGCCCCTGCCCTGGAATGTGACCCGCCTTCCCACACCGCGAGGGCAGTACCACTGATCCACGTCCGCAGTGTGTTCAGGCTTGGGTCTGCCAGGTGGGCTGGACATGGGCACACGCCTGGAGACGGGCAAGGTGTGCACGGCTGGAGTGTGAGCGAGCCAGGTTTCCAGCGGGTCTGGGGCACCGGTTCTTAAGCGAAGGTTGAATTGGTGTTGCGCTAGTTCCAGTTCCGGTTCCCTGGAGCTCCATCTCGGTGAAATGAACTTGGTTTTTGTCATCAGCCAGACCTGGGTTCAAATCCCGGCTCTGCCCCTCGCTAGCGCATCACCTCGGACGAGTTATGCAATCACTCTGAGCCCCAGTTTACCCACCTGCAAAATGGGGCCAATCACAGAATCCACCCCAGATTCTAAGTATAAAAATGAGGACATGGAGGTAGACATGTGGTGCAGTCCCTCGCCCGACCGGACGTACCACCACTCTCCTTTCTTTCCACTTACAACGGACGTGCACCCTCCATCTGCCCCACGTGGACTCTGGCTTGGAGCTGATCTCCTGGGCAGCGAGCCCCAGCCTGGAATTAGGCCTTTGTCGTGGCTCGTCCCCAGGACAGTCTGGAGCTTACTCTAGCTTGGCTCTTTCAGGTTCCTCCGTTGCACTCAGCTAGATGAGCTCACCCTTTCAAAGGTCAGTCTGGGATCCTCTCTGTCGGCAGAGGGCCTACTTTCAGAACCATTTCCAGTTCTTGATTCAAAACATCAGAAGAACCCCAAGGAACCCCGAGATTTCTCCTTCTCCATCCCAGCTACGGCCAAGCCCTTAGCCTGGCTTCTCCCACGGGAGTGGCCAGGAGGCAGGTGGCCTGGGTGTGAATCCAGCTCCGTGACCTTGGGGCTTGCCTTGCCCTTCCTAAGCTCCAGTTTCTGTAAGATCTGAGAAAAGGCCATCTGAGAGCATGAGCATGAGGATCACGCTTGCAAAGGGCTCAGCCAGTGTCCTTCAGCGCACAGCAAATGTTGACCTCATCATTATCATCAATGCCGTTATTCCGACTGGAACATTCTCATTCATTTCCCTGCAGTGGTGAACAAGACGGCTCTGTCCTTAAACAAACAGGGGCACTGGTGGGCTGTCTGGGCTCTGACTCGGGTATTTGTGGGGCTCCGCGCCACAGACCAGGAAATTCAGTCCCAGCTGACTCAACGTGAGAAAAAGGTGCACAGAGAGGGAGGCGGTAGGACCGATGGCGAACAGTGAGAGAAGACAGACCAAGGAGGGCAGCGCTGGAGGTAGAGGCAAGGACTCCAGCCGAGCAGCCCGAAGCAGCCACAGCAGGGATTCGGTGCCACATCTGACATTTATATCCAGATCAAGGCGGGTCAGACGGCAAGTCTCTGCGGAAGGGAAAAGAGCCCTGGGTGGGGGTAGGGGGATGCAAAGTCACCAGCATGCGCCGGCTCCACCCATGTGCAAAGCACGGAGCCAGACACCGGGGACTGGGATCCAAGATGACTCAGAAAGCGAAGCAGGCTTAGGCGCCGAAGGGAATGACCTCGGAGCTGCTGAGCGATGATCTCATGCTTTCCCGGCACCGGCACCCGGGTGCTGGCCTTCCCTCCACCCCTGTTCTCACCCTGGGCTCATGGCCCTGCCCAGTGCTGCTGTGACCCCTCCCTGCGGTCACAGATTCATGGTTTCCAGAAGTCTCCTTCTCTACTTACACAGAGTGATATCCAGATTCTCCCCTAGAGCCAGGTGCGCTGCTGGCTCAGGCTGCAGCCTCTGCCCCTCCCCTGTCAGTCACTGTCCTGGGTCCGGAGCCCCTTTTGAGCTTCAGTGAGGCCCCCAACGCAGAAGGCCTTGTGTGCAGTCCAGCAGCGCACTCCTGTCGCCCCAGCTCCCCATCTTTCAGGGTGCGCCAGCGGCTTTGGGCTTCTCTGGGATCTGCTGAGGTTCAGCTGCCCATCCCAGAAAAACAAAACAAAACAACAAAATCACAGCAGCTTGAACAAGATAGAAATGTATTTGGTAAAAGCAGTCTGGAGGTGGCTATAGGGACCTCAGGGCTCTGCGCTTTAATGTTTCTCTTCCTCCCTGAGCGCTTGGCTTCCACCCCCAAGGTCACCTCCTGGTTCACAATATCAGCTGAGGCAGCCGCCATCACATCCCAGCTTCAGGCAGGAGGAAGGAGGAAAGGCAGGACCGCTGAAGAGTGCCTTTCCCAATAGAGGCACCTTCCTTTCAGCGTAGTTTCCAGAAGTCTCCTCTACTTACACATAGTGACACCCAGAATAATGCCCCCAAGTTGTTCATGTTCTAACCTCTGGGACTATCTACCTTACACAGCAAAGGGAGATGTGATTACATTAAGGCCCTCGACATGGAGAGACGGTCCTGGAGCATCCAGGTAAGACCAGTGCAATCACAAGGATCTCCCTAAGAGAGAGGCAGGAGTGTCGGGGGCAGAGAGAGAAAAAAGGAGAAGATGGAGGAAGAAGAAGAGGAGGAGGAGGGGGAGGAGGAGGAGGGTGATGGGGGATGAAGGAGGAGGAGGAAGAGGAGGAGGGGGACAAAGAGAAGAGGTGGTGGTGATGAGAGCACCAACTAGTGCTGAGATAGAGAAAAGGACCAGGAGCGAAGGAATGCAGGCAGCTTTTAAGGTAGAAAAGGCAAGGAAACAGATCCTCCCCTAGAGCCACCAAAGAAACACAGCTCTGCCTTGATTTTTAGCCAAGATCCATTTCAGACTTCTGACCTCCAGAATTACAAAATCATACATTTGTACTGCATTGTGTTAAGCCACTTAATTGGTGGTAATTTGCTGTAGCTGCAAGAAGAAAAACAGTTATTTTCTTACCTCCTATGATTTCCTTAGATAACTCTCTACAAGTGAAATTTTGGGTCATTTTCAAGGCCTCGGAACCTACTGCTCAACTAGCCTTGAGAATGCTCTTGCTTCAGTCTCTATACCCTAGTCTGCACTGGATAGCAGCATTGCTGTGTATCATTGCAAATCCGATTGGGAGAAAATGATAGCTCACTAAGAAAAGAACCATGTTTTCCTAAGTGAGATTCAAATAATTCTAATACATTGATTGACCATTTGCATTTCTTCTATTGGGGTACCCATCTGTTTATATGGATTAATAGGAACTTATTAAGTAATAAGGATATGACACTTCATCTGAAATTTGTGCCAAACAATATTTCCCCTCCCATTTGCTATTCACACTTAAGAAGCCTTGAGTGGTAGAGTTTTTTAATATTTTATGTTCCAATCCGTCAACTCCGTGTTTTACAGTTTCTGCCATGGGTGTCATGCTTGCAATATCACCAAGACATGTTAAGGGATGAGCTTTCATAAGTCTTTGCTGAATTCATTTATCCATTCATTCAACACATAGTCACTGAATGCTTCCTACATGCCAGGCCCTGTTCTAATCACTGGAGCATCATCTGACTCATAGAGCTGAGCCCAGAATAGGAACGTTGAGCACCGAGAGATTTACAACCTGAAATTAGTACAAACCCCAGACACATCTGACTGCACTGAAAGACCGGCCGCCCACAAGACTGACCCTGAGCAGAGATTTTCATGGTGCCACCCAGATCCCACGGCGTTTTACGATGAATGAAATCTACACGAGCGTGATGACGCTAAGGAAACTGCCATACGAACATCCATGAACGAGAAGGCTTGAAATGACTATAAAAAAGTATTAACAGCACTTGTTCCCCATCAGTCCCAAAGGAACAATTATCATTGATATAACTTTTCATTTCATCAGTGAGTTAAATACAGATATCAGCTATCCCTTAGGACTCTTTTTAGAATCTCTCCGAATGAAAGAATCCCAGCAAGAGAAGAATTGCCCTTCCTTCGAAGGGCTTTTGTAGAGAAAAGGCTTATGAGTGAGTAGACTCTCAGGGTTATTGCCCATGGGCAGGACCTCAGCAACGCAAGAGAAGCCGCAATGTTCTCAGGTTTGCCGACTCCAAACTGAACAAGCCTCTGATTATTTACTTGTTATTCTTTACCTTTTCCTACCTTACATTTTTCTCTTTTTAAACAAAATACATTTTTATCGATTTCAGAGAGGAAGGGAGAGGGAGAGAGAGATAGAAACATCAATGATGAGAGAGAATCATCGATTGGCTGCCTCCTGCACACCCCACACTGGGGACCAAGCCTGCAACCCGGGCATGTGCCCTTCCTGGGAATCGAACCGTGATCTCCTGGTTCATAGGTTGACACTCAACCACTGAGCCACAGCGGCCGGGCCCCACATTTTTCTCTTCAAGTGAAACAGAATGAATCCCCAGAAAACTCACCTTAAAATGAGTGCCCTGTAAGAAACGTGAAGGACTGAAGCCTGAAACACTTGGGACAGTCTAGCGAGGACTGAGCAGGACAGGATGCTCAGCTGCCCTCATGGCCCTGGGAGACACTAGTAGACACGGGCTTGTCTCCACGCGGGCCGAGCCGGGCTTTCCAGGAAAACTCCCCCAGGTGGTACTCCCGCCTCCACTCACTGGCACCAACTCATGCCTGAAATCCTGTCTGGCTTCACTGCCTGAATAAAGGTCCCCAGGAGACTGGAAGCCACACGAGGAGAGGGACAGGGTCTGGTTCAGCATGGAATGAATGGATGGATGGGAGTGAAGCTTTCAACTGGTCTGTGAACCCCTGAGGGTGGGGCAGGGACCCAACTTATGACTTGTATGGGCTAAATAATTTGGGAATGAATAAATTGCAACCTGTTATTCCTAGCTCATCTTAGATCTCAGACTTAGGGACTAGCCATTCACCTTTGAGAGGAGAAAGCCAGCTGAGGCCATCCAGCGTGTGCGTGAGGGTCAGGTACATATCACAGAGGGGAAACAGGGGTGGAAAAGGAAGCATCCTATAAACAGGACCTGCTTCTGCCTATTTCACACTCCTGTCTGCAGCCAGCCCTGACGCGAATGGTTCCTGAGAGAACCTTCCCAAAGTTGTGCTCCCCATTCAGAACGTTACTGAAGGGCCATTTCTGGTGGCCAGAAGTTTGAAATCGAGTGGCATGGAGTTGGCGCCTCCTGCAGGCTGGGAGGGAGACTGCTCCTGGCCCCTCTCCTGGCTCCTGGTTCCTGGCACTCCTGGGCATCGCTTGGCTTGTAGGAGTATCATTCCAATCTCTGCCTCCATCCTCACATGGCCGTCTTCCCTTGGTCCTCTTCATAGTCTTAGTAAGTGACCTTGTACGTGACCGCCCATGCACAGTGAGTGGCAAATTCCTCCGAGTGTGACATCAGTTTACTTATCCCTTTGAAACTCCTCAAGTGTGACCCCAGTCCCCTTCACAGGGTACCTACTACCAGAGTGCACAGGGCACTTTCAGTCTCCCTGGCTGGCTCACTGACCTGGACCTGAGTCCTCCTTTAAAAAAGAGAGAAAAAGAGACTTCCTCTCACTCATTCAACTTTAACCCTTCAACCCCAGGGCTTCCTTTTCACAGCAAAATTTCAGACTTCTTATTTCTCTAGATTTGGTTTCCCCAAGAATGTGGACACTAACAAAAAAATACTGTTATCTCGCTCTTGATTATAATATATACTAAAGATATTACATGTATTTTTATATTATATTAGTGGCCCGGTGCACAAAATTCATGCACATTAAAAGGGAATTAATTAGAGGAAATATTTTAATATTGCTATTTGCCCTTTATAATAGAAGTGTCAGAGATGAAAGAAAATTAGTAAAATGTATATGAAAATCTCCCTCCTGTCAGAGTCTGGGGCACGCCATGGGACCCAGAGTCAAGTCCCCGCCCACCAGCGCGCGCCTTGAAATCGACTGAGACCCAGCCCCGGCCAGCCCCACCCCCATCAAGACCCGCCGGGCGGGGGATGCAGCCTCAGGTCCCCCAGCCTGGCCTCAGGTCCTCCGGTCCTAGCGCCGGGGCAGGGGGTGCAGACTCAGGTCCCCCAGCCCCGGCGCTGGGGCGGGTGGTGTGGCCTCAGGTCCCCTGGCCCCCAGCACTAGGGTGTGAGGGCACCAGGGTGCGAGGGTGTGACGACCATTTGGATATTAGCTCTTTATTATATAGGGTGTATATAGTATACTATGTACCTGATATAAAGCTGCATATTATAGCTACAATGAGATAAAAATTCCATCCTTATATCTCATTTACCCCCTGAGAGGACTCTGCGAGGTTACCACTTCCATGGGGAAACTGGGGCCCACCTTCCCTGTGGCATTGTGACAGGCTATGTTGTACAGTGGCCTCCAAGGGAGGAGGGAGCTGCAAGCAGGGTGCAGGTGGTTAGGTGGGCTGTCCAGAGAACTTAAGAACAATAAAGAATATCAGTGATGAATGCCCTCTCCCCTTCCTACCCCACTGGTGCTGGGAATAGTGCGCAGCCTTGGGGTTTCACCCCCAGTGCTTGTCCTTCTTTACCCTGGCCCCTTAGTGGTCGGAACAAGGTGAGCTCAGAGGTGTCTGCAGGGTTGAACCCCATACATTCAGCACACTGTCAGGAGGAACTAACCCTGTTTTTCTCCATCGAGTGTGGCGTGTGGAGGGTCAGCTCAAGGTGGGGAGGGAGCCATCAAAGGCATCACATTACAGCTGGGAGTTCTGAATTTTGGCGACACTACTTTATCTCTCTGTTCTGGGTGCAAGATATTTCTAGGTAGCCATGGATTTAGTTTAAAATACAAACTATGACATGTTCCATAGTTTTTATTGTCAGATAAATCTTGTCCTATTCTCACCCTAGTTCCTGTCTCCCAGCCCATCCTGCCACTCCTCACCTCTGTACGGAATTTCACGCCATCTGGCCAACTCCTCCCCCCCCCCCCCCCCCCCCCACACACACCTTCCCATTCCTTCCAGCACTTTGGAACCATGGACATTTCAACCAACCCATGCTGTTTCCTGCCCTTTTCCTGGTTTCACAGGGGAAAAGAGATCCTTTCCACTTTTTAAGACAGAATATCAGTACAATAAAATCTAACTGCGCTCATCTTTTTGGCAAAAACAGCCTATTCGTTTAAAGCAGAAGTTATCTGGAGGTGAACTGGAATTCCTTGATGGAAGCCCACCACCATTCTTTCCCGCCTTGAGTTTTCAATCACTGCTGAGGTGCAATACACACTAGCACCACATAGAGGCACTGTTGCTCTTGAAAACGACAATGCTTCCCAGAACAGTGTCTCCAGTTAAGAAAAAATGCCAGGATCCAGAATTGTAATATTGATTTCTTATTTCTTTTAAATGAAAAGTCACCGGTGTTCCGAATAACTTTAATTTCTTAGTTCCAGAGGTGGAGATCTCAAGTCTGTTTACTGTCATTCTCAGAGTTTTCCGAAGGCTCATAATGAAGGCGAAGGGAAACCTTTGGTTACAGCTAAAGTTACTTGTGCAGGTTTCCCATGAGTTTGAAAGTATTCCTGGGCCTTCAGGGTCTGCGTATTAAATTGACATGCTAGTTGTGATGCTCCAAAAGGTAAACAGGAATAAAAAGAGTGGGCTGGAAGGCAAAGTTTTAGATTGATTAAAGGGCAGTGTGAGGGGCAAGCCTGGTTAGCTGGAGCAAGCAGGAACCTTATTGTACCAGGCCTCACAAATTATGCAGCACTGATGGCTGATTAAGCCAGCAGTTCCAGAATCCAGGACACTGTGGATCGGAAGTCTTCAAAGTTTCTGCAGAAAACCTTAATTCCTGCAATCCTCAGCTTCTCCCAGAATTCACTGGGTGCATATCCTTGCCTGCAGACTGGCGTAGTGTTTGGCTAATACAGACTTCAAATACTTAACTTCAAACAAAGGCTATGCAGTTGGAGACCCTCTAGCATAGTGTTATAACAAAGTAATGTTCTTCTGACATTGTGAGATTCTCATTCCCCACATGCTTGCACCCTCTGAGGAATGCAAAAATTAAAAAATAAAAAAAAATTGGGGGAGCCCGGCTGGCGTGGCTCAGTGGTTGAGTGTCAATCTATGAACCAGGAGGTCATGATTCGATTCCCGGTCAGGGCACATGCCCAGGTTGCAGGCTCGATCCTCAGTGTGGGGCGTGCAAGAGGCAGCCGACCAATGATTCTCATCATTGATGTTTCTGTCTCTCTCTCCCTCTCCCTTCCTCTCTCTGAAATCAATAAAAATATATTTAAAAAAAATTGGGGGCAAGCCCTAGGTTTGAGACTTAGTTCTGCCACTAACAAATTATTCCCTTTGTGCATACCCCTCACCCTATGTCTTGGGTCCATCTTCTGCAAACGGGGGGATTTGGCTAAGCTGCCTTCTGAGTCCATCCCGATCCTGATGAACATCCCTGCTCCCCCACGGGCCCACCAGTGACAGCCTGCCTGGTCTTCCAGAGCGTCTTTTTGTCTTATAACCCCAGGTGGCCAAATTGGACCCTTTACTGTGCCCTGAACAAAACCCACTTTTTCTTATTTGTCCACTTTTGTTCAACTTCCCCTTCCTGGAAGGTCCTTCCTCCCTCCACTCCATTCCCAAGTCTTATTACTATTTCGAGCCCCAGTACAAAGGCCCCTTCCTCCGAGAAGCCTTCCCTGATACTATGGGTGCAAACAGTCTCCCTGTTCTTAATGAGTTTGCAGCACTTTATCTATACTTCTCTTCTAGCATCTACCACTTTATCTCTTGTGTTATAATGATTTCTGCAACCTTTTTGTACTAATTAGGTCTTCAGGGCCGTGATTTGCCTATGACTCATCCATCCCACAGGGTCCAGCCGGGTGGCCAGCACACAGCAGGAATCCAGGAAATGGCTGATTGAATTAACAGTCATGTGTGCACAAACTACTGTATTTTGTGCAAAGGATCGGAACTCAGCTTACACATGCTGATGTTCAGCTGACAGGCCTTGGTCCCTGGTGTCCTCACACTGTCTCTCTCTCCTGCAGCACAGGCAGGATGGCAAGATGGTTAGTGTTCAGACTCTGGAGCTGGACTGCCCGAGTTCACAGCCTGGCTCTTCCACTTACAAGCTGTGTGAACTTCTGTGCGTCTTTTGCCTCATCGAATGCAGTGGAGATAACAACAGTAGCCACTTTCCATGGATGCCCTGAGGATAAAATGAGCTACAACTTGTGATGTGCTTGAAAAAGTTCCCAATGCAAAGCAAGCTCTCATAGATGCTAGCTTCTAATAGCATTTTTTATTATCCTATATAATAAAAGGCTAATATGCAAATCGACAGAACTGAGGAGAATGACTGGTCGCTATGATGCGCAATGACCACCAGAGGGCAGATGCTCAAAGCAGGAGCTGCCCCCTGGTGGTCAGTGCGCTCCCACAGGGAGGGTGCTGTTCAGCCAGAAGCTGGGCTCACGGCTGGCGAGCGCAGTGGCAGTGGGGGGAGCCTCTCTTGCCTCCATGGCAGCGCTAAGGACTCCTCGGGGAATGTCTGAAGCCGGCAGTCATCCTGGACTGCGTGAGGGTGCAGGCCGGGCTGAGGGACCCCCCACCCCCACCCCCCAGTGCATGAATGTCGTGCACCAGACCTCTAGTTAATTATAGCACAAACACCTTGGGACTTCTTGCCAATCAGCAGTACTTTCTTTTGTGTTGAGGAAAAAAATCGCCTCGTGTTGATCCCTAAGCCTGCTCCCCTCTCTGGTTAGCTTTACTGGCACCCTCTGCAGCGGCCTGGGAAATGCCATCCGAGACAGCTGCTCCCTGGGTGGGCCCCAGCCTTGCGTCTTCAGAGTGAACGTTTGGCAAAGGCCTGGCGTGCATGGAAAACAGATTAACTCGCTATCATTCCAGCCTGCCACTGGCCATTTGCTAAATTGCACAATTTGATAATGGCAAGTGCCCTCCCGCCCCATCCCGGCCAGTGCAGGCGTCAGCCCTGCTTCTTATCTATGCGGCGTTTTGGCTGTAATTCACCCGACCACTTGTAACATGTATCTTCTCAGCAGATTGGTGCTTTTATCTGCTGGGACTCAAGGACAGAGAAGACGGGAGAAAGGACGGGGAGAGGTGAGAAAGAACCACCACCCGGCAGAACAGACGCGTCTCCAGTCTCCACCGTGATGGGCGGCCTGGGGCATTCCCTCCCAGGCTTCCAGACTTCTGTGTTGGGTCCTCTCTGTCGGTATCCTGGCTGCACCATTATTTCAGAAAAAATGACCAACCAACCAACAAAGCACATTTTCCTATCTTTCTGACCCTGCTCTGAGTTCCTTCTGCCTCCTCCCGATTCCATTTCCTGGCAAAGATGTTGATTTTGAAGCTGGACACTGGCGCTAACAGAGGAGGCTGTCTGCCCGTGTGCTTCCCCCACAGGACCTGGGTCCCGGAAATGCGGCCTGGCTCCTGCGTGGATGTGCAGCCGGGGGCGGGGATGGAGGGGGAGGGAGAGAATGGTGGAGACGGGGGCAGCCTAACCGTCCTCCCATCTCCAAGCTCTCATACCTCCTCCAGCCACGGACAGCACCGCCCTAGATCTGCCCATCAACACCTGACTCCCACAGGAGGTGAGATTCTGCAGCCCCCTTGCTTCTGGTTACAGATGTGGAAACTGAGGCCCAGAGAGGTGAAAACTAGTAACAGTTAACAACCACATCTCTCTGATGAGGTGCCAGGCAGCGTCCCACGTGCTTGACATAGACTAGCTCATCTAAGCATCGTCACAACTCTACGAGGTACTATTTTATGTGTGCTTTTTGGGGGAGGAAACCAAGGTACAGATTTGCTAAGTAATTTGTCCAAGATCATCTGGCCAGTGAGTGGCAGATCCGACATTCGGACCCAGAGCCAGCTCCGGAGTCCGGGCCCCCCACCAGTGACCCTGCCTCCCAGGAGTGATCACTGTTAATTGCACTGTTAATATCGTGCCAGAGGGTCTAGAAGCATTTCTTGTCTTCAAATCGCGGCTCCCTATTGTCTGGGAAAAAATAAATAAACCCGAGATCTTCAGCCTGGCTCAGTGCCAAGCTACCTTCCCAGGCTCCGCTGTGGCCTTTTCCCAAACGCACTTAACCCCAGTCCGCTGTGGGTCGAGCGAGGGAGTGAACAGGAGGGAACGAAGAAAGGACGTGAAGGGTCGAGCACTCCCAGGCTGACCAGCCAGCAGGCTCTCAGTAGACCGGGAATGCTTGACAATGACATAATCACTATCTCAATAAATCTTTCCAGGTCTTGCAGAGCCTGGTGCTCATCACACGAACAGCTGGCAGGGAGCATCCCCGAAACCAGACACTGTCTGTGACAACCCATGTCTTCCCTTCGTGCAGGTGTCACTCCCGGGGGCAAGGCTGATGAGCACCCTGAGGGTTAAGTCCCTAGCCCTTCCGTGCCGCAGCAGCAGTAGTGATAGTAACAGAGGTGATGATGTGAGCAGTAGCATTACTGCGTGCCTCCCACGGCTCTGTTCTGAGCGTTCTCTATGCACCAGTTCACCTGTCTAAGCCTCTCTCCACCCCAAGGGGCACGCACACGACATTAGACCCCTGTGCAGTTGAGGCCCTGAGAAGCCAAGAGCCCCATGGCTGATGTCCGAGGTGGGATTTAAACCCAGGCAGACTGGTGTTCAAGCCCATACTCTTCTTTTAGTTTTTGGTTAATCTTTACCTGAGGATATTTTTCCCCACTGATTTTTAGAGAGAGTGGAAGGGAAAGGAGGAGAGAGAGAAAGAGAGAGAGAGAGAGAGAGAGAGAGAGAGACATTGATGTGAGAGAGACATATCAACTGGCTGCCTCCCGCACGTGCCCTGACCTGGGCCTGGGATTGAACCTTCAACCCAGGCATGTGCCCTTGACCTTGACTGGGAATCGAACCTGAGACTCTTTGGTGTGTGGGCCGATGCTCTAACCACGGAGAAACACCAGCCAGGGTGAAGTCCATACTCTTAACCACACTCTCTAGATGCCTCAGAGCGCTCAGAGAGGCACTCGCTTCTGCCTGAGCCTGCGTCTGGGGGAGGGGGTCAGCCCCTGCTGGCAGTGGGCAGCCACCGGCTCGGGTTCTATTCGCGCAGTCTAACCTCAGGCCTCTGCTTCCTCAGAGCAGCTGCCCACTTCAGGAGTGTTACCTGAAGGCCTAGGACAGTGGTCGGCGAACTGCGGCTCGCGAGCCACATGCGGCTCTTTGGCCCCTTGAGTTTTTAGCAAAGGCCAGCTTAGGAGTACTCTAAGTTAATAACAATGTACCTACCTATATAGTTTAAGTTTAAAAAATTTGGCTCTCAAAAGAAATTTCAATCGTTGTACTGTTGATATTTGGCTCTGTTGACTAATGAGTTTGCCGACCACTGGCCTAGGATACCAAACAGAACAACTTAAGTTTAACTCTTTTTTTTTGTGTGTGTGTGGGGGGTCCCTTTATCTGTTGGGGTTAACTCAATGAACTGAAAACACTGAGAAATTACAGGTAAGACAGTCAACGTCACTCACAAATCTGATACTCCCTGCGTTTTAGGCTTCCCACGCAGCGGACTGGGTACTTGCAAACCTTCTCCCTTTCAGAGCTGAGAGCGGCGGCGAGAAGAGGAGGAGACTTGCCTTGATCTTGGCGCCAGGGCTTGGTATCCGAGAGGGGCAGGAACATTCAGATCAATGGTTTAAAAACCCAGGGATGTACACAGTGCCCTGTTCACGAACAGGTTCTCACGCTGCTCCGGTAATGACTTACGTTATTTTCATTTCAATGTTACAATGTAAGACTAAGACTATGCTCTTTATGCTTTTAGTTCTTATGCAATGATAGAACCAAATGAGGACGGCATCTACGCAGCGATCCAGGTGAGTACATTCAAGTGAGGAAGCGTCAGTTCTTGTGATGGCTGTCGCTCTGGGGACACTAAGCTGCCACTGTTGTGCCTCCTGGGTCGAAGCCACAGGCAGATGCCATGGCTGTAGGTCATGGATAACACTGGCTAAGAGACTGAGTTACGTGTTTCATGTTTGTTGACTTGGACCCTGAACAAGGTGGACCCCCTCCCTGGAGTCTCTCTTGTTCTTCTTTATTTTTTATATTTTTTATAACGTACTAGTTTTTTTGCAGAACCAATCCAAGTATACCCTGAAGTGCATGGTTTAAAAATTTAGTTTCATCAAAATAAGGGTCATTTTGTATTTTCTGCTAACTCAGTAGATACCAAGGAATCCAAAGACGTGCCAGGGAGGTACACCAGGCTCCGTGCTGCAGGGCAGACACCTGTGATGGCTCAATTCCCCCAGCATCTGCTTCCTTCCAAATGACTGTGAAAGTCCTGTTTGCTCGCCTGCCATGACTTCATGTAGCAGAAATATATCAATTACCTAATGTGCCCTCTTCTGTCCTTCATCATTAGATGGTGACACTCGAAAAGTAGAGGACTCTGATGTGCTGTGTAATTTCTGTGATGCCAAACTGATTTATTAACTACTCTAAGAAGCTGTACTCCTGGTCTATGAAAACGTCACTCAACTGTGAACTATCATGGCCAAGGAGAAGATCCGCTTTTGCACCTGGTGATTGATTCCAACACAGCGCAAAATGGGGACAAGAAGGATGTTGCCGGCCAGACGCCGGCCCGATAAGCCTCGCAGATGTTTCACGTTGGGTGGTGTTGGTTCAGAGGGTGACAAGGTGAACAGCAGGACCGAGAACACGGGTGCTGAGGCCTCTCAGCAGTACTAAGTTGTAAGGCGGTCGTTTAGGTTCGATATACATATAATCGTCATAAACAGTGTAAGATGGCCATAGAAATTGAAAAGTTACCATAAAACATAAAACACAAAATTCAACAAGGTAGTAGAATTTGCAATTCCTTGAGTCATCTGAGAATCACCGGGAGTCTGTAGATTTTAGCACAAATAGCCCTGTTCAGACTAAAACTGCTTCATGCAAGTCAGTCTTCATGCTAGAACAAAAAAGGGCTCGTCAACACTTCCCTTAAAGGGTAAGTGTTCTTAATGGATCAATGAGCATGAGTCAGTTCCTTAAAACTTGATTAAAATACAACTTCTCGGGAGCTTATCTTTTGTGTAACGAAAGAGCGGAATCCTCTCATTTTCTCCCGTGGGGGGAGGGGAGGGCGGCTGGACTGGCACCACAGAGCAAAGCCAACCCAGTGGTTTGCAGGTGGCAGTCCTAGCTGAGTCCAGGGCTCCTCTTCCTACAAGGGCCTACCTTCCCGTCTAACACAGACTGTGGCAAATGCTACCAGAAGAGTAAGCTCAGGCTAAGAAAATGACAATGGCAGGGGGTTCTTGGTCTGTCGAGAGGCCACGAGGTGGTTCCGCCATCACAGCAATGAGCTATTTCCCTTGAGCTCTGACTACGGGGGGGATTTTACAGTCATTGCACTGGGAAGGTCTTGGCATCTGTGTTCTGCACCAGGACCGGCTGCAGGAGGAAGTAACGCTGCCTGGCAAAGGGGCCACCCCAGCTCTGTGCCTCGAACAACACTGATGCTGGGGTGAAAGTGGCCGCTGAAGGACACGGCACTCATTAGAGGGACAGGGGACAGCAATCCAGGGTGTGTGCAGAGAAGCAAAGCTTTCCGTGGACATTAACCAGTGCAGACCCACTGCTGCAACACAGTTCTCCGCACAAGTGCTAAGCGAAGGCTGAGAAGGTCACACACACACACACACACACACACACACACACACACACGCGTGCGCACACACACAAGTGTCAGGCACCCATGTGTGGGCCAATGCTGTGTGGACATACAGGTGTGAACCAAGATCATTCCAGAAGTATCAGTGCTCTACCATGAGTTAAAGGTGGTCACTGGTTTTTAAGAAAGCAAGACCTTGGGACTTGGTATTAGAACCTACAATACAATATGACACACTGCCAATCAATGCAGTTAATTATGAACAGTCTGCAGCCATGTCAATGTAACTAACAGCAATTGTGCCTAGTTTTCATTACCAAATGGGACTTTGGTCCTTCTCATGAGTTACTTGCATAAAGTCGGAGTTAAGATTACATGGAGATATCTGAACAGCATGGACCCACTCCACCCTGAACTCAACACTGGTCGCCCACTGTGGGCAAAACCGAAGAGGTAGCTGGTGCCCGCCCACCACCGGCCGTACCCAATGCAGCTTTAAGGAAGCCCGTTTCCCTGAGTCTTGTCACCCACAGACACTTTGCATGGCCGTTGGTTTGTGCTTCTTGGCCCTGAAATGCTCAGGTGAACACACCTGTATCACGCCTACACCCACATCAACTACCGGGAGAGAGCAGACATTGTCAAACACAGAAACACAGAACTGGGATGGCCACTATAGAGGGAGCTTTTCCATTCTGGGGTAAACCTCACAGCTGGTGGCAGAAATGCACACCTGCCTGTGCTCCCCTCACAAACAACTGACAGTTTCAGTCCACAGCCACCTACACCCCCACACAGCCGCCTACACCCCATACAGCCACCTACACCCCCACACAGCTGCCTACACCCCACACAGCCACCTACACCCCATACAGCCTACATTCCCCCACAGCTGCCTATACCCCACACCCCTCCGAAGCTACCTACACCCCCACATCCGCCTACACCCCCACAGCCACCTACACCCCCACAGCCGCCTACACCCCCACAGCCACCTACACCCCACACAGCCGCCTACACCTCCCCACAGCCGCCGATACCCTCACATAGCCACCTACACCTCCCCACATAGCCGCTTACACCCCACATAGCCACCTACACCCCACACAGTCACCTATACCCCACACAGCCACCTACACCTCACACAGCAACTTACACCCCCACATAGCCGCCTACACCCCACACAGCTGCCCTGCCTCAGTTTCCCCAGCAATGTGGAGCTAATGCCCTGCTAAGCACCGTTTCCTTCTGTGGTCAAGAGCCCTTCTCCAGGCCTTATATACATTGAAACACCTCCTATGATTTCCTTCCCACCACTGACTACACTGATACTAAAATTTGGAGTCGGGGATGTGTTGTGTAAAGAAAGCAGGAGGCCTTAGAAAAGGAGGCGATGTCTAATTTTTGAAAGAGGGACAAGGCAGCGACCACCGTCAGAAGTGAAGGCTGATTGCATTTCAGGAAGTAGAAAAACACACCCACCACTAACGGAAGTTCCTTCAGCTTCAGCAAAGGAGGAGGCAAGGATATCCAATATAAATTAAATATGAAGGTTTGTGCATCCAAAACTGGTGGCTGGGAGCTGTGTGTGATGACACGGGACTGCCCAGGTTAGAGGTGGCCACCACATCATACAGGTTTGTACATAAACACATGCAGTATTGTCTATATTGTCTATGTCACGTGTCTAAGCTCTCGACAGCCTACTTGGGGGGGCGGGGGGCGGGACAGCATTACTTTACCAAGGAGGAGGGAAGGCCTCGTGACTGCCCGGCGGACACAGTCACTGGTAGAGCCAGACTCCGAATCAGGTCCTCTGACAGGAAGTTCTTCCTCTTTGCATTGTTAACGTCATCCAGAAGTTTAGCCAAGCAAGGGTAATTCTTATTATTCAGTGGTCATTTGGGGGCAGTTAGCTATCCTGCCAGAGCAGACCAATTAGTGACTTATTCAGGGAAAAGGAAAGGTGAAAAAATATGTGAAAAGGTCCTCTTCCCTGTCTTTTTCACGCTCCCTTCCACCTTCCCTCAGGATTTACAGGCTGACGAGTGAGCGACTGGGAGGACTAAGACCTTGCAGAGATAAATCCCAGCCTCCCTGAGGGTGTCTCCCACCCTCTCCTTACCTCCTCACTCCAGTGGCCCCATCTAAAAAAAAAAAACTGCGATTCTATTTCGAAACATCTCTGATGGTCAAGGATTTTTTCCCCTTACACTGATCTATTTAAAAAATTTTATTTAGGAGGACATTTATGACTTTATTTATGACTTTAGTATCATTACTAAGAAAATGATTTACCTTACAAATTATCATCTTTCTTTTTTTTAAAATGGGAATGTATTTCTGTCATAACATTCTGCATTCTTTTTTTTAAAAATATATTTTTATTGATTTCAGAGAGGAAGGAAGAGGGAGATAGAAACATCAATGATGAGAGAGAATCATCGATCGGCTGCCTCCTGCAAGCCCCCCACTGGGGATGGAGCCCACAACCCGGGCACGTGCCCTTGACCGGAATCGAACCTGGGACCCCCCAGTTCGCAGGCCGACACTCTATCCACTGAGCCAAACCAGCCAGGGCTGCATTCTTTTTTTAATTTATTTTTTTCTCAATTACAGTTTACATTCAATATTATTTTGAATTAGTTTCATGTGTATAGTATAGTGATGGGACAATCATATACTTTACAAAGTGTTCCCCCGTATGGTTCCAGTGCCCACCTGGCTCCATACATAGTTATCACAATGTTATTGGCTATATTCCCTGTGCTGTACTTTACATCCCGTGACTATTTTGTAACTTCCAATCTGTACTTCTCAATCCCTTCCCCTTTGTCACCCAGTCCCCCTTACAATGATCTTAAATCCAGTTTCCCTGCCACCTCATCTCACCTGGCTCTGCCCCCCTCAACTTCTTGTGGACTCCTTCAAGTTTTCCTCTTCTCTCGGGCCCCCACTTCCTCTTGCTGCTCTTCATGGTGACAGACTTCCCAGCCTTCCCTGTTGGTCACTCTCCCCGTGGGGTGATGAGATTTGTCATCATCTTTTCAGATGGACACCTCGCCACGTACACAGCACTTCTGATGGGCTCTGGCCGTGTTGGAATATGAGGACTGTCACTTCTCTTGATTTAGACACTGTCATTCCACCATTTAATTTGGCCCATCAGTGGAGATCTTTGAAATTCCTGTCCTTTGGCCTATTTGTCATGCTTGCCCTGTGGGCCCACACAGACAATCCCGAGGCAGCCAGGGGGCGAGCAGTGTCCTGCCTTCCTGGGCACAGCTGTCTCTGACCCTGGTCAGCAGCACAGACACTGGTGAAGGGCCGTTCTCAGGAGCTAGAGTCTGAAGGTCAGAGGCAGCGCTCGTCCGAGATAGAAGGAACCTTCTGGCTCTGGGTCCACCCAGAGCATATCAGACAAACTCCATCCAACACCCTCCCTCAAGCTCAGCTGTATCTCCATCCTTCCAGCATTTCCGCGCTCCCACGGCATCGTACCCTGCAGCATCGTAAGGGGGTGGCTCAGAATTACTGCAATTCCGGCTTTGAATCAGTTGCAACTTTGATATGCCTACCCCTCCTGTCTGTATTTGGGTCCTTCACCAAAACTCGAACAGGAGTGGGCCCAGAGCAAGATGAGCCCTCCTTCCTCAATGCCACGTACACCCACTGTCAATTCACAGGCGCTGTGCATCATCACTGGTTGGCTGTGCATCACTGGCTGGCTGTGCATCTCTGCAGCGATGTTCCCACCCAGACTGAGAGGTGCCACCAAACACCTCCCTGAGGTTAGCACACCTGAGGTCCTAACGTCCTCCTCATGTCAGTCTTTTCTTACAGATTCGACAGTAGACTATTTGGACTGGGTCTGGAAATGGAACATGATTTTCCCAGCATGCTTAGAGGAAATTCATGCCGGGCCACAGAGCAAGCCGGTTGAGAGTAGTTACATTTTGGCTTACTGTCTTGACTGTTTTGGGTTTCATTTTGCCTTCGGTCCTGTTTGTTCTTTTCAGTGAGATCATGGCCTTTGATAGGGGAGATACATGTGAGGTAGACACTGAATTCGTCTGCTTTCTCATTGCCAAGTGTTGTAGTAACTCAACCTCTCTGAGTAGTAAGTGGTTCTGTCCCCGCTTCGTCCTTTTTGCTGGGTGTCTTCCACGTGTCCCTCCAGAGACATCACCTTCTCTGCCCTGCTGTGGGCACAGAGCCGCCGTCCCAGGTGGACTGGATCACTGGCTCCCTTGTCTTCTGTTTTCTGGGTTTAGCCCATGGAGGCAGCACCAGGGGGAGGTGGGAGAATAGAGACAGCGGAGAGGGGTAAGTGGGGGAAGCTCACTCTCTGCCTGAATGGCTGGGATTGGCTAGGTCCACCACCAAGAGCCATGTTTTCTCTCATGTCATCAGGTTCAAACTTGCTCCCTCTCGGTTGCTCTCCCCTACGGTACCCGTACCTTTTAAAAGTCCTTTTATAAAAATCTCCTCTAGTACCCTCAGCAAACCACCAGGTTCCTCAATTCATCCCTGTCACTTGAAACCTGTGTTTTTGTGTTGTTGTTGTTGACCTCTGGATAGTACACAGAACTCAGATCTTTCTTAGCAGTAGCCCCTCTGAATATCATTCATTCCCCTTTGGATGCTGTGTGTTATTTCTCCTTATCTCCCTAGCTTTGTTACATGCATCCTTTTACTATCTGAGCTCTTCAGAAAGCTTCCTAGGTACTTGTGATTTATTTAGACATGTTTCCTGCTCCTTCTCATTAGTGTCATCTGGGAATCCCAAAGGGCACAGAATCTCAAGGTTGGAAGGGACCTGGGAGACACCTAGGCAACCTCTCTCAGTTCATATCCCCTTACTGAGCAACATCTCACACATTGCCAATTTTGCTCTTTATTTCTGGTAACAAAGTACCATATTTTCTGTGTATAAGACGCCCCAACTTTTCCAACCCAAAATTAAGAAATCAACATTTTAAACATTTTGTTGGTTTTCCTCTTAAAGCCTTCTTCTTTTTTGGCATCCTAAGGAGTTGTTCTTCCTGTTTTCTCCACTGTCTGATCATACACTCAGTGGGAGGAGATTGAAATTGTCTCTCTGCAGCTGTATTTCCATGCTCTTTTGCACAGCTGATTACATTCAGTTTGAATTTTGGAGAGTAAGACAATCGCTTACTGGTATTTCTCTTTTTATTTTTTGACATCTTTATGGGCTCAGAATGCTCCTGTCCCTGTTGCATCTGCGCACTCTCCACCTTCACCTCCACCTCCAATTACGCCATCAGCTGATGTCAGTAACAATAAGGCTCGTGATTGGAGGAAGCCTGTTTGACAAGGTATGGGCAGCTAGGTGCAGTTCCCTCCTTGGCTGACTTCCATATAAAAGGCGCCCCTCGATTTTCAGTCTAATGATTTTAGAAAAAAACAGCATCTTATACACGGAAAAATACGGTAGTTGAGACACCCTCACAGAAAATGGAATGTGTTGCAGCAAGTTGTCTTGCGAACCCAGCCAGTTATCAAAGATCCCCCCATCCAAGTTGAAGCTCATGGGGAGAACAGGCCAGGGCTGGGAAGAGGTGGAGTGGAAATGATTCTTTAAGAAATGATCCGACATGAGCGGACAAAGAAGATTTAATTAATGCAGCTCTCCTCCCCTACTCCAGGGAACACGTCATGCTTTGATTTTAGATCAGGGATTTGTATTCATAATTGCATTTTAAAGTAAAGAGTTAGATTTGGGGTAAAAAAAATACAACGAAGACCAATCATAACATTTCTATAACTTCACAATAATTACTAAAATGAACAATGACAACATCAGAATAGTGAAAACTAATCAAAATTTTTGTCAGCAGAAACCAAAAAGGGGAAGGGATGTAATCTAATGCCACACCCTCCCAAACTGGCAGCCAAGGACCTTCTGCAGAGAAGCCATGGAGATAGGCTCAGCCTAACCCGCTCAACCCTCATCCTTATTCCTCCAAAGCAACCCTGGGACTCAGCATGATGGGGAAACTTCCCTTGTGGATCAGGAAAGGAATGAACTGTTTCTTCTTCTTAAGAGGCAGAAGTGGGGAAGGGTGTGCGGAGAGATGAAGGTAGGAAGTAAAGGATGGGGCTGACATTTAATGATGAAAGTGAATTTGTAGTATTATCCCATTTTCATAAAAGTGTGTTTGGCTATCTCGCGAGTCTACCAGACTTCTACTTATACATGCATCAAATGAATTAGAATATAGAACTGATCCTGAGCTATGACGAGGTTTATGGCCAGGAAACAGAATTGGCACAATATCAAAACTGGAATTAATTTATTCTGTATTAAAGCATGAAAACCACGTGGGTGAGAATCTTATCAGTTCTGTCTACAGCTTACAGTGACAGGCCCAACACCTTGAGAGTGGCTTGCACAAAGTAGACTCTCAATAAACACTGGTTGAATGAAAGAATGAGAATGAACGGCAAAAACTGGGAGGTGGGGCATGGAGAAATGGGAAGCATTACTATCTGTCTTTTGTAGCAGGGAAATAGATGCAATATAAAGCTGAACTATGTAATTAATAAAAATATTGGACTCCAGTGACTTTTAGAGTCTCTTTTCTTAAGGCATCTTTAAGGAAACAATATGTTAGGTAGTAAGGAATCACTTATATGAGGTTCAGAATTCCTCCAGGGTTAACTCAGTTTCCCTTATTCTGTATATAAGTAAAATTTATCTGAATATATGTATTTTTTAAATTTAAAAAGGCATTAGAGCATGATCCCAATTTTATAATTTGTCTATCTAGCCAGTTGGCCATCTTCTTTTTCTTTCTCTGTGTATAAGTATATGAATTATCTATCTAATAAAAGAGTAATATACAGATTGACCATCACTCCAACACACAATATGGCTGCCCCCATGTGGTCAAAGATCTTGCCCCCATGTGGACACAAGATGGCTGGCACAAGATGGCCAGCAGGGGAGGGCAGTTGGGAGGGACCAGACCTGCAAGGGAGGGCAGTTGGGGGTGATCAAGCCAGCAGGGGAGGGCAGTTAGGGGTGACCAGGCCAGCAGAGGAGGAAAGTTGGGGGCAAACAGGCTGGCAGGGGAGCAGTTAGGCATCAATCAGGCTGGCAGGGGAGTGGTTAGGGGGTGATCAGGCTGGCAGGCAGAAGTGGTTAGGAGCAATCAGGAAGGCAGGCGAGCAGTTTGGAGCCAGCAGTCCTGGATTGTGAGAGGGATGTCCCAGATTGGAGAGGGTGCAGGCTGGGCTGAGGGACAACCCCCCTCAGTGCACGAATTTCGTGTACCGGGCCTCTAGTATATATATATATAATGTGTACATACTATGTATAATATATGCACATGTACAGGGTGGGGCACAAGTAGGTTCAGAGTTGTTCCTGTGGAAAATAATACAATAATTAATAAATAATACAAGATAAACTCTGTGTTTCATATACTCACAACTGTAAAACCACTTTTGCCCAACTCTGTGTGGTTTTCATAGAAACACATACTGCAATATTTCTTTGAATTTTAAAAGAATAAAACAAGAAATTAGTAAAAGTAGATATTGGCATATCATGTTATTGCTACAGATTGAAAAATGCCCAATAACTGGGTTTTGTTTCTTTTAAAAGAAATAATTGACGATTATTGGACAGAGCTTAGATCAAATGTGGCCTTGCTTATTTACAAAAACCTTCTTAATCCAATTCGCCATGCCTTTTCCTCTATTGTCTTTCTTTCTAAAACCTACTGTCACAGACGCTCCGGGCTCAAGTCTATTTTAGCCTGAGCACGTGACCACATGCTAGTTAAGATGGCTCCATTTTTGGAGACCTAATTAGTGGCTATTAAGGCTCTCCTACAATTTATAGAATCATTCCAAGCATTCCACCGAATACGATATTCCTCAACTCGCCTAATTTCCTTTTTCTTTCTCGTGCTATGGACAAAGTAAACTAATAGAGACTGAGCCTGCCAGGAAGCCTGAAGACTGAAGAAGGGTCCCAGGTTCGATTCTGGTCAAGGGCACATGCCCGGGTTGCCACCTTGATCCCCAGTAGGGGGCATGCAAGTGACAGCTGATCAATGATTCTCTCTCATTATTGATGTTTCTATCTCTCTCCCTCTCCCTTCCTCTCTGAAATCAATAAAAATATATTTAAAATAAATAACATGTATTTTCAAAGCCACCACATTCTCAGGGCACAGTAGAGAATGTAGCTGAATTTATGTTTCTGTTTTTTGCTACGGCAGGACCCACAGTGGAAAGTGACGAGTTTAAGAGGCAGGAGATGGGTTCTGTTCTGAACCTCTCTATGACCGAGCTTCATTACCTGAGAACGGGAGGGTTAGACTAGATCCCTGGTTCCCAATCCTGCTTGCACATTAGCACACCTGGGGAGCTTTACGAACTAGAGATGCTCGCCCCCTTCCAAGTGTCTACCGGGAGCTTAGACACAGGAAAGGCTGCAGAGCCCTGCAGGTTGTTCTAACGCACATCAGGATTAAGGACCATAGAGCCACTCGATCACCAAAATACCCTTGTTAGCACCACAGAATATCTTGCTGCAGCCTCAGTCCTGGCTCCTCAACACTCTGAGAAAAGTGGTGCCAAATGGTGGCAGGTCCTCATGCGTGTGGCTTGGAGATCCTCGGGATGGAGAAGACAGGAAAACACCCTCTCCATCTAAGCAGATGCACTGAGGAAACAAGGACATAGGACTCTTTGTTCTACTGACCCATCCCTTGGGGTTTGGTATCGTCTTTGGAAGCATGAAGCTTTTGATTTGATTTGGCCATTAAGAGAGTCTCTTTCCCGCTGCTTGCTCTAACTGTGATGGTGGAGGTTTGCATCACTGCCAAATGGACTTGTAATGTTATTAGCGGCTGCTTCCCAACCTTTGCCATTCAGCAGCTCATCTGGGAATTCCAAAATTTTCCAGTACAACCGTGTGCAGCGTGGAGAGGCTGGGACCCCTGCAAGGGCACACTTGGCCCAGGAGACTTGGGTGGGAGCTGCCAGAGAGGAGTGTGGAAGGCTTTGCACACGCTTCCCCACATTGCAGCCGGGCTGCCTGGTAGCTTAGGGAAGTGTCAGCGTGGCTAGACTGAACGACCTCCCCCAGGTCCCCTCTCTGCAGTGTTTCCAGTGAGGGTGGGCCACTGTGAGAGAATGGAGGTAGAAGTGAGGGGAGAGTGGTTTTGCTGCTCACACATGTCGCTCATCTGCGGGCTCTTCTTCCAATGGCCAGGCCTGCAACTGCTCCACCTTCCCCTAGCTCCTGGGCCAGGTGTGTGCTTATCTCTGTGATGCTGGAGCCAGGTGTCTAGCAGGACAATTACATCATCAAGGGAGGTTGTGAACACTGACATGGGTTTCAGTCGGTCTACATGGGGACAAGTGGGTGTGTGAGTCCCAGCTTGTCCTTGCTGTCCTTGCTTCACTCCCATCTTCCCTTGCTGACTGCTTGTCCTGTGGACTCTGAGCTCCAATATCAGATGATCAGATGTGAAGACAACAGCCTTACTGCTAACTAGCAACCACAACTGCATAGCGTCAAATTCCTGTCACATACACACACACACACACACACACACACACACACACACACACACACACGGGAGGGCAAAAGTAAGTTTATAGTTGTGAGTATGCGAAACAGAGTTTATTCTTGTATTATTTATCAATTATTGTATAAATTGTCTTCTTATTGTTATTATTTCATATCTTTACTTACGATTTATTTTTTAGGAAATGATGGCTAGTAATTTACTTACTTTTGCCCACCCCTGTATGTTCATATGTATACTTACAATGATATTTGTTATGAGTATAGTATAAATGTGTACACACACACACACACACACACACACACACACACACACACAAATACAAATAATGCTATATCCTATCCTAGTGGTTCTGCTTCTCTGATTGAACCCTAAGGGATCTTTTCAAAGTTCTTATCTGATCAGGTCACTTCTCTTTAAAGCCTTCAGTGGTTTCCCACTGCTCTCTAGACCAAGCCCCTATTTGCCCTCCAGCCTCACACCATACCACTCCCCTTTCTTCTCTCTGCTCAGCCACCAGGAACATGGGACCCATGAAATTGCTTGGCTCTCTCTTTCCAGCTATCTTTACCTGAATAGCACTTCACCTGGCAGCTCATCTTTCATAGGCAGTGTAATTCTCCTGTGGTGATCTTTTATATCACTGTGAACCTCTCCTCTGAGCATCATCATGTGCGTGATTGTTCATTCGTCTGTGGGATTTCTTGCTAATGTTTCTCTCTTCCATTGGGTTCTGAGCTCTAGGGGTGAGGGGCTATTTTTGCTTTCCGTTGTATTTTCCCTACACTCCATACCTTCGTTGGCATGAAATTAATGTACAAGAAGTAGCAGTGGAATAAATGAATGAATACAAAATGCTAGACAGATGAAGAAGATGGAGGAGAGCAGCAGGAAATGACCGAGGGATGAGCTGTAAAGGAGTCAAGGCTGGGAGAGCAGCCAGGCCTGGGGTCCATCGGGGACAGCTACTGTGGGGAAGTTGGTCCTGACAGCACACAGTGAGGTGCTGTGCTCTCCTCCAATAAAAGATAAGGAATTCCTAACGGAGATGAATGCTTGCTGTGAACTAGACACGTCCCTCTTTGCTAGGGCCAGTTTTCACTCATGATTTTTCAAAGTCATGACAGCTGATATTCTTAACAATTGAAGCAATCACAATGCAGTGTTCCACTTGTTGTTTTCTTGATCTGAGTTTCTTGAAAGTAAAAGTAGAATTTGGAATGTATTATTCCCTTCAGAATAAATTAGCATCCATGGAAGAAAAAGGCAATAAACACATTCATCAATGATGGCTCCGTTTTCACTTTCCTTTTCAATGACAGTTTATATTAAAACTAGAGGCCCAATGCACAAAATTTGTGCATGGGTAGGGTCCCTAGGCCTGGCTGGTGATCAGGGCCGATTTGTGGGGCGACCAGCAGGGCAATTGGGGGGCCCCACTGGCATTCGCCTTAGCTGGCCTGGGGCCTGCAGGCTGGGGGAGCTCCTGCATTGAGCATCTGCCCCCTGGTAGTCAGTGCACATCATAGCAAGCGGTCATTCCACCAGTTGTTCTGCTGTTTGGTCTATTTGCATATTAGGCTTTTATTATATAGGGAAGCTACCTGCCCCTGGTTTTAGTTGATGTAGCCACGTGCCAGCATTTGTTAAGTCATGTTTGCATTTCACAGTCTCTGCATCCAGCCTAGCACATTGCCCTCCTGAGCTATGGACACAACCCTGGAGCATGTGGTCTGATGGGAAGGTTCTAGAAGATCTGTGGCCCCAAAGGAAGTAGGACACTTGGTTTTAGTCCTTGATGCCAGCACTAACTAGCCATGGGACCTTGGAGAACTCACTGAACCACCTTCTCTGAGTCCATTGGACCAGAAGATCACAAAGGACCTTGAACTCAGGTGCATGATGATTCTAGGGTTTACCTTTCCTGGCAGCAATCATGGCAAATGGTTTTTATTAGATAAATACAACAACTTTTGGGAAGGCTGGTGGATTAGCTATATTTATGAAATTACTACTTAATGTTAGCTTTTTAGGTAACATTTTTTGAGACACATTGATTGGTTGGACTCCCACACATGCCCTGACCAGGCCAGGGAGAGAACCTGCAACCCAGGTACATGCCCTTGACTAGGAATCGAATCTGTGATCCTTTGGTGCATGGGCCGATGCTCCAACCACTGAACCACACCACGCAGGACTTCTTTATTTTTTGAAAAATATTTTTTGAAAAATATTTTTATTGATTTCAGAGAGGAAGGGAGAGGAGGAGAGAGATAGAAACATCAATGATGAGACAGACTCATTGATTGGTTGCCTCCTGCATGCCCCTACTGGGGATTGAGCCTGCAACCCAGGCATGTGCCCTGACTGGGAATCGAACCCAGGACCTCTTGGTCCATGAGATGACGCTCAATCCACTGAGCCACCACAGCTGGGCTCTGTGTAAACATTTTAAATCTAAGTATAACAATCTTTTTTGCATGAAAGTATCCTCAAACTTTCATTTTACATAACAATTATGGTTTATAATTAAAAACGTTCATAACTGACCCAATATCCTCTTTCTTCTCCCCACTCAACCTACTCATCACACCTGGAGGTGTTAGTGCTCCTCCAGGCACCGCCATGGCCGATATGAAGGGCTTCACTTCCCACTAAGAACTGTGGCTCGTTACACTCTTCTGTCTTATTTGGCATTCACCTACTTTAAGGACCCATTTATTTTTTACAGATTTTTTTTTTTTTTGCAGTTTCCCTACACTTGACTGTTCTACCATCTGTCATGGAGCCGTTGACTACCCCAGTCTGTTTACCCCAGCATGAGCTCTCCCTGGACCCTGGCTTTAAATTCTAGTTTGACTTTTATTGTTAATTTGAGGATGTGCAATTGAATCAGAAAAATTTATGAAAATGAATTAAAAATGTGTCATTTCGTTAATGTGACTCTAAGATTTTTATTCCCATGGGATAGACTTCTACTTATTCTACTTCATTAATTTACACAAAAACATCTAAACTTGAATATACGATTTCCACCCCCCCTCCCGCTGAGTCTTAAAAAACAGTTTGCATCTAAATGACTAAAAAAACCCCTAACTAAACGACTAAAAAAACCCATAAGCATTGGTGGATCTTGGGAAGTGAAAACTGTACCACTCAGGATGCTACAGCTCATGACAATTAGTGTCCAAATATTCCCTGGACCTGTGTCAGGCCCCGGGGATCTGGATGGGTCACGGGTGATCCAGTCCTACTCTCAGATGTTGGAAGGGCTGTTAGAAAGTGTCCCTGGTGTCATTAGGGAATATTTTGATAAATTAATTCAAGTGACTTTCCCCGCCACACTTCCGTCACTCAGTGCATCCTGTCCTTCACCCAGAGAGAAGCCAAGAGGAAGGGACCCAGCAGAACCAGGGGACCAAGAGTCAGTCCTCCATATCTGAGTCTCAAAAGCCCCTTCATTCTTTGGGGGCCTGCCAGCAGAGCAGTCTATGTGAGGAATGGTGGCAAAGGAGAGAAAGGAAGGCGGCGAGGGCCCAGGCACCCCTGAGGGGCCCAGGTACCCAGAGTACAGTTGATAGAACAAAGATTTGGGCACCTGGGGTATGGATGATTTGCTCCCCTCCACCTCCCCAGGGAAATACAGGCAGTCGGCAAGGTCCCACGGCTCTCTGCACCCAGCTCCACAAGCTGAATTCTAGCTTGGAATAGGAGCAGAAACACTGTGTCCAGTAGACTGACTCAAGATGCCCAGCAGAATTTCTCACAGCTAAGAGGGGTAAACTGAGTATTTTATGCACTTCCAAAAAAAGTACCAATCAAGCAGGCGAAATAACAAAAATACTTACTACTACTACTACTACTACTACTACTACTACTACTACTAACCGGAAACATTTACAAAATACATGTAGCTTTTACTGTGGGCAGATGCTACTATAAATATTTTATATGTTAACTCATTTAATCCTTCCCAAAGTAGGTACTATTATTATTAATAGCTGTCATTTATAGCTGAGAAAACTGAGGCACAGAGAGGTTTAGTAAAATGGCCAGGGCACACAGCCAGTAATGAGTGGAGTTGGGATGCAAACCCAGGGAGTCCAGCTCCAGAGTCAAAACTGAAGAGGATGAAGCAGGGACTGTGCGGGCTGGAGACCAGGTGGGATGAGACCGCCTAAGGCAGTGGTCGGCAAACTGCGGCTTGCGAGCCACATGCGGCTCTTTGGCCCCTTGAGTGTGGCTCTTCCACAAAATACCACAGCCTGGGTGAGTCTATTTTGAAGAAGTGGCGTTAGAAGAAGTTTAGGAAATTTGGCTCTCAAAAGAAATTTCAATCGTTGTACTGTTGATATTTGGCTCTGTTGACTAATGAGTTTGCTGACCACTGGCCTAAGGGATGCTGTTGTGGGGAGCTCCTGCCCAGTTTACATTGTGTTGGCCCTTCTTGCACTGACTTTGCTCATGTACGAATGCTTACCAATCAATGCTCTGGGACAATAGGTCACCATCAGATATGGTTCTGCAATTATTTCTATATGGAAGTGAGACAAAAAGATAAGGGGTGCCGTTGGTGCCGGGACGAGGAATAGAAGGCAAGCAACCATTGCCGCCCAAGATGACAGTGACCATCCTTCGATCCACTTCCTGCACGTCCCTGACCTGAGTAAGAAAACCCAGGGACAACCCTCTGAAGACTTGTCCAACAGCATGAAATCCCTACGTTTGCCAAGCGCCCCGACAAGAATGGGTTCTTTCAGAGCCTTTGAGGAACTTCTTGATGGCAAAATGGAAGATCAACTTGGGACAAAAGTTTTCTCTCCCTCTCTCTCCACTCCCCCTCCCCCCACTCATGACTAAAGGTGTACGAGATGGAAAATAGGTTGGGGCTGTGTCAACAAATTAAAGGGAAGTTTGGGAAAAGTACTGCCTTTCCCACATGTCCCATTGGGATTCTTTGTTCAGCATTGTGTTAAAGATCAAAGCCAGACCTAAATCTGGAGAGAAGAGGCAGGGAGGACCTGATGGCCCACTGGGAGAAAATCTTGGCTCCGTCACCAACCGACCGCCAGCTTCCCCTTCATCAGAAGGGCCCATGTAGCTATGCTTCGCTTCGCTGATTGGAGTATTGAATAAGAAAACATATAAGTACACGTTAGCCGGTAGCGAACTCCCAGCAACATGGTTCCCTGCTATGTGATTTAAGTCACACATCCCCACTGCCTGAGGTTTCTTTCTCAAGAATTCTTTCATAAGAAACGCAGAGGAGACTTGACTCCTGAGGGCTGAAATGCCCCCTATGTGCACACCGTCTGTTAGGATAGATTTACAGCAGCAGCAGTCTTCAGAAAATTTCCTCATGTTATCCCCAAAAGAAATATGAAAAGCTAAGTAGCCCGTGACATATTTTTAACATAACACCCAAACATTTAAAAAGATGTTGAAGTGGCTGCAGGGATATACTTTCAGATGTAATGTATGCGACACCCGAGCTTTTAATATATTTTGACAAAACCTTGGTGATTCAAATCATCCAGTTTATGGAAAAGGACTGCCACATAAGCAAATAGACATGCGAGGTGTGTTCTTAGGCAGACCAAGCTTAGGAAAATAGTGGAAGTTGAAGATTTTTTTTTAAAAAAACTATACAAACCATGTCCCCTCTCATTAAAGGACCCTCCCCGTTTTTCCCTCAGCTCTAGATTTCCCCTGACACTCCAGGGAGCTGAAAGGAAAGCAAGGTCCCCAGTTATAACATCTGGGGCACATCACTTTTTACACCCTCTCTTCACTGACAATAAATAACCAATAAGTGAACTTCAATAAAACGGAAACATCTGTGACAGGCACAAATTAGATAAGCATGAAATGGTACCTCTAAGTAACATAATGGGCCATTTTCTTGATTTTTGTTTTTATTATTTTCACTTTTTTAAAACCCCAAAAATGACAAAAATAATTTCATTTTAAATCTGTTTCTAAAACTCAGTATTTCATGCGTGAATTGAAACTTCACCAGACAAACACACGACACCCTGCAGTTTTCACTGTTCTCAATTTCAAAGGCAGATTTTAAATACAAATATAAACTCCGAGTTACCGAATTGCAATAACCTCAGTTCTGTTTCTTCATCTTCAAAATCACAGTGCCATCAGTGTGTGCTTTAACCTGTGGTATAAATAGCCATAGAGGTTTGAGACATGAACTGTTCCTAATGCTAAATGTTTTAAGCACTTACTCTCAAAATGAGTGCACGTCGCTAAGTGTGTGGGGCCCCTTTTCCCTGTTGGTTCTCCAAGTTGACTTCCGTGTAGAATATGAGGTTATTAAGGACTAGAGGCCTGATGCACAAAATTCGTGCAAGGGGCTCAGCCCCCACCGTCAGGGTGGCTGCCTCTGCCTTGGCCCTTGCAGCCCCGGCTTTGTCCGGAAGGTCGTCTGGAAGGACATCCGGTCTAATTAGCATATTATGTTTTTATTATATAGGATAGGTAATTAAAATGTGCTCATTGGAAGCTTACATATATTATTATAACTCAATAGTAACTGTACAATTAAGAAGTCTGGGACCAACAAAATAATTTTGGGTGGGGAGTATTTCAACACTGACATTAGAATTGCATGGTAATAACATAAAGCAGACTGAATTTTCTTATTATTTTAAAATCCTCTACAGACATATCTCCCCACTCCCAGCCCCTCTTTGCTGCTGCATTTGGAGTGCTTGTCTTCCACAGCCATGCCCTCGGCTCTCCAAGGATCAATAACCTTCCTTGGGGTGCGGGGGGCGGGGAGTAAAACAGAAGGAACTGGGTGAGAGACCTTGGTAATGAAGATGAAGTTCTATGCTTTCTTCCTTCGCAGTCTTGCTTAGAGCAGGACGTGTGGCCCTATGAAGGGAGGTGGCAGCTCCATGCAGGAACATGGGATGTTTGGGACTGTTACTAAGCAGAATAGGTGGTGATTGGATAATAACTAGGGAGCAGTCTGAGGGATCATGTTGCAGGTTTGTTTACAGAAGCTTGACCATGTGGGAGAAAGACAGGGCACCCAGAGTAAGACAGCCTGTTTGAAAATATATAAGCTTGAATGGTTTTCGATGGTGTCCTGTCTGCTAAAAGGCCAAAGTTAGATTTATGAGGCAGGGATCATCCAAAAGCACAGCAAAGTCAAACTCATCTTCTAAATGCAAGCATGTTCCTTTAGCTCCATCTCATGATATACTTTCATTTTTAGTTTATATTCCTTTGAACCTCCCGTCTTTCTATCTCTCTCCCTCCCTCTCTTCTCTCTCTCTCTTCCTTCTCCCATCCACACACGCCCACACACACTCATGTGCATGCATATAATTTTTACATGGTTGTAATTACAACATATACTATATACAGTTATAAGCTCTAAAAATTTCATTGTGAAATTCATCATCAATATATACATAAAATGAATGTCCATTGATAGATGAGTAGATAAAGAAAATATGGTATATATATATATATATATATATATATATATATATATATACACACACACACATACATACACAATGTAGTTTTGTTCAGCCATATAAAAGAAGGAAATCCTTCATGAGTGGACTTTAGATCAATTTTTATTGCTGCTGTTGTCTAGTTTAATAAGGTAATAGAAGTTTAAAATAGGTGTTCCTTTCTTTATGTGGCTTATTATTGCTTTCGTGTTCACTTCTACCTGTAAATCTCCTAATTAGAACAAATTAAGAGTTCAAATAAATCAATGGGTTGAAAGGTCAGGTAAAAATAATATAGTAGAATCATATTAGGATAAACCAGACATTAACTCACAAATGAGGATATTAAGTTTGTGCAAGGGCCTGTAAGTTTTGGGGGGGAAAAAAAAAAAGAAGGAAATCTTGCCATTTGCAACAACATGGAAGGACCTTGAGGGCATGATACTAAGTGAAATAAGTCAGACAAAGAGAGACAAATACTTTATGATTTCACTTATACATAGAATCTTAAAAACAACAACACCCCACCACCAAACGAAAACCAACGAACTGAAATCATAGGTACAGAGAGTAGATTGGTGGTTGGCAGAGATAGGGGGTGGGGATGGGAGAAATGGGTGAAGAGGGTCAAAAGGTACAAATGTGCAGTTAAAAAGTAAGTAAGTCATGGGGTGTAACGTACGGCATGTGACTATAGTTAATAATAACGTATTGCATATTTAAAAATTGCTAGATCTAAAAGTTTTCATCATAAGGAAAAAACTGTACTGGGTGTGGTGATGTTAACTAGACTTATGTCATTTCACAATATATATGAATATTGAATCATTATGTTCTACATTACAATTATATCTCAATAAAAACACATATTCACAAAAGGTATGAAGTATAGATATATTTAAAGTATAGACATCACCATGCAATTCTAAACAACACTGGTGTCAAATGTATAATGATAACCGAATGACATCCTTAGACCGACTAAACCAGTGGTCGGCAAACTGCGGCTCGCGAGCCACATGTGGCTCTTTGGCCCTTTGAGTGTGGCTCTTCCACAAAATACCATGGCCTGGGCGAGTCTATTTTGAAGAAGTGGCGTTAGAAGAAGTTTAAGTTTAAAAAATTTGGCTCTCAAAAGAAATTTCAATAGTTGTACTGTTGATATTTGGCTCTGTTGACTAATGAGTTTGCCGACCACTGCACTAACCAGTAAAGGTGATACCAGCACCTTTACAGCCCCTGTGCCTCCACCTCTCAGTGTTTCTTGCTCTTTACAAGAGCCAGTCCTGCTCCTTGAGTTTCTATTTTCTTTACCCCACAAGAGCTATGATCATTTTCCTCCTCGTGTTTGTAGATTTAGTTTCCTACTATTTTGTTTAGGATTTTTTCATCTGTTGATAAAACAAATTTCCCTGTGCCACACTGGCACTGCCTAGTTTGGATAGTAAAATTGAATTAATCTCATAGAATGAGTTGGAGAGTGATCTGTCTTTTTTTTCCCTATTGTTTCTAAAAGTTTACATAAGATCAAACCTATTTGTTTATTGAATGTTTGCAGAACCTATATGCAAAAACCTGGTCATTTATTTGTGGGGATATTTAAAAACATTCATTAAAAGGTTAGACTTCCAAAACCCTTTCATTTCTTTAAAAATATCAGGTTAAACATGTGAAATTGCAGATATTGCCTAGTTTGGACATACAAAAATGGCAATTTCATGTGGTCTGACCTAATAATTAGTCTACATGTGTAGATAATAATTCCAAAATCTGCCATCTTCATGGGTTGGATTTTGCTATTTGTGCTTGCCGCCGACTTTCACTCATGTAGGTTTGTTTTCTTTAAAAAAATGTTTTTATTGAATTTTAGAGAGCATGGGAGAGGGATAGAGAGATAGAATATCAATGAGAGAGAAACATCATTGACTGGCTGCCTCCTACACCCCCCACCCGCTACTGTAGATTGAGCCAGCAACTCGGGCATGTGCCCTGACCAGGAATCAAACTGTGACCTCATGGGTTGACACTCAACCACTGAGCAACACTAGCTAGGCTAGGTTTGTTTTCTTACATTTCTGATGATTTTGTTTTTTTGGGGGGGAATTGTCGAGATCCATATTTACAGTGGGCTCCTCCAGAGATGAGATGTACTTGCTTCTGCCAGCACCTTAGGGCAGAACCGAAGTGGAGAACTTTATATTGTTGCTTGGCTCTTTCAGGCCACACAGGGTTTGGTAAGACACCAAACCACCAAGAGGAGACTTAGGATCTTGGATTAGGAATTATCTAGGGAGATTTTTTTCCTCCTTTCTTTCACGCTAATAATAACCAAGTAGTCCCATCATCTCCCAGTGATGGCACTGAAGTGACCGTCTCCTTCTCAGCTTGGTTGCCTGACACCCACATGAGTGAGCTCTTAAAAGCCAGGGTCTGGACTACCCAGAACTGGCAAGTGTCCTCTGAGAAAGGCTGATCCAAT
The DNA here is from genome assembly GCF_951640355.1 of Cnephaeus nilssonii. NCBI lineage: Eukaryota > Metazoa > Chordata > Mammalia > Chiroptera > Vespertilionidae > Cnephaeus > Cnephaeus nilssonii. The sequence goes on along the minus strand of NC_137075.1, from coordinate 85,704,410 downwards.
ATTAGTTGACGTCTCTGGATTCTCACTTTCCAGGTTACAGCTTCTAAGATTTCCCATACTTTCTCACCAGTTCAGTGTTCTTCTCCAAAAAGGTTTTGTGTGACATTGAGTTGACTGTATGAGCAGAAACCGAAGTCCCAGATACCTTTAGTCACTAAGTATTTTATCCAGTTTATTGAACAACTAGAGGCCCGATGGGGAGGGGAGGGTCCTTCAGCCTGGCCTGCACCCTCTCTCCTTACCGCTAGGCTCACTACTCCTTAGTGCTGCCTCGGAGGCAGGAGCGGCTCCTGCCACCGCCACTGCACTTGCCCGGCTTCTGGCTGAGCAGCGCTCCCCCTGTGGGAGCACACTGACCACCAGGGGGCAGCTCTTGCCTTGAGCATCTGCCCCCTGGTGGTCAGTGTGCATCATAGTGACCAGTTGTTTTGCTGTTCGGTTGATTTGCATATTAGCCTTTTATTATATAGGATATGAACACAATGAGGTATGGACATGAAATGACTACTTTCCCCTATCCCTGTCTTCAAACATGAAAAGTCAAATCTTTTTTGCTTTTTTTAGTGATGTCTTAGGCGGACTCTTTAGCTTTCTGGTTACTTGCAATTCAGTTTAAAATTTAAATCCCAATTTGACTCTTATTTCTTTCCTTTTAACCAGCCCTGTCCATGGAGTCTTGGGGTGGAGCAAGATGAGCTCTGCTTCATTTCTCCTTTCTCTACCTCTTCTTCCATCTCCACTGAGATCCTTCCTTGAGCTTTCAGGAGTCACAGGGGTTCTGGGGGTCAGGATTCTACATCTTTCTCCTTGGGCATCATACCACACTATGGTCCCTATCTGCCAGCCCTCCTCACTTGTTTCAGAGGCAGGAAATACTTGGATTTACGGAGTGTTGTTTAGGAAAAACTTATGAACAGTGAATGAGTCTGTAGAGTGCCCTCTTTGGACTCTCCAACCCACACTCCACCCAGCAGTTTGCTTATATACATCAGGATAAAGATGGGAATGCTTTAGATAAGGCTGATAGCCAAGTGTTAGCTATGATGAGCTCAACAAATGTTGCTGTCATCATTAATTCTCAGGAAAATAATACTATAGGGACATATGTATTACCTGAAGAATCTATAGGGTAGAACTCTGCAGAAGATCCTGCCTTAATACTATTAACATTTTTAAAAATATATGTTTTCATTGACTTTTGAGAGGGAGGGAGGCAGGGAAAGAGAGAGAGAGAGAGAGAGAGAGAGAGAGAGAGAGAGAGAGAGAGAGAGAGAGAAACATCAATGATGAGAGAGAATCATTGATTGACTTCTTCCTGCATGCCCCACACTGGGGATTGAGCCTGCAACCTGGGCATGTGCCTTGACTGGGAATTAAACTGTGATTTCCTGGTTCATAGGTTGATGCTCAACCACTGAGCCATGCTGGCCAGGCAATAATATTATTCTTGGATCTGGAAAATGATGTCTTAGAACCCAAAACTAGATAGGTGTTATCATCCAAGTTTTATATAAAAATAACTCAAATTTCCTCTGGTTGCAAATGAAGGTAGAATTAGGCTTTATTTGTGTAAAACATGCCTTATGGAAGTTGATACGTTTAAGGCAAAAAAAAAAAAGTCTTCATAGATGACACAATGACAACATCTAAATTTGGCTTTAATTTCTAAATATATAATACATGCCATAATTATTTTTAAATGGCATTAAAAATGTTTTGTGTTGCCATAAATTATAGCTTTATCTGGTACCACTGTACTCAGTAGAACAAAATGACAAAATCAACTGCCTAAGGAGCTAAGCTGAAAATTAATGGTCTCCATGCTCACAATCTTTGCATAGACTTCCTACTAGCAACATGATTTTGCTAGTCTTCCTTCCAGCAACACGTCCAGCCAATTTAGTGTATAGATCCTATGAGACAACAGTTGATTCATTAAAATCAATAGTTGTTGCTAACCCACCATCCTTTGTTACAGGGCAAGGTGCCCACACTAGTTTCCTGATTTTTACCTTTAAAAAGTCTCAGTGACCCTGGACCAATTACAATTAATTAATTAACAGACTTCAGTCTCTTCTTAAATTTTACCTCACTCTGAAACAGACTTTTTAATGGGTGCTGAAAAGAAATTCAAGAGCACAAATTAGAGGGCCATGTGGTATATTTTCACTTTTAATAAGTGAATTGTCTTTTCCTTCTTTTATTTCACTTAGCATTTCTTCTCAAAGGGGAAAAAAATCAAACAAGAAACATGTGAAAAAGATGAATGGATGTGACATTTAGAGCAAGATTTTAATGTCACAAAGGCCAAGAATATCAGAGTTATGCCTTTTGCTTTCACAGTATAACTTGACAGGATTTCTGGATGTTGTTGCTAAAAGGAACTTCATTAGAAGAAAGCAAAAATGCATGCATTCAAAGAAAATGTGTTATAGCAGAGTTATATTTGTTAAGGCAAACACAGCATAGTCAATATTTAATTAAGCCTTGTATTTTTCAGCGTTGGCCTCTCAGAGGCTAGATCCTTATTTCCATTAGTATTGGCTATGCTACAAATGTTTTTGGAAATCCTCTTTAGAGTTAAATTTATGAACCAGTTTATAAGGACAAGGAGAAAACCAGCTTCATTTATTCGGAGTCATACCTTTTTTAAACCAAAATTGGGACTTTGCATTGACAATTGACATTTCCTGGTCTTTATTCACTGCTCTGACTTCAAATTATTATTTTTTAAACATATTTTTGTTGATTTCAGAGAGAGGAAGGGAGAAGAAGAGAGAGATAGAAACAGCAATGATGAGAGAGAATCATTGATTGGCTGCCTCCTACAGGCACCCTACTGGGGATTGAGCCGGCAACCCGGCCATATTCCCTGACCAGGAATCAAAGCATGACCTCCTGGTTCATAGGTCAATGCTCAACCACTGAGCCACACCAGCTGGGTCAAATTACTTTTTTATTAAAAATTGCTGAAGGCCTGGGATGGAGGGAGGGGGAGGGCTGGAGGGGGTCAGTGGGGGATAAAAGGGGACATATGTAATAATTTCAACAATAGTTATTTTAAAAAATAGAAAAAGACAAAAAAAGGGGAAAAAAACTTTTAAAGAATCATAAAACACTACATATAAATAATGTACTGTTTGAATTATTTAACTAAAACATTCATGTTACCATAACAAAGGTTAAGAAAGTTTCCCGAGCACTCCAGGAGTGTTGAATATATTATCCTGATCACAGTACACTCCTGTCCTGCAGAGGTAAATGGATGTCACTTCTCTACTTCTGTGGTCACTTTCATCACCTATTATATATCCCTCAATACTATCATTCCCTAGTTTGCTTTTTGAATTTTATGTAAATGGAATCATACAGTATGTTTTCTTCTGCATTTGCCTTCTTTTGCTCAATATTCTGTTTATGGGATACAAACTATGGCTTGCCACCTATTTTTATGAATACAATTTCATAGAGACACAGCCACTCCCATCACTTGTATGTAATCTATGGCTATTTTGGGATTACAAAGGCAGAGTTGAATAATAGCAACAGAGACTGTATGGCTCACATTGCCCACAGTATTTGCCACTTGGCTTTAACAGAAAGTTTGCCAACTCCTGACTTAAAGATATTATTTGACTCAAGTTGCTAATATTTTGTTTAACATTTTTGTAGTGATTTTCACGAGAGACATTGTACTTGGTTTTCTTTCCTGTAATGCCTTGGTCTGTTTTTGGTATCAGGATAATCTTAGTTTCATAAAATGATCTGGGAAGTATTCTCACCTTGTCAACGTAAAACTAGTATTATTTCTTCCTTTAAATCTTTAATAGAATTTACCTAGGAAGCTAACATGGACTAGTTTTGTTCATGGGGAAAATTTTAACTATAAATTAAATTCCTTTAGACAGGTATATACTTATTCAATTTTAAAATTCTTTATATGCCAGTTTTGGTAATTTCTTATTTTTATTGAATTTATTGGGGTGACAATAGTTAATAAAATTATATAGGTTTGAAGTGTACAATTTTATAATATATCACCTGTATATTGTATTGTGTGTTCATCACCCAAAGTCAAATCTTCTTCCATCACCATTTATCCCCCCTTTACCCTCTTCTACCTCCCCTCACACACCCTTCCCTCTGGTAATCACCATACTATTGTCTGTGTCTTTGAGTTTTTATTTTCTATTTTTGCTTCATCCCTTCACCATTTTCAGTCAACCCCCAAGACCTCCTTCCCTCTAACAGCTGTCAGTTTGTTCTCTGTCTCTATGAGTGTGTTTCTATGTTGTTATTTTGTTCATTAGATTCCACATATAAATGAAATCATTTAGTATTTATCTTTCTCTGACTGGCTCATTTTACTTAGCATAATACTCTCCAAGTCCATCTATGCCATCGCAAAAAGTATGATTTCCCATTTTTACGGCTGAGTAGTATTCTATTGTGTAAATGTACCACAGCTTTTTTATCCACTCATCTACTGATGGGCACTTGGGTTGTTTCAATGCTGCTATGAACATAAGGGTGCATATATCCTTTTGAATTAGTGTTTTGGGTTTCTTTGGCTATAGTTCCAGAAGTGAAATTGCTGGATCATAAGGCAGTTCCATTTTTTATTTTTTGAGGTAATTCAGTACTGTTTTCCACAGTGGCTGCACCAATCTGCAATCCCATCAACAGTACACTAGGGTTCCCTTTTCTCCACATCCTAGAAAGCACTTGTTGGTTGTTGATTTACCGATAAACACCATTCTGACAGGTGTGAGGTGATAACTCATTGTGGTTTTAATTTGCATTTCTATGATGATTAGTGACATTAAGCATCTTTTCATATTCTATTGGCCATCTGTGTGTCCTCTTTGGAGAAGTGTCTTTTCAAGTTCTTTGTCCATTTTTTAACTGGATTGTTTGTTTTATTGGTGCTGGGTTGTGTAAATTCTTTATAAATTTTGGATATTAACCCCTATCAGATGTATGACTGGCAAATATGTTCTCCTGTTCAGTGAATTGTCTTTTAATTTTGTTGACAGTTTCCTTTGCTGTGCAAAAACTTTTTAGTCTGATGTAGTTCCATACGTTTATTTTTTCTTTTGTTTTCCTTGTCTAAGGAAGGAGACGACATATCAGGAAATATATTGTTATGAGAAACGTCTGAGATTTTACTTTCTATGTTTTCTTCTAGGATTTTTGTAGTTTTGAGTCTTACATTTAAGTCTTTAATGCATTTTGAGTTTATTCTTGTGTATGGGGTAAAAAGGTGGTCTAGTGTCTGGGGGAGGCATGATTCTTTGTCTCCTTATTTTGGCTGCCTCTTTATGTTTGTTTCTATGTAGCAGGTAGACTAACAAAGATCAAGAATGTTGACTAATTGTTGGGTAACTCTCAGGTTTTCTAATCTGGTTCTCTTGTTTTCTCATCTGGGAGTATCACAGTTCAAGAGAAAACTGATGACCTAGATTAACCTAGGGTAGATTCATTAGACCATCTCGATGACTAATTAGAAAGCACCAAGTCCACACGGATCCTGTGAAGAACCACAGAACATCAGAGCCAGAATGGATCATAGATACTGTTTAATCCAAGCCTGTTAATCCACAAATGAGGAAACAGAGGTCAGTTAGGCTGGTGATGCCCAAAAGTCACCCATTTACCAGCTCAAGTCATACAACTAGCTAGTAGCCCTAAACTCTTTTACACAAACTGTTCTGTTAAGAAGCCGTAGACAAATACTTAAACATATTTATAACCACATAAAGCCATTAAAAATAATGTGTAGGCTATGAGGAGAGATAGAAAGGTACACATGAAAAAAATGTGCTGAGATAAGCAGAATAAAAATGCATGTACATAGCATATAATCAGAACATTATTTGTATAATAAAAATTCGTAAGAAAGAGCCAGGTGGGCATACTTTTATACCAGATTCATTTTTCTATGCTTAGATTTTGAGAAAGAGGTTGAATTGAGACTAATGGGTTAAAACTACAAGGAGGCGGGTAAGTTTCAATTTGTTATACTAGTAAGGAAGAAGTTTTCCCAGGTCAAAGTTGTCCAAAGATGGAATGAGAGAAGATGACATTCACCGTTAGAGTCTATTAAAGCAGAAGGTGGGGAGCACTTTGCAGGAACGTGGTGGTTGTACTGATTTTCAAGTTCAGATAGGGGATATTAGGGGATATTAGATAATCTGGGCAGATGCTGAAAATAGAAGGTCCGGAGTCCAGGTCCGTGGGGATGCCCTGGCATCTGTATTTTTAACAAACTACGCAAGCTATTCTCATGTTCAGTGGGAAGGCATCAGACACCTGTAAGGAACTGTTCCAATTCAGGAGTCTGTAACAGTCTTCTGCATGAGTTAATGGAATTAACAGCATTGCAATGGTAGTGAAGAATCCACATTCTATCTTGGTTTTGTCCCTAACAAGTTGTGTGGTTTTTGAGCACATTATATCGTGTTTCCGCAAGAATAGTGAGACTAGATGTATCTTGTGGCTCTTGTATGCTAGGAATTTATGTTTCTGAGGGTAGCCTGGAAGAAACTAATCTTCAAAGTCCCTGGAAAATTCCTCATGACATTCAGGTGATGGAGAATTATCCTTGAATAACTGTCTATTACAGATGGGAAAGGCCATGCAACCTGGCTGGTTTCCTGGAGTTGGCAGGCATTAGGCCCAGGATATGTCTACCATAGTGATTTTCAACCATTTTCATTTCATGGCGCAGGTAAACTAATTACTAAAATTCTGTGGCACACCAAAATATATACTATACCTTTTGCCAATCTGACAAAAAGATAAAAGGTATAATGTTGACTACTTGTGTGACCTTGAAAAGGTAATTTAGGCTCTTGAATTTGTAGTTTCCTCAATTACAAAATGGTGATAATAATAGTTTCTATTTTACAGGGTTTTTGTGATGACTAAATGAGGTGTAGCTCTAGAATTATGGTTTCAGTTCAGTTGGTGCTGTGATTGTTGTTGAAACAGCCGTCTTTATTACTTGCTTAGACTCCTTCATCTAAAGATTCTCTAACTAGTCTCAACCCTCCATAAATGTGTCTTAAATTCCAACTCCATAAACAAAATCATTTTGACTGAAACCGGGTATACTTTTCATGCATTTGGGCCTATGCAAAAAAATTTTTTTTCTCCACCTGCAATTACCTTCCCCAGTTTTCTATTCATGTTTAAGGCCTAGTTCTAAAATTATTAATGTGGTGGATAATTATAATAATGGTCAACCTGACATTGCTACTCCTGCACCAGGAGGTGGAGCTGGTTTCTCCCCCCTCTTAAGTCAGGGGTGGTCTTGGGATTTGCTTTAAAGAATAGACTGTGGTGGACTTGACATTGTTTGAGTTCTGGAGCCTCGGCTTTAAGAAGCCTTATAGTTTTCGTCTTCTCCCTCTTGGCACTCTGAGACTGTCAGGCTGTGAAGAAGCCCAGTATAACCTACTGGGGGTACAAGGCGATATGGAGGAGAATCGAAGCCCCAGCTAAGACTAAGCATTGCTGCTAAACAAATGAGTGAGACCCACCCTGTGGCATCAACTGAACTATCAGATGAGTAGGGCCTCATTGGTGAGACGAGCAGAAGAAATGCCTGGATTGCCAAGTCATGGAATCATGATGATGAGAAATAAAGATTCATTATGGTTTGTAGTAGTTGGTTATGCAAGATACTGATATATATCCTCAGAGAAATGTTCTAGATATACTCAAGAAAAACTCACAATTCTCTCCTCTGGGCGTTGTTCATTCTTCTATTATAGCACACAGTTCATATAATTATTGTTCTACCAGTGTCTGTTTCTCTCACTAACTTAATAGCTTTTGAAAGTAGAGATCAGGTTTCCATTCACCTTTATATCTGCTGTGACTATTCTAGTGCCTGGTACCTAGCAACTGTGGACATTTATTCCCCAGGTCATACACTTATCATTTTCTGAAATGCTTTCACTTGATCTCTGGAACTCATGGTCAATCATAAGCAAAAAATTTTATATCCTCAACTTTTCAGTCAATATTCCTTTCACCTTCTTGTTCTTCCCCAGTGGCCATGCTTCCCTGAAGCCCTCTTAGATGGCGGCTGTTTTGCCTCCCATGCCTTATACATCATGGGGTTTGAAGGCAGGTAAGTGATCTTATGGCTTATGTTTCTTATGGCTTCTTTCAGACTGCCTTCATTCCCTCCTTCTTCTTTAAAAAACAACAACACTCAGCTTTGACTCCCATGACATCAGATTAAATGACCTAGACCTTTTGTTGTGAAAGTCATTTATTGATCCCTGGGCCTCTGCCTCTCATTCTATAAAGATTTTAACCACAGATCCACAACCACCCTCTCTAACACTCTCCCAGAAGTGATTTCAATATCCAGATAGCTCAATCTACCAAAATCATGGCTACTTAGTTCCTTGACTTCCTCTCTTCCATAGATCTTGTCTTTCATCCTATCTTAGTCATTTATTCCCTTGGTCATACCTTACTTGTTGTCACCACTAATATATTGCAACCCTAGATATTAACTATCCAAATGTTACCTCCTATATTTTTAGCTCTCTTACTCTCACCTCCAACTCCAAAACTTTTTTGCCACTGGACTTAAAATTTATTGTAATTACTGCTCTTCACTGTTCCTCACCTATCTCATTATTCAGTTAAAATTTAATGGTCAATCCTTTTGGTTGTTCTCTTGCCTTTTTCTTGATTTATCACACTCTTATATTTGATATAGCCTTAATTAAGTCCAACTTTCTACCTAATAGGTGCCCACATCTGGGGAGCTAAATTGGCTGGAGAAAGAATAGCCTCTCTTTAAATTCATAAATGTTAATAATCTCAAGAGAATCCTTAATGCTACCTACCACTCCAAACTCTATTTCCTTAACCAATTAATCTCTTTACTTTCCTAGATGACTATTTTATAGCTTCTAATTTCTCCCCAGACCTTCAGCAACTTACCCTCTTTGTTTCCCATATTACTAAGAAAATAGAAACAATTAGAAGAAAACTTCTAAGAGCTCCCACCACATTTCTATGCTTATTTGTACCTCTGTGCATCTATTATGAGTCCCTTCTTTTTTCTATGAATAAATTGTACATCTTCCTACCCAAGTCTTCCCACCTATGCATTACATTCAATCTCTTACCTACTTGCTGATATCACTTCTTGAATTTTCCCTGTTTCTCTTGTACCACTTTTCCCTTTTGAGTGAGCCATTTTCATCATTATAAACATATTGCCACTTTCACATTATTTGAAATCCTGCTAGTCCTGACCCCATTTACCCATTTAGATACCACTGCATGTCTTCCTTTTAAGAAAAATTCCTTCAAAGATTAATTACACTCACTTCTTCAAATTGCTCTCTTCCCATTCTGACTTGAACCAACTCCAATGAGGCTTTCTGCCCTCAATGTTTCATGGAATGTGCACTTATCAAGGTCAGCAATCAATTTTGATGTTGCTAAATTCAGTTATCGATTCTCAGTCCTAATCTTTGTTGATTTTTTTACATAGTAGATCAATTCCACTCTTCCTTGAATCACTTTCTTGAAAATCTGGCTTCCAAGAAACCATATCCTCCTGATTTTTCTCCTTGTCTCCAGCTACTCCTCCATTTCTTTTTTAATATTAAAAAAATATTATTGTTGAGAGTATTACAGATGTCCCCCCCTCCCTTTTTTTTTCACCCATTGCTCCCCTTCACCCAGTTCCTACTCAACCCTAGCCCTCACCATCCTAATGTCTGTGTCCATGGGCAGTGCATATACGAATGTAGGTTCTTTGGTTAATCTCTTCCCCCATAGAAAACCCTAAAAACTCCACTCCAAACTAGTAGATTTAATAAATGAATCTGGCAAAGTAGCAGGATACAAAATTAACATCCAGAAATTGACAGTATTTTTATACACCAATAATGAACTCTCAGAAAGAGAAACTAAAGAGACAATCCCATTTACCACTGCAACAACAAAAAATTAAGATACTTAGGAATAAATTTAACCAAGAAGGTAAAAGACCTATACTCAGAAAACTACAGGACATTGAAAAAAGAGATGGAAGAAGGTACAAACGAGTGGAAGTATGTACTCCTCAATTTCTTTTGCTGATTCATGTTAGCAGCCCACCGCCACAAGCAGGATACAGAACAGTTCCATTGCCTCCTAAAATTCCCTTGCACTATCCCTTTGTAGCACATTCTTCCCATAATTCCCAATCCCTGGTAACCATGGATCTGTTCTCCAGCACTATAGTTTTTGAAATGTCATATAAATGGAATAATATAGTATCTAACCTTTTGAGACTGGCTTCTTTCATTCAGAAAAATTACTTTGAGATTCATCCAAGTTGGTATATGTATCAATAGTCCACTCCTTTTTATTGGTGAATGAGCCCACAAAACATACAATTGCCCCCCTCCCCCAAAATAACGCAGAAAAACATCTTTCTTAAAGCTTGTTTGAAACTAAAATAAGTTCTTTAACATTTTTGTGCTTGTCTACATCCTGTAGGCCAGATTGCTGATGGGCTAGCCTGTTTATTAATGCACTTGTTATTTCCCAGAATCCTTAATCTATACACAGAAGGGCTGGTCAGGCATGGTAAGACCATTCTTAATTATCAGCAAAGAGTAACCTCTTCCTAGAAACCAGGACTACCCTCAACTGTAAGAAGCATGTTGAAGGTACCATCTTTACTATTCACAAATTCTTAGACACCCCTCTCCCCCAGGTCACAATCAAGGCTACAAAACTCTTCAGCCTTTCTCTGTTGCCACCAAAACCTTGTAAGAAGAATGTTTACCTGTGACAACACTGGGGATTTTGGAGAGAAAGCTCTTGACTGTTCTGATGGGCACGCCCCCTGTCTTGTCATCTTGCATCTTTGTAATGATGTCTTCAATCTGAAAGAGGTTAAAGAAAAGAAGTGTTATTGTCTCTCACAAAGTAATAGTAAATGACACCTTTATAAATAGCCAAAATGTGGGAACGCGGATGCCAACAATAGGTATCAGGAAATGGCAGTCAATACATATAGTAGCAGGATTGTCTGTAGACCACGTGTTGTGGGTGGGAGGTTAGGGGATTACATACAATAGCATAAAGTATGGTCTGTAAGAATAACCCTCAGTTTAACAAGGTAAGGAGGAAGAAACACATAAGATTCTTGATAGGATCCAACATGGATGTGGTGAAATCACTTCTCTTTTGCAAATTGGGTTCACATATAGGTTCAACCATATGAAATTTCCATATTCAACCTAAAAATGGCAATTTCCTACAGTTTAACTAAATGTATTAACATGCTACTGTTAGAAAGTATAGGCAGGACTAAAGAAGCTGGAGGACAAGTCTCAGTGGTTGTGAGTGGTGGTGTGAAGGGGGCCATCTTGAGCCAGGGCTAAGGTAGAGCAAGGACAGGATTCTATTCTCTCCAGGGCTGTGGCCTGGAGCCAGGGGAAATCTTACTGATGAAACCAGATACTATGCACATACACTGAAAACAGAATAGAGAGAGGTGATGGACTACCAAGGATGCAGGTGCCTAAACTGGGAAACCAGTTTGTTGCTAAGAATTTACAACCCTGGGCAGAAATCTTCAGAAAAGGATGCAGAAGAATCTGTAATAAGGACTTTCTGTTTGGAGAGTTAAAGGGGGGGGGGGGGGGGAGTGTGGGGCAACTGGAAAAGGGGAGAGGATAATGTTTAGCTTTCTCACATATTTTGTTTCCCTGAGCCACAAAGTATCTTTGAAACACCAGGATGAGTTTCCTGAGTTATTCCTTAATAGATTTTAAGTGTAAAAGTTTAAAGCTGTAGCTTACCTTGTCTAACATACTAGTAATGCAATTTGAGGGTAAGTGAGTTTCTCAGTCACATGACTAATAACTTATTTCAAATAAATAACTTGCTAGAGACAAAATTAGAATATGGCATAACTTAATAATGTATATGTATATGTATATGTATATACATATATACACACACACACAATAGGTAAAATATATATTAAGAATTTACTATGTGCTAGGTACACTCTAAGTATTGCACACATATTACCCTATTTAATCCCCATGATTATTTCATAAACTAGATTATACTATTATTATTTTTAGATAAAATAACAAAGATTTAATGAGGTGTATCAATCAGGGTAGATAAGGTTAAGTTGTGGTAACAAATAACCCTCAAAATCATGATGGCTTACTAAGACCAAGGTTTTTTCTCCCTCCTGCTACAAGTCTATTACATACAGGTCACCAGGGGGACTGCTCACTGCCATTACTCTGGGGCCCAGGCTGACGAAGCAGCCACCATCTGGAATGTTGCTGGTCATAGTGTTGGAGAGACAAAAGAAAATTCTGGAGAATCTTATACTGGTTATTAAATATTAAAGCCCAGAAGTTACACAGAACTCATTTATCACAATTCGTTGGCCAGAACTAGTTACACGGCACTACCCAACTGCAAAGGAGTCTTCTGGGTGCCAGGAGGAGAGGGAAACTGACCCCTGTGAGTAGCATTCATGACCACCATAGAAATTAAACAACCGGCCCCAGGTCACACAGCTACCCAGTTGTGGATCTGAGTTTGAACCCAGTGGTAGATCCCAGAGCTCAGGCTTCCAAGCCCTGGGTTGCTCTGCCACCTGATAAGATTCCCAGAAAACCAGCCCAGCAGGGAGACCATTCTCCCCTGGATATTTCTGGGTTTTCCTGAAAGGTACTACTAGTGAGAGGGAATCTGAAACTTCTGACATCTTAGGCCAGCGGATGCCAACCGGTGGTCCGCGGACCACTGGTGGTCAGTGAGGTCCGAAAGGTTGGCGACCACTATCTTAGGCAGTGGATGGATATGTCATGCTAGGAAAAACGGTCTTTCTCTGAAGACCTGCATCCTGTTAAATGACAGGAAAAGGACTGACATTCACATTCATGTTCATAGTTTCAACTAGTGCCCCAACCTTCTGTCCTCTACACACAGCCCGACGATTTAGAATAGCTTGAGTACTACTGATAGTCAAGGAGAGTAATTCCTAGAAAAATGGACATTTTCAAAGCAATCTATGCTTTGATCTATTGTGCTATCTGAAACCCAATATGAGTTACATTGCTGCTTTTTAGGAAATGGCCTGAAAATCATGGGGAATTGGAGGGAAGCCAATATTTCAATTCGGTTAGAACCCTGACGTCATTAGATGGTAATGATTTCCATTCTCTGCTGATGTGAGCTGCAGTTAAAGATTAGCTGTGCCGAAGAAGTCTCCATGATTCTCGTATCCTCTGCTCTATGTAGTTGCTTTATCACACCATTGAATCTTTATTATTATTATACTAGAGGCCTGGTACACGGGATTCATGCACTAGTCGGGGGCATGGCCTGCGGGGATTGGCCCGCTGTGGGAGCCCCGCTCATCCCAGTCAGCTGAGCAGCTGTGGACCCGCCCTCTGAGTGGCTGCTCCCTGTTCCGGCATCTTCCGTGGAGCCAGAGCATTCGCCTCTCCAGGGAACCCAGTCAGGGCTGGGCCCAGGGACAAAAGCACTGAGAGGTGGTGGAGTAGGCCTCAGTCCCACGGCAGCCACAAACCCGCCTCCCAGCCTCCAGGGTCAGCTCTGCAAGTCTGTTGGCGGTGCTGTGCAGCCTATGGGCATCCAGAGGAGGTGGCAGGGAGCGAGGAGGTGGAGCCTGGGGCGAGGAGGTAACAATTGCAGCCCGGGTTCCTGCCCATTGGCCCGGGGTTCACAGCGGGAGCAGCCACTCATCCCAGTCAGCTGAGCGGCGCTTCCACTGTGGTAGTGCACTGACCACCAGGGGGCAGCTCCTGCATTGAGCATCTGTCCCCTGGTGGTCAGTGCGTGTCATAGCAACTGGTTGACCAGTCATTCTGGTCGTTCCACTGTTCAGTTGCTGGGCTTTTATTATATAGGATAAGTTTCAGGTGTATAACATTGTAATTCAACACCTGTACAAACTACAAAGTGGTCACCCAATACCTAACTTCTTATGTTGGCCTACAATGTACGGAGAGGTGTAACATTCATCAGAGGTCACAGCTGGATCAAAAGGACAACCCCCTTCACTGACCATAAAGGGGTTACATTCTAGCAATAGTTTACATTAGAGGAATAGAAGAATGTTTCATTAGTCCCCAATTCTTGACTCCGCCATATATTAATATATACCTAAATTCTCATGGAGGGCAGAGAGTCTGCTTCTTGACTGTTTGGCTTGGTCATGCGACTTGCCTGGCTAATGGGATGCTATTGAACATGATGTGAATAGAGACTTTCAAGATACCTGCATGGTTAGGGTCACCCTTTTCTCATGCTCTTCTGCAGCAGATAGTTGTTTTTTTTCCAAGGAAGGTGAGAGAAATGTGGAGCAGAAGGGGGCCATCCCTGACTAAATCAATCAAACCTCAGCTGCCCTGCAGGCTCACGAGGAAGAAATAAATGCTTATTGTTACATGCCACTGAGTTTGGGGTGGTTTTCTATGCAGCAAAATTGTGGCTACAGCTGACTGATACAACATGTTGAAATGGAGGCTCAGAAAGTTTAAGTGATTTGTTCAAGGACACAAAGCTAGTAAATGGCAAAGCCAGGATCCTTACCCAAGTCTTCCTGACTCTAATTAATGCTCAAGCTCTGCCTATCAAATCTAAGATTTATCTTTTTATTCTTAACCAGTGCCTGCCAACATGCTTTTCAGATAGACACTTAATACTGTTTGTATTGAAGGGAAAGTTTAGTTCAGTCCTAAGGGGGTAGAGCAGGAAACAGAGAAATTGATCCAGATAATCAGTTTATCAGCCATCTCAGGATTGATTTTGGCCCAATGACTGATGAGCTCAGCATTCTCTCTCTTTGTCCCAAGGGTTTAGTTGGATTTATCTTATACTGGCAGATCACATCTTCTGGGTTGGGAACAGAGAGATGGGAAGGCATATATACTTATATTTTCTTGATTGTTCAGGTCTATCTAACTTCTGACACCTTTTGTTCCTGAGGAAGAGCAACATCAATTCCCTGGCATTCTTTAATATGAAATTCTGTGTCACTGTGGAGCTTGTTGGATCCAAGTTTCACTGTGCCAATCAGTTAGCAGGTGGCCCTTATCTGACAGACAAGTGATGCAGAGAAACCACTTGGCCAGCTCCGCTGGTTCTGCCTGGATGGGTCACAACAACCAGGACGCCCTTCTCCAAGGAGATCCAAGCTCCACACTAACTAACGTGCAGGTAAAACATTTTCTAAACAGCAGGAGAAAATGGAAATCATTATACCACAGGGTGGGCTTTCTCTGAAAAGAGAAATATTATGAGACGGTAGAAATAGGTCATTGAAATAGCCATGGAGTATAAGAGAGAATGAGGAGAAGCAATCCTCTCTTTTCAAACTAAAGCCACAGAAGGACAGCGGGACAGTAAGTCTGAGGCCCGAGAGAAATGCTGGTCTTAGCTTCACTGACGTGCTGTGTTGACCTTGGACACGTTACCTAACCGCTCAGGATCTCACTTCCCTCATCTCTACAGCAACAGCTCTGGTTGTTAAAAAACATTCCTTGTTCTAAAACACAAGAGACTTGACTGACTTGACAAATGCTAATTTGTGCCTGTGAGTAAAGGGTAGGACAGGTAATCAGACCTTGGGGTTCCCATTGCCCTTGTTGCCCATCTTCCAGGTGGATCCATGAAGAATGCTCCCCTGGGCTAAGAGGTACAAGGTGTGGGGAGGGTGCTGGGCAGGATGAGGGAGTTTTGATGTTTTGAGAAATCATTTTGGACAAATGGCATCAGAAGCCAGATCGAGATATGAGCCCAAGTAGCCCTGACACTGCTCTTTCTTGACCAGTCCCATGCCTGCTCATCTCTGCTAACAGACATGACAAAGGGCCAATATCAGTTTTGTTTCTAAAAATTAATTATCCAGTGAACTAGTTTATTTAGCTCCTACAATATTTCCTTCATGGAAGATTTAAAAATGTTAAGAATAAACAAGCTATGTTGTCATTACTTTAAAAAGAATCCACCACAACTTTAGCAAAGAAGGCAGAGTATGCCTCAGGCACAAAGGTCTTTTTTATTGAAGCGTTTCAACTTGACTTTGCAAACACTTGCCTATTGCTAGCACTAATGAATGTCAGTTCAGCTCCTGCATTTCATTAAAGATCCCTTCTGTTTTGGTATCTGAGAATGAGCGAAAATAAATTTTTGGACACATCTTATCAGCCCAGAGGCAGAAATCAGAACTGGCAAATGATAATCATATTTCTTAATCCAAAATGTGCATGCTTCATTGAGCATGCTCTGTCCCATATGTGTTCCATAGATTGGGCCTTTCCTCATTTTTATTTTTAAAAACACAGCACACTGCTATCATCAACTTTTAAATATAATGAGCTGCTCCCTTACTGGTTTAGTGGACATGTACTGAACACCTATAAAAGTAGGTAAAAGACAGAATCTGTCCCCCTTCATCATGGACTAAAATTTTTCAGAAAGGCTCAGGGATGTAGGCTCACAGTTAAGGATGTTGGAGACAGAAGAGCCAAGTATGGGTTCTGAAGAAGCTAGGAGGTGAAATACTAAGGAGTATCACTTTCTGAGGTCCTTGGAAGGGGAACCATCGAAGACTCCCTCCATTTTTCATCATCCCACTCAAAAGTCCGTGATTTCAATGACAGGAGGGAAATTTTCAGATTCCTTGTACTAGCTATGATAATGGTTGAAATGCCAGTTAATTTGTTTTCAGTTAAACTTACTTTTGAATCACTGTATATGTCTAGTATGCTTTTGATAGAAAGTAAAAAAAATGCAACCTCCAAACATGTGGTCTATTTTTCCCATGTAACAAGCAAACTGTATGTGAGTGGCCACTGGCATTACTGTAGTTACTTAACTCGATATGAACTACCATCATGGCCTTTCCCTCATGGTTGCCAGATAGCTGCCCCAGTTCCAGGCATCACTTTTATGTTAAAAAAGAAAAAAGGTGGAAAGTGGAGAGTGTTGGTATAGCTGTACTTGTTCCTGGTATCTGGAAAAGCATATTCCTTCCCAGAATATCCCAACAGATCTCTGGTCTAGTCTCATTGGCCAGAACAGGGTCACATGACTACATGTAGCTGCAAAGGAAGCTGGGGAAGAGGGTATTTAGCTTTTCCAGCATCTACACCACATGGAAACATGGGAAGGGGAGAATGGAAATGGAGTTAGCTTAACCAAATAACACTGTCTACCACAAAGACCCTGTACTGAAGAACATTCATAAAGGATGGTTGAGCAGGTCTTGATTCCTCTTGGATCTGTTCTCCGTACTGCAGCCTGTGTGATACTCTACGAAAAATATGACCATTTAATTCCTCTGCTTAAAATCTATCTATAGGTTTCTTAGTGATTATTCTATTATAAAATCTTATAGAACCCTCTATCTTTCCTCTATATCACTTTAATTTGGACTTGTATTTTTCATTAGACTGTTTTTCTTGCCATTTAATCTTAATAGTTGGTGCTCAGTAAATATTTATTGAATGAATGCATGAATGAATGAATTAAAGAATGCTATATTCTTAAAGAATTTTATCTGGGATTCCAGCATTGAATGGGATGCTTAATATATTAGGATCTTAGGGGTGTTGATACCTGTCCTTTTGTATTTACATTTTAAAGATCATTCTGCTTTGGAAATGGGTGAAATAAACAGAAGCCTCAACATTCCATAAATGTTAGCAACAATGTTCAAGGAATTGCTCCACAGGCACCCAAGTACCAGTTGAGCTAGAAGCCAGTTCCCCAAAGTATCATGCATGACATTCATTACCCAGGGCCGTGCCAGGGTAGAAGGATGAAGCAGCATCATTTGTTTTGTCTCCTGGAGGCTTATTTTTATGGTTTTAATATTACCATATGTTGTGCTTCATAAATTACTTTTATGGAAAACATTCTCCCCCATGTAATTGAAGAGAAAAGCAGGCAAGAATGATGTTCTAGGTCAGTGAACAAATGGCTTCTTGATGATGCTGTAGGGGGAATTACTTTCCCCTGAGCTTGGCTGGAGTAGCCAAGCCTTAGCAGGCACTGTTTCTCTTGTATAAGAATCTGTTGTTTGCTTGGAAACAAGAGCGGAGCAGATCCTTTGAGCAAACCACAGAATCAGGAATCTCTGACTGCAGAAGACCAGCTACAATGCAAACGAGGAAAATAAACACTGACTAATGAAACACTCTAGCAATGTCAGAGCACCTAAAATCTCTTTATTACAATCTCCTCAAATTACCCCAACTTGAGTATGCCATCTGCTGTTTATTGGGAGCCATCCCTCTTTACAGATAAGCACACTGATGCTTAGGGAAGGTAAACTGTCCAAGGCCAAATGAGACTGATGAATAATGAGATTATTTGGATCAAACCCAGGCAGTCTTGCTCCAGAGCTGGCTCCCGGGATCACCACACCAGCTGCCAGGGCAGCTCCTGGGAGGCCTTGGTTCATGCAAGTAAGGCTTCAGCTGAGTGGAAGAAGATGTGGGAGATGGGGCCACATCCTATATAGCAAAATGTAATCCACAGTGTGGAAGGCAGAAGAATGGTCCCCCCAAAAGATGCTCACATCCTAATCACGGTGACTATGTTATCTTACATGGCGAAGGGACTTTGTAGATGTGATTAAGGTTAAGGACCTTGAGATGGGGTGATTATCCTGGGTTATCCAGATGGGCTGTCTAATCACATGAGTCCTTGAAAGATGAGGACTTTTCCCAGCTGTAGTCCGAGAGAGATGTGACCATAGAGGAAGCATCAGAGAAGTGGGACTTTGCTGGCTTTGAGGAAGGAGGGAGGGTGCACAAGCTAAGGAATGTGGGTGGCTTCTAGAAGCCAGTAAAGGCAAGGAAAAAGATGGTCCCCTAGAGCAGTGGTCGGCAAACTCATTAGTCAACAGAGCCAAATATCAACAGTACAACGATTGAAATTTCTTTTGAGAGCCAATTTTTTTAAACTTAAACTTCTTCTAACGCCACTTCTTCAAAATAGACTCACCCAGGCCGTGGTATTTTGTGGAAGAGCCACACTCAAGGGGCCAAAGAGCCGCATGTGGCTCACAAGCCGCGGTTTGCCGACCACTGCCCTAGAGCCTTCAGAAAGGTGTGCAGTTCTGCCAACCCCTTGATTTTAACCCAGAGGGCCTATTTCAGACTTCTGTCCTACAGAATTGTAAGATACATGCTGTCTGTAGGCATTAAACTTGTGGTAATCTGTTACAGCAGCAATAGAAAACTAATACATACAGTGACCTATTCATGAGTAAATATTTGGAAAATCAGTATTCTGCATTGTTTCCAAAACAGATTAGTATTTTCTCCTCCTGGGGAAAAACTGAGTGAATTTCCTCTAACCCCACTACTCTCTGTTCCCTTTGAAGAGCTTGACAGCCAAACTACTGGTCAACCGGACACTGTGGCAGTCTGCTTGGGGGAAGAAGTCAGGGATAAGGACAGGAGAGAAATCTGTCTATAACCTGAAGTAATTGCTTCCGTGGCATTTGATAGGCTTCAGGTTTTGGTCTACCTGGGACCAATCAGATGGGTGGCTCAGAGGTTATTTCCAGGAGCTTCTTAAATGGGTCACAGTAGCTCATTAATTAACTCTATCACCACATTCTGCCTATGGAAAAATGAATATCCTTTCTTCTCCCCATATCAAATTTTTCCTTGCTACATGCTTCATCCTAGCCCACCACGGAGAATTGTAGAAGGAATACCACGTGGCCGCATAGCTCAAGTAAGCAGGCAGAGCACCGTAAAATGCTCTGGATTTGAACACTTTCATATTAAGTTTCTACAGAAATATTCTAGGTTTAACATGTATATCACTTCCCCCCTTACTGCTGGAGAGAGGTCAGTATCTGTGCTTCCAAAGAAAAACTGGCCCTGGAATATTACAATTTTTTACTCCTGGAGAGGAACAAGGAACTTATGTTGTCCTGCCTCTGACCCCAAGGACATCCTGGACTCTGGAATCACTTGTCCTTTCTGACTCACTTCCTTTCTGACTTTCCCTCAACACCTTGCCCTACTCCAAGCTTAATAACTGAACTGGCAACTGGAGTGGATTTTAGAGCTTAGAAAACTTTATGTAAATCATCTCCTCCTCAAAAACCTGCTGTGGCTCCCTACTACTGCAAAAGAAATGCCAAGTTTCTGACTATGGAATTTAAAGTCCTCTATCATTTGGCATCAAACTACTTTCCAGCCTAACTTCATGTTTAAGTGGAGAAGTTGCTGTCTACCCCACACAGCCACCAGGAGGAAGAAGAGAGGAAAAGGTTATATGTAGAGCACCTGTGTCTATATGAAAAGGGCCTTCTCCTTCCTCTACTTGTGGGTTAAGGAGTTGCATGGAACCAGGAGGTGGGGAGGAGAGATGCAAATGTGAGAAACTACGTGATTTCAGACAGTGCATGGATCCCGGACTTCTAGACTCCAGAACTTTGAGGCAATAAATGTATGTTGTTTAGGCTACCCGGTCTGTAATGTTTTGTTTCAGCAGCCCTAGCAAACTAATACACCCCTCATGACTTTACAGATTACAGAAATTGTTTTTTTTAAGGATTTCTGTTAAACACATAATGAAAATGATTTCCTCTCATGCTCCCTTCCTCTCCTCTCTCTCTTCCCCTCCACGCCACCCCCCGCCCCAAATGGTGACTAATTATTTCCAGATTAGACAGTGTTCCACATGCCAAATGGACTAATTTGATGTCTTGTGTATTGTCTGATTTTGAGGAAGACACACACATACTACTTCAAAGCTCTAGCTTTCTAACAGCTGAGACTATGTCTGACATGAGGGCAGCTGGGAATGAATTCCAGATTTACCAACTGCACTCAAAACCAGAAGGGGGAGGAAGACACTGGTTTCCAGGATCAGGAGTGAGGAATATCATGATTAGAGTTGGCCTTCTGTTGACTCTAAACTACCCGTAATAAGGAATAAATGTTAACTCTTACACTCAGCGTACATAGGTAGATCACCACACAGACAGTTTGAGAGAGGAGTGATTTAGCAGCACAAATTAAGATATTTTGTATTTGAGTCAACTGAAAACTTACAATATAATGCAGCAGCAGCAACAGCAAAAAAGTTAATTTGTTCTTAGGATGAATGAACAGAAACAATGCATGGAAGAGGGAGGCGATAGGGCCCTCATCTGCTCTGATGAGGCCACAGTTAGGAACAGACCACGTTCCCTCGGGCACCAGACCAAGAAGAACATCCGCAAACGGTAGTGAGCGTAAGAGCACGTGACCTAGATCTCGTGAAAGCATGAAAGAGCAGGGGTAGAAGTTGGCATATCTATCAACTGAAGTCAAAGCACAGTCCAAGAAAAGAGCGTGCTTGCTCTGCAAATGCAGCTTCCGAGCGAGCACTGTGGGCCCTGGCCCTTTCCATACAGGGATTCTGGGCCCGCCACTGTGCAGCTCCAGAAGCACTGCCCGAGCCAAGGCCCGGCCCCCAGGAGTCACTTAGTACCTTAAAATGCAACTGAGTCAGCTTGGAAGGGAAACCTGTTAACCTATTAGCCTCATCCTCCCCAGGATGAATTAGGTCATCAGATGAGCCAGCTCTCACCAGGGAACCCAGGGAACAGGACCACCCAGAGACTGGGGACATGGGAGGTGGGGGGTGAGTAGAGGGGTGGAGTCTGAGGCTTGAATTCTAAGGCAGGCAGGCCCAGGTGAGGGGCTGCAGGTGAAAGGGTGTGCATGGCGGTGGGATAAACTAGCCCCTTTAGAGCCAGGCTCATCCTGAACCCCACTTTCTTTGGGGGCAATTGGACCTGGATGCTAGGGGTTCAGCATGAGCCTCCAGGGGGGGGGGGGTTGGGGAGATTTTTAGTTCTCAGATTGCCAGGCCCTGAGGGGAGAATGGGTGTACAGGAGGGTGGAAGAATGCTGAATGGGGGTGCCATAAAGGTTTCACCTCAAAAAGCCCTCAGAGTGGCTTTCTGCATGTGATTTTTACCCTAAGCCACTCTGAGATCTGAGTTACCTCTCCACATTTTTGCAGGAAATATGTAAGACAGACATTCCTCGTTTCCCCAAAACCCTAGCACCTCAGTGGGTGCTATTGGGTTTCTGGGTGTTTTCAGGCCAATCCAGACCATCACTCCTCCTCCCTCCTGCCTTCAAGGTCAAGTGATGGTTCCATGGGGGAGGGTGGAGAACTAAGACAGGAGAAGTGCTCCCCAACCACCTCCCCGGTGGCCTTAAGCTCTGAGCCACCTCTCTTGCCTCTTCCCCAGGTTAGTGCAGGGTTCAAGTGATATAGATGGCAGCTCCTTCCAGAGCTGATAGGGCTGTACCTGGTCCAGCACCCAGGCCGATGCCCTGGGGAAGGGTGGGGTTCTGCATGAGCCTCAGGGGATGGGGTTCTGTTGTGGCTGGGGATTTCCAGCACCGAGCCTTATGCAGAAGGACAACACCATTGAAAACATGGGTAAGCTCTCTCAAAAATGTCTTTTGTCCCTGAGGGCCTCCTTTTGGACACCAATTACATGCTAGCTTTGACATTGTCCATGGGCATGGAGAGCCTGGGGAGCTGGGCAGGGGAGGGATTAGGGGAGGAGATTGCGGAGATGGAGAGAAAAGTGCACAACCAACCGGCATTTGTTTGCGATAATGCATGTGCAGTGGAGAGAGAACGCCCATTTGATAATAACTTCTGACAGTTAAAAGCCTTTGCCAACATGTAGGTCATTTTGGGATGCAGAGATTTGATGGGAATAGAAATCTGGTGTGTGTGCGTGTGTGTGTGTGCGCCTGTGTGTACTTGTTACCTTGCGGTGCTGGAAATAAAACTCAGCCAGTAGGCGGTTAGATTTCAGTTGCTCCTCAGCAAGGAGGAACGAGAGCCCTTTTGGGGGGATGTGATGGCAGAGGTGCTTTGCCTCCCTGAGGCCACCGGGCACACTGGGAAGGGCCCCTTCCTGCTATTTCTAGCACAAGGCTGGGGTGCTCCACTGGGGTCCAGACTAAAGCCCTTTGGGGTTTGAGCCCCAACGCCAGCGGAAGAAGAGACAGTGC
This sequence comes from Cnephaeus nilssonii, assembly GCF_951640355.1. Classification (NCBI taxonomy): domain Eukaryota; kingdom Metazoa; phylum Chordata; class Mammalia; order Chiroptera; family Vespertilionidae; genus Cnephaeus; species Cnephaeus nilssonii. Next base: position 85,681,317 of record NC_137075.1, on the reverse strand, counting down.
AGAAGTCTAGCAACGCAGTGAGCGGCTGGGAGAAACCTGACTTTGACCGTGGAAACTGTCGGCGAGGAAAACACGGCGGTGGGGACGGTGTCAGAGGACAGAAAAGCGCAGAGCTGCCCATGGCTGAGCCCTGGCAGACGCAGGCGTGACCGTGATCCCCACCAGACTGGGAGGCAATAGCGTCCTCCCAATGACACACCGGCTAGGTTCCGACCCTCCCTCGTCTCCCCATGCCGGCTGTCCTACCTTGTGGCTCAGGCAGGAGCTGGGTGCATTCCCAACTGTCTGTTCAGAGTTGAAGCAGCTCAGGAAGAAAGCATCAACGTGGACCTCTCCTTGATTCAAGTTCATGATATTAAGAGCTTTCCCCCCTAAATTATAACTTGCTACGAACAGTAGTCAGATTACTGTGCTTCTTCCAAGCACAACCATTCCCAAGTTGCGGGGGCGGGGGGAGGGCGATGAGGTGGGGTGGGACTGGGGTCTGAGATCCACAATGGGGTGCAGCTCCCATGGACCAGGAGGCAGAGTGTCCACCCCCCTCCCCCCCACCATGGGGAGAGTCTGGTGTGAAGGTCCCTGCGGTGCCTCCATCAGCTGCTCTTCACACCACGGGGAGGGCGTGGGCTTAAACTATCAAGTGCCACCCGGCTAGCTGTGTAACCCTGGGCAAGTCTGTGCCTCAGTTTCCTTGTGCGAATCAAAGGGTTTTGACAGCTCCTAAAACCCTCTCCAGCTCTGATATTCTCGAAGGCTCTTCCTCCAAACCCACAGCTTGTCACCTCTCCTAGGGCATCAGGGGATGCTGCTTAGGGAACACACAGGGTGGGCACGGGGAGAGGAAAGTTCCCGCCTGACCCTCTCCGTCCTGCACAGCCTCTTCCTTTCCTCCAGGGGACGGGAGCGCAGCCGAAAGGTGGGCTGGCCACACACTGGATCCTGGGGCTGCTTCTCAGGAGTGTGGAGCATGCAGAAATTCGGCTCCTCTCTGCTCCCTGCCCCAGGGTGAAAGGAACCGGGATCCTGCCCCATCTTCTCCAGGGGGCTTATGGTTCCCAGCACTGGCTGAGGAAGTGTGCCTCTCTTCTGGGGTTCCAAGTCACAGATGTCCAGTGCTGCTGTCCCCCACCCTCAATTCTCCCACAGGTCAGTCCCTCATAAGGGTGCTATTTCGATCTTCATCTGCCTCATCCTCTCTCTCTTTCATTTGCTCCAAATCCAGATGGGAACTGAGGGTGTTATTAAGTGGCCCCTCTAAAGCCCCCCAAATAACCCTGGAAACCTACTGCCTGGACGGAAACATCACCAACTCTCTCTTTTTTTGGCAAAGATTTCAGGGCTCTGCAGAACTCTGCCGTAGTTTGCGAGCCATCTGGGGCCTGTAGGAGCTTAGTTCAAGTTGTTCTCAAGGAGACCTGCTGCCGGCAACAGCCCACAGTGTCTGCCCCGCTCCCTCAGCCACGCGGAAGCTCGGGCTGCAAGCGGCACCTCCAAAGTCAGGCTGAACTGAGCTTAGCCGCCACCGCCCGCCCAGCCGAGGGTCCACTGCGTTGAATAATTCACAGGTTGCCTCTGGGTGTGTAAACACAGGCCGGGCTAACTTGGGCAGACAGGTGATTTCATGCATCATTTAACTCTTTGCATTGCCGAGGAGTGCAACAGAGATGAGACCATCAGAATAACTTCATCCTTGTAAGTGGAACAAAATATTGCAAACTAACTGTAACAGAAGCATGCGTGTGGGTAGCCCACGGAGAAAAACAAACGCAGGCCTTTGTTACAGGGATAACGGGGCACACCTTCCCTTTCTCTCGTCTGCCTGCAGCGAGTGGCCTGAAAGAGCGTGTCTCAGGTCCAGTGGGAGGTGCCACTCCCCATCTGCTCCCAAGTACCCAGAGGCAGTGAAGGAAAAGGAGTGGACAGGAGAGACAGAGAACACAACGAGGGCTGTACACTCTTGACCTTGGAGCCTTGGTCTGAAAGGAGCCTTGAGGCCCCGAGGCAGGGGTCCCTGCCTGACACTGAGAGGAAATGCAGCCCTGTGGGCTGACTGCCCAGCAGTTGTCTCCAGCATTGTGCCATCCCATTCGACCCTGGACCCTCGGTAATGACCTCTTAGCTAGCAGATTGCAAATGAAAGCTGGCAAACGGCTATCTTCCGGAAGAGAAGGGCTCCCAGCTCAAGGCAAACAGCTCGCGGTTCTTGAACAACAGGGTGGCTTCCAGCCTAGTGGTGGTTTAGCACAGCCAGCCAGTGCAGCTGCTCCGGGCAAAGGCGGCAGGTGGCCCCATACCCCCTTCTTGAGTCTTCTAACCTTTGCTTTTGGCCAGGTGGCCTCCTGGCTGGGTCTGGGCCAACTGGCAGAATCCTGGGCCACATCCTGGGCCCAGAATCCTGGGCCACATCCTGGGCCCAGAATCCTGGGCCACATCTGGGCCAACTAGCAGAATCCTGGGCCAGCTGGCTGGCTGGAGCACAGCCCTCTGCAGACCGATGCTCCGTATGGACTGAGCTGAAAGCCGGGCCAGCAGGGCCAGCAGTCCTGTCTGCCTGGTCTCCGATACGTTGATTAATTGCGGGGCAGGAGAAGCCCTGCTCCAAGGCCCGGGCAGAACACGGGGCTTTGGAAAGAGTGCAAATGGACAGAAACTCTCCTGTTGTCCGGGAAGAGGAAACAACCAAAACGTTTAAAATGTCATCGCAGGAAAAAGTCCTTGCAGATGTTTAGCTGAAAGCTGAGATGGAACCCCTGACACTCCCGTCTGGCCAGGAGTCTCCAGGTCCCATGTAGGGCTCCTGGGAGAGGTGTGGGATTCATTCTGAGAAGCACGCAAGATGAAGTTGAGATGTGGGCCCTGCGGATCTGAAATGAAATATCCTGTCACTGACACGGGTGTTTAAACCCCACCACTCCACTGAGGCAGAGGAAAGGTTAATGCCGGTACACGGGAGTCAAGCTCAGGGAGACCCGTGGTGAAAACCTTGCTCTTTCAGCCAGCCGACAACCTCTCTGGTATGGGAAGGGAAACCTATGCTAAGAAGGTATGCATCCTCCTCTGGGGGCCCCATTTCCTCCAGTTCACGAGTGCTCAGGGTGCTGCTGGCCTAAGGGGTGCACATAGGCTCTCAAACGCTCCCTCCATAGGCACATCCACCCCTACAGCGGGGGGTGCAGCGAGGCACGCAACGGAAAGAAGCGACGGCTTGGAAAAGCTGCTCTTTCACAGACGTGTTGTTCCTTCTGGGGCCACACTCACACCCTCTGGCTGTGTGTTCCACCCACACGGTAGGCATCGCACGCTCTCACTGTCATGGACAAAGACTGAGAACTGGGAGGAGTGGATGGGGAGGTTTAAAACCTCCGTCCAGGGCAGGATCCCGTGGCAGGGGCTAGCGAGGCTCCCGATGCGGGAGAAACGTTTGCGCCTGCAACGTCAGTGCTTCACGAACATACCCGCGCCCCAGTTGTGCCTGACGCTGTGGAGGACGCGAATGCACGGGATACCAGCAAGGGGTTTACAGTTCACCACGCAGGAGTCTTTACACCTCTTGGAGGTTTGATTCTGAGACCTCTGACCTCTGACCTCTGAATTCCGTGTGTAGAGAAGGGCAGGAAGTTGGATAGTCCAAAGTGGTGAGAAGAAAGGCAATTCTTAAAACCCGATTTGGGGGACAGTCCTGCAGGTCCCTTCCCCCTCAGTGTGGCCATCCCTCCTTCGCACTACAGGTGCCCACTGCCCGCATGGCGGTCCTTCCTGCTCCCCAAGACCCCTCCCTTAGATGCCCCACTTGACATGCTCTTTACTGAAAGTGCTTCCACTCTATGGTTTTTGCCACTAGTGACATTTACCTGACCCTATCCCAGGGCCTGTCATTCTAGGACCCTCCTCTTTTCCTAAAATGAAAAACAAAACTGTATTTCTAATTAATTGACACTCGCCTTCCTTATGAGAGAATTTAAACAGGGACCTTCTGGACATCGAATGACAGTTTAATCCTGCCCAGGAGAGCACCTGCTTGGAGCTGCCCTGTGTTTTTGTGAATATTCCCTCTGACTGGGCAATGCCAAGTGTCCTGGCATGCCGCCTGGCACCATGGAGTGTGAGGGTCCCAGAAACCTGGCACAGGGCTGCGGTTGGAGGTTTTACTTGGTTTATTGTTTCTCACCAAGATTTTACCGAAATTACCATTAGTGACAGGAAGCACCATGGAACATGCACGCCAGTGTGGGCATGCACGTATGTGCATGTATGTGTGTATTTGTGTGTGTGTGTGTGTGTGTGTGTGCACGCGCGCGCGCATAAGGGAATGTTAGCAAGCAAAAGAATTTTTACTAAAACTTTCCAACAACTAAAATAAATAAGTGTGAGTGTTGTATATAGTTCACATTTTTTGGAGTCATAGAAACATTTAAAATGTCTCTGCTTTTTGTTACTTCTTAAATCTCACCCTAGTTTTCCTCTTGTTCCCAACAGCCCTGGACCCTCGGGCAGTTTGCAGGGGGTAGGACTGGCCATGGTGATGCTGGTGTTTCTCCACCTTGGTATTTCAGCTACAGTGAATCTATGTGGCCACCGGTTCACTGGGGACCACTCTTGATTAGTCCTGTTTACCCTCTTCACCTCGCTTCCTACCACTAATGGCTTGGTACCCTAGTCACGAGTCATTGTTTCATCTCCCTGTTCATCTAGAAGGACTGTGAAGGTAGGGAAATCTGTTGCTCTTCGCACGTAGTAGCCGCTCAATACTCTTCTAAAAATATTTGTTCAGCGCCTAATATGCACCAGGTGCTTGTCGAGACTGACTTGAATTAATCCAGACAGCACCTCTGCAGAGCAGTTGTTCCCATCTTAAAGCGATGCTAGGGAAGGGCAGAGGAGGAATAAACCCTCTTCAGACACACACAGCTGCTACGTGGCAGTCAGTCGTAGCAGGGTCCAAACTCAGGCATCTGCAATCCAAGGCCAGCAGCTTCAGTCCTTTCAATCTTATTCTAGTTGTGCCAATGACTGGTTAACACCTACTCGCCTCTCGTACTTAAAAGTGATACTTTTACAACAGGGAAAGAAGTGTGCCTGACGTCGTGTAGACGGCTCTCCCTCTGGTTTAATGATGCGAAGGAAGCCAGATGTGTAAGTCATTCTCGTATTATAATTACAAACACAGCAAAGCACCGTTATGCAGTTTATTAAGTTGTAATTCTTAGATGCTTAATTCTTGGAGAAGAGAGGTGGGTGACCTTTACTAACGTACTTAATTCTTGGAGAAGAGAGGTGGGTGACCTTTACTAAGCAACTATATGCAACTGCCAGGCACTGTGCAGGCTCCTCTCCAGGATGACCTCACGCAGCTCTGATCACGCCCTGGGATGGGGGGTCATGATCACCGCTGCTCTCCAGAGATGGAAAGTGGGGTGCAGTTTGCTCAAGGTCACAAAGCTGGAAATAGATGTAGGATTTGAATTGGGATCTAAATTAATTTAAAGTCAACTTTTTGAATAGGTAACACAGGCATATGACACAAAATTTAACAGGTAGAAAGGGGATATAGTAAGAAGTAAGCCTACCTCTCACCACTGACCCCAGCCAAGTCCTCTGTCAAGAGGCAGTCACTGTTGTCAGGTTCATGGGTATGTTTTCAGTGATATCTTATTCATACACAAGCTTACACTGTATCTGTAACAATCATCGTCACTGTCATTAGTTCACAGCCCTGCTTCACCCTACAGGACTGTCAGCACTTATTTTCTTGGTGATCACACCCTTAAAGGACATAGTACTCCTTGCTTTAGGTTGACTGCTTGTGTGTTTATGAGTTCTTTTAACCATTGCCTCTCAGCCAACAGGCTGCAGCCACCCCTTACCAGCAGACAGCTTCCTCTACACAGAGCATCACTGTGCCTTTCCTTCTTCAGCTTCATCTGCTTCTACAGATGAAGGTTAGGTAGGTTACAAGGAGCTTCTGTTTGCAATACTCTTGCCATTTTTCAAAGGCTTGTTGGCTTCATCCTTTAGAGTATGTCTACTCAGGAGGACCAGTTTTGGAGATGTGTTATCTGCCCACTTGTTCAGAATCTCCAGGCTGGTCACCGTCATCTTCTCTTAGCTTTTCTTGAACTCCTGCTCCTTTGCACTTGGCTAGCCCTACATTATAAATTGTCATTTTGGACACAGAATCTCCTAGCTTTATTGAAAGTGAAATTTATGCTTCTCACTCTTGTTTTTCTGTTTTATGATATTCAAGGGGGAAATGGGAAGAGCTTTCCGTCTGATGACATCTTGAAATGTGAAGTGCGCCATGCTGCTCTTCCTGCTCCCAAGCTTACAGCACTTCGAACAAATGTTTAGCATTTAGAATAGCTGTTTTACAAGTCAACACAACACAGGGAACTGGAGTCAAAAGAAATGAAATCAAAGTTTCGAATTTTGACTCCCTCGGAGTGTCAGGAAACAGTTGGCTACAATAATTAGGGAAAGCAGTGAAGGCTTTTGACAATGGAATAGAGAGAAGGGGAAAACATACATATTGTTACCATTCAAAAGGCCCCAAAGAAATAATTGATCTTTAGGGAAAAAAAACACAATTTAATTCTGGGAGGGTATTCATATTAGATTAAGTGAAAAAGGGACCATAACAGATGAACCCAGAGAGAGAAAACTAGAACACGTTTACCTTGGTTGTTATATCCTTTGTAAAAGTTCCCTCAGTCCTGAAGTCTTGAGCAATCCTATTACTGTTATTATGGCTACCAACAATAATACCACCAACTGAGCTTTTATTATGGGCCTGATCCAGTGCTAAATGCCCCCAAATCATATGCCGTGGAACTATTATAATCCCCTCTGAGACTGAACAAGTTCAACTAACTCGCTCAGGTCACTTAATGGCTAAGGGCCAGAGCCAGCACTAGACCCAGGTCTTCCTGAATAACACATCTTTCACCGTCATCACTGTAAATCATCAGGTATCTAATTTCCACTATCACGTCCATGGAGGTTGCAGTCTAATTCGAAAAGCAACACTGAATCATACAATCATAGTGACCTTTCTCAGTTAGCTATACACCGAGTGAACAGCTTATACCCTAGGAGCAACCAGATGGCCGCTTTCAGAAGTGCAGGCTTACTGATTTGGCTATGGGGGTAGGGAGGTGGGCAGGGAGACAGAACACGCATTAGTGGCTTCCTGAATACAGTAAGAGATTATTTCTTTTGTATAACAAGGAATCTACTACCAAGGAGTCCAGGGTTAGAGCAACTGGTCCGGCTTTCCCTATCTGGGGGAAGAGAAACTTCCCCAGGGAATTCTGCCATGCATCTTTGGTCAGAACTGTATCTCCTGGCAACCCCAAGCCGAGCCACACGAAGACTGGGAATTCAAGGTGTCTGACCTCCATGGAGGAAGTGGACAAGATAGAAGAGGATATGACAAGGGTTAACTGAGCCAATCTGTTGGTTCTCCCACACTGCCCGGGAGAAATGTAAGAGGTGGAAGAATGTTATTCCTTCCCAGCTGTGGTCTTGGACAACTTACATGAGCTCTCAGGGTCTTGGTTATTCATCTGGAAAAACAGAGCTAAGCACTGTACCAGGTTGGGCAAGTGTTTAATGATCGAATGCTTTTAAAATTACCTAACCCGGTGTCTAGCACATAAACAGCAGTTTTTAAACATTACCACTAGGTTCAGTAACATTCCCAGCCAAAACTCTTCATTAACTTAGGAGTACCAAACACCCTTGCTCAAAAGGAAAAGATTCTCCAGCAAAAGGCACGGGGATTTATTTCGTCAACACGGAATTACAGTTCTCTCCAGGGAAGCTATTACTCAGCTCACCTACAGATTTCATGATTTATTCACTGTTTCAACCACTGACTAAACATTTAGCGGGTTCTATACTTCCAATTTATTGCTGGGAGCATTTAAAGAAAACACAACAGAAATTCCTCACACAACATTCCCCAGCGAAGAAGGGGAAAGCTGGCCGTAATGTTATTTCAAGTGTTTCCAACAGAAACATATTTACATTTCCAGATTCTGTTACTTCTCTGCCCTGGACTGAATTACACAGCTCGGCTTCCCTGCTGCAGTCACTGTATTTGGTGATTACAGAGGAGGCATTCCGTCTTGGCTTTTGTTTCTCAAACGGATATGAATGTGTGTTTTTGACTCTAGTCTTGCTTTAGCAAAGTGAGTTTAATAAATCACGAAGGGCATCCAACTATGATCTTCAAATGTAAATCGTTCCTGCCAACAAACAAGTCGGCTGTGATTGGAAGCAGGGTGGAAGGAGGGGCAGCTGAAGACTGGCAGGGCACAGAGCCCGACGCAGTATTTCACACAATTTCTATTATGTGTTTCCAAATACAGTAGCCCCGCCCCCTCTCACTTATACACGGTTTCCCTTTCTGTGGTTTTGGTTACCCTTGGTCAACCAAGATCTGAACATATCAAATGGAAAATTCCAGAAATGAGCAATTCATAAGTTTTAATTGCACGCTATTCAGAGTAGCATGATAAGAATCTCACGCCATCCCTCCAGGGACATGAATCATCCCTTTGTTCAGCGTCTCCATGCTGTATGCACTGCCTGCCCATTAGTCACTTAGTTGTCTCAGTTTTCAAATCCACTGTCCTGGTATCACAGTGCTTATGTTCAAGTCACCCTTATTTTATTTAATACTAGAGGCCTGGTGCATGAAATTTGTGCATGGAGGGCGGGTTCCCTCAGGCCAGCCTGCACCCTCTCCAATTGGGGACCCCTTGGGGGATGTCTGACTTCCGGTTTAGGCCCGATCCTAAAACGGCAGTTGGACATCCCTCTCGCAATCTGGGACCACTGGCTCCTAACTGCTCACCTGCCTGCTGATTGTCCCTAACTGCCTCTGCCTGCCAGCCTGATCACCCCTAACTGCCCTCTCCTGTCAGCCTGGTTGCCCCCAACTGCCCTCCCCTGCTGGCCTGATGTTGCCCCCAATGGCCCTCCCCTGCTGGCCTGATCTCGCCCCCAACTACCCTCACCTACAGGCCTGATTGTGCCCCCAACTGCCTTCCCCTGCAGGCCTGATCTCACCCCCAACTGCCCTCCTCTGCTGGCCAATTTGGTTCTGATTGGTCAGTTTCTATGCCAGTCAGTGTCAGAAGCCCCGCCTCCTAGTCAGCCATTGGCTCCACACAGCACCCACATTAGGTTCTGATTGGTCGGTGTCTATGCCAGTCAGTGTCAGAAGCTCCACCTCCTAGATAGCCATTGGTTCTTCACAGCACTCACATTTGGTTCTGATTGGTCGGTTTCTATGCCAGTCAGCATCTCTGGGCCTGTCAACAGGGCCTGATTAGAAAGGCGGGGCTGATCAGCAGCCCCGTGGAGGCCTGGAGAGAAATGAAGGCAACAGCTGCTGTCCAGACTGGGAGAGAAAGAGAGAAGCAAGTGCTGATCAAAAGCTGCCACAGAGGAAACAGATCAGTCCCTGCTTCTCTCTTCAGGCCTCTCTGTGGCCCTGATTCGCAGCCCCCTCAGCAGTCAGTGCTAGGGCACCACACCTGCAGTGGAAGCAGTTAGCCCTAGGTTGCCACGGCAACCCAGGGCTGACTGCAGGACTGACTTGCGGTTGGTTGAGCCTCGGTCTTTACTGGTCCTTATGACCCAGGGTTTCTATATATTAGGATGGCCCCAAACACAAAGGCAGTGATGCTGGCAATTTGGATAGGCCAAAGAGAAGTCATAAAGTGCTTCCTTTTAATAAAAAGATGAAAGCTCTTAACCTAATGAAGTATTTTATCATCTCACATCATCACAAGAAGATATATATTTTTTTTGAGAGAAAGAGAAACTACATTCATTTAACTTTTATTACAGTATATTATAATTGTTTTATTTTATTATTAGTTTTTGTTACTCTCTTACTGTGCCTGATTGAAAAATTAAACTTTGCCTTAGGTGTGTATGCATAGGAAAAATCATAGTTTATATATGGATTGGTACTCTGTGGTTTCTAGCATCCATTGGGCCTCTTGGAACATATCCCCGTGGATAAGAGGGAGCTACTATATAGTACAACTAGTTCCATGAAACTTTGTATAGGACTCCTTACAGCAGGAATACATTCTCTATATACCACATAGCTCTCATTTTATATACCTTGGAGGAGATTCTCTTATGAGCCTTAAGGCAAGGCATAGGAAGTCTATTCCCTGCTTTTAAATTTCCACAATGTGGAGTGACTTCTGTCTGCTCATCTCAGCAAGAAGTGGCTGAGTAGGATAGTGCTGAACACACTTTTAAAAGAACAGCAATATGGCAGAGCTGTAAAATCACTCAACTTGGGATCAGAGGGCTTGGGTTCGGCCTCTGTCCTTGCCACTTACTACCTGTGTCACCAGGGCCCACGCAGTTGTATGCTTCACCCAAGAGGCGTCTCAACACCCTTCTCTGTCACCATCTGTATGAAGGCTGGACAGCCGAACACCCACCTTCTCAGCCTTTTAGGTAGCTAAGAACTTCCATGCGACAGTTCTGGCAAGTGAGACATAAGCCGAAGTCTGCAAGCCAGAGGATGCCCGAGAAAGCTTAACCTTCATGGGAAGAGGAGACAGTATGGGTCATTCTGCTCCTTCCCACATTTCTTCATTTGTTGACCGCGGTCATGATGCCTGAAGCCAAAGCAACCATCTTGTGACCTTGAAGGAAGGCCAAGGGCACAGCAGAAAGGAGCCATGGTATCTGTGAGCTGTCCAGCCCCTGTGGTGGCAACCTGCTTCCAAGCCTCCTGTTAGGAGGGCATCTCCCCGCCAAACACAGTCACAGTAATTCAAGTTTTCTGCTACTGGAGCTGAAACACTGCCAATGGACACAGGAACTATGGAAGGTTACTTTATCTCCTCCTCGGCAAAATGAAGCGATAAGCAGCATACCAAACACACAGATACTATGAATTCTGAACAAGAGAATGCATACAAAATACTTTGTCAATGATAAAGTTAGACATAAGGGAGCCAAACTCTCAGAATAGGTTTGGTTGCTTTATTTCAACTAATGTGTCAATTGTGCTTAGACACAAGGTAGCAAAATGATATCCTCCGTGAAGTGTAGGCTCTTCCCTTCTTTAAATACTTCCACTTTCCTTTGTTCTTTTTCTTTGCCTCAGTTTACCTCCTTCATCCTCCCCCTCCCCATACCCACACATATATACAGTATTCTCTAGCCCCTTTTTTATGCATCCAAAAAATGTACAAATCTCCAGAAAGCAAGAATGCAAGGCTCCCAAAAAGCAAAATCTCCAAAGCCAAAGGATAGTTCTTTATTTTCCTGGGCTGCCTTTTAAAGAGAGTACTTAATATAGATACAGGGATGGGAAGGTTGTGTAGATAAGCTATCCTGTCCCAATCCTACCACCTGGTTCCCTGATCTCAGAGGCAAAAAGGGAGAAGCAGTTAAATCATCAGAGGGAACCATCCTAAGAGGCTGGTGAGGGAAATGGCAGTAGGAAGTTTAAGAGTGGAGCCAGCTCTCCCTAGGGATGCACAGCTAAAGGAAGGAAGAGACAGAGGAGAGAGGAAAAGAAAGAAAAGCACAGTCTGTTATGTTAGGTGGCAGGCTCCCGCTATGCCAGGGGTGTGACCTGTGCAGTTGCACTGGGCCATGGCTTGGAAGGACCCGGGCTTGGTTTAATGCTCTGCTGTTGCTAAGAACTTCCAACCCTGCATTTTCCTTTGGGACTGGGCCCTGTGAATAATCAGGTAGCCTCTTCTGACTAGCATTGTGTAATTCAACGCATAGTTGCCTTTTGAAGGAGATAGTAAAACACCACCCCCAGATGAAGAAAGTGAGGCACGAAGTACTGAGAAAGGTTGCTCGAGGTCACATCCACCACAAAAGGGACAGAGCTAGAATTCAAACACAAGTTGCTATAGCTCCAAGGTCATTCCAACTCCAAGGTCGTTCTTTGTGGATGCTGGATGCCCTTGGTAGGACAGCTAACATCTACAAATCCCCAGAAAGCAGGAATGCAAGGCTCCAAAAAAGCAAAATCTCTAAAGTCAAAGAATACATGCATTGAACTGATCTTGGAGGCCAGTTCGGTTTCTTTGCTTCAGAGGGGAGGAGGCTGTCGAAGGGATGCAGGGGAAATACCTCCACTGCTTGGTCTTCCAGCTGCCTTTGGTAGAGTGCTATTTACGTGTCAGGGTCTCTTCTAAGCCCTTCGACATTTAACCCTCATGATCATCGTTTTGCTGTAAGAGTGTAATTCATCACCCCCCTTGACACACGAGGAAATGCTGCCTAAACATTTTAGAATTTTGCAAACACTTTCACATCTGTGCTTTTACTTTACCCATACTGCCATGTACAGGTCAGTGGGAGCAGGTATTATTAGCTCCATTTGACAAGTAAAAAAAAAAAAAATGAATTCCCAGAAATGCTCAGACCTTTGCATAAAGAAACACATTCAGTTAGTGGGCAGAGCTAAAACCACAACCTAGTCCTTTCATGTTCGATGGATTCATCTCCCACTAAAACACAGAAAGATGAAAAGGCAAAACAAACAAAAAGAACACAAAAATATAATTAGCTTTCTTCACTAATGTTTCTTGGCAAAATGATGAGTGATGATATGACTGCATGAGAATTTATTCCAAAGTTTTCAAGGGGTGCATTCATCGCAAAGCTGTGGAACAATATTTGCCGGGGAAAATTAGGGCTGAGTGCCAAAAAATTATTTATCAGCTCAACAAAGCAAGTCTATCAGCTTATGCAGAAGCTTGCTACCGAATCCCAAAATGCAACCCTCCCCCACCCCAAGCAACCCTGCAGGGGCCATCCCTGCATAGCACATGCTAACTGAACCCTGTACCTCCAGGCTGCCCCCAGGAGCCATTGCCCCTTTTTTAAAAAAAAGAATTATTGATTTCAGAGAGGAAGGGAGAGGAAGAGAGAGATAGAAACATCAGTGATGACAGGGAATCATTGATTGGCTGCCTCCTGCATGCCCCCTATTGGGGACCAAGCCCACAGCCCAGGCATGTGCCCTTGACCGGAATTGAACCAGGGACCTTCAGTCCGAAGGCCGACGCTCCATCCACTGAGCCAAACTGGCTAGGACCCAGTGCCCTTTTATGGGTATCGCATGGTACCCAATAACAGTTAGTTGCTCCAATTTTTTCAATTGCTAGAAGTTTTAGGGCTGGAGATTTTTGCTGCCTAAAGAAAATGAAGAAATCGATCTTGCCCCTTGTAAGCTTGTGATTTAGCAAGGAAACTTGGAGCAGAACTCTGCAATTTCCTATTGCATCGTTGAAGGTCATCCTTCCTTTTCTGATCAGAAGCAATAACTTCCATTACCACTGCTCTAAAACCAAGCCACATTTTCATATGCAAATTAACTGTGCAGATCAAGGACTGTAATAAAACCCAAGGGTGGCTGTTGGGAGTGACGATGAGAAGAGCACTTGGAAGATGGGGCCTATTCCAGAGATGCTTTTTGTCATCATCATTAGAAACAAAGAGGAAGAGGAAAGAGACAAACCACATGAACAATACAAGGGAAATTGCCAGATCACCAGGAAATGTCTATCCTGGGCTTGCCTATAATAAGTTTATGCTAGACTCATTTGAGTGAGAGAAATGGAACAGCTACAATAATCTTTTCTCTTCTATTAAAAAAAAAAAAGGCTCTCTTGACCTTCAGGAGCAGGATTATCCCACTTTGATGTGAGTGCATTAAACATTAACAATCTTACCATGTTAGTCTCCCAGACCAAATCTTATTAGCATTTAATTCTGACATTGGTTCTTGCTGGTGAATTATTTAAAAAATGTAAGAGTCTGAGGTTGTGTGATAATAATCACATAGTCACATAATGGAGATTATTAAAGGCCTTTGAAGATGTGAAATAAGCAGGGAAATAGCACATGAGGCTCTTGGTCTCGTTTGCTTTCATTAAAATAGTTCATGAAGCAAAGGAATGTTCCTTTTGTGATTCAATTCTGAGCAAGGCTCAAAGACCTTTAGATGCGTGTCTCTTGTGGCAGATTAGGACTGGAAGGCTGGTCTCCCTCTCTCCCCGCACTTTTTTAGCTGGAGTGAGCCCAGAAATCACTCCCTTATGTACTAGAATAATTCTAAGGCAAGTTTGCTGGGCGCCTAGGACACAGCAGGGTCCTATTTCCTTATTCTGTCTAGAAAAAAATGCCTGTTTTAACTTCTGGAACCTGAGAAGTAGACATTTGATTGTTGTTGTTGTTCTTTGTTCCCTAAAATTTACCCTGGTCCCTGCAAATTCTGCATTCCCCAGTATGAAATCTGAGCATGGTGGGAGGAGCCAGTCAGATGAGTCCCCAAAGGGTCTCCTTGCTCACATTCCCTAAAGCAGCAGCCTGTGTCTTGGGGAGCCTCAGGGGAGGCTGCGGTGGACGCATGGATGAAGCTGGTGTGTAAATTATGCATAAAAATGTACAGGTGGGCATGTCCCAGTGGTGTGCCAAGGCATCTTTGCGCAGAGAATTTGCTTCAGAAGGGGCACTCCACGGAAATGATTCATTCCATTGTATCTTGTCAAAACTTGGTTGAATAAGAAGGGGCAAGGGAAAGTAACAGTTTCTTTTCCTCCAATACTTGTCTCAATAATAAGCTAAAACACACATTAGCCTCCTTCATCCTGACCAAATAGAAGGTAGAGAAAACCACTCTCAGGAATGGACCGCTGTGATCTGTTGGAGCAAAGGTCAGCAGCCCAGGAATCAGCCCACTCCAGAAAGATAAAGCTCAGCATTTTATGCCCAGGGGGGTCTCTGAAACTGAGCAGTTTAACCTTTGGCTTCCTAGGAACAGAGGAGAGAAACAAACCTCCCCAGCACCGGCTGCCACCACCACTGCTGTCCAACCTCCGGTGCCAGGTGTCCTCTCCGGCAGCCAGGAAGGGAGAGGAGCCCAGGCCAGCGCCGTGAGCAGCAGCCTGGCCCCCCACCGGACCCTGCACCTGTCTCTGCTCAGCGGTGCACAAGGGCTTCGGAAACACTGGGGCGAAGAAGGTGCCGAAGGGTCATCAATAATGGATGACCAGCGTGCCGCAGTGAAGAGCAGGCCGCGAGGAGAGGATGGGGAGGCGGAAGGAGAGAAGCTGGCTTTGCAAAGAGAAGAACCTGGCAGTTGTGTGCCCACAAAACTCAGTTTATACCAATGTGGGGGCGAAGGAAGAGGGGAAGGAATGATGGTGCCTGCAAGTAAAGGTTGGGACAAAACAACGGACCCAATATCCAGACTATGACTCCAACTGCCAAGCCATTCTTTGAGTTAAATATTAATAATGCATCTGACTGGTGTGGCTCAATGGTTGAGGATTGACCTATGAACCAAGAGGTCATGGTTTGATTCCCAGTCAGGGCACATGCCCAGGTTGTGGGCTCATCCCCTCTGGGAGGTGTGCAGGACGCAGCCAATCAATGATTCTCTCTAATCACTGTTGTTTCTATCTCTCGCTCCTTCTTCCTTCTTCTCTGATATCGATGAAAATATTTTTTAAAATATTGATAATACAGTTCTGGCCAATGACAGATAAGACGGTGCAGGTGGCCTGTGATGGTGGGCTCTCCCCTCCACAGGCCTGGACCGGAGATTTGAGGGAGCCGTCTGTTGCCATCAACACCGACGATTTTCCTTCAACAGAGCATACAGCCTAAAGGGGCTCACTGCTGCTTTCGATGCATGTGTTCTTTCAAATGCATGAATTAGTAATAAAACTATATTTGCCAAGGAACCAAGCTAAAGTTCACAACGCCGCGTGAGGACCAGGCCCAGGGAACTTTTCTAAACCAAGTGCAAACATACAGGCTGCCAACTCCAATCACATTGAAAAACTGGAAAAGCCGTTCAGTCAGTTCATGACCCATCTGCTGAGACACAGCATGCTCCTCATTCACTAGCCACGTGGTCATTCACTCACTGAACAGACATGTACTGAGAGCCAAATATGAGCCAGCCAGTGGGCGAGAATGCAGGGGCCAAGTCAAGGTTCCTGTCCTGAATACACTTTCTTCCTATGATGGCTTATAACCTCAGAAGTCAAGAAATTCAAGCTCCCACCTCCATTTCCCTGTGCCCACTCCCACCCAGGCCTCTGAGGATGCTGGGTGGGAGGTGCCAGCAGGCTGATGACAGGTGCCCCCCTGAAAACAGCTCCAGCTCCACATTAAAAGTTTCTATGTAGCCTTGTGTGGATGGATCTAGAGGGTGACAGGGTGGAGAGTGAGAGTGAACACATAACACAATATACGGAGAAGCTAAAAATAGGAAGTTAAGATCAAGAGGACATTCCACACGAGATAGAACCAAGTGCACATTATAAAGCAACCAAACACGAACACTAAGGTCATTCGCTCCATTATCCCTACTGAGAGAGGCTTTTTAGAGCAAAAGATTCTGAGGTTAAATGCAAAAGGCATGAAATGACTTGATGATTGATATCATTTTGTCAACATTTAGAGAAATGCTCAAGGTTCAAAGGCTCTAAGCTCTCCGGCTGCGAGTGGCTTTTTCCTTTCCATTTTACTCCCTCTATCACAATTTCCAGGTAAATATGGCATCCCCTTTTTGGATAGAACTGAATATGAAGACGTATATGCGTGTAGTTTTTAGCTGGAACTATATTCTACTCTATATCGATATGCTGAGTGCTCTGTATGAGAATCCCATGGGATAGAAGGTTAACCCGAATCTTAATCCAGGAAAATCAGATTCCTCTCTCTCCAATCTGGGGTTGGGACAACAAGCAATAGACCAGTTGGATGGTTGGTGGTGAGAGTACAAATGCCTGAAATGAAAGGACCCTTCAAGCCAGGGCTTGGGAAGACCATGCTTAAGTGGCAGTGGGTGAGAAAATACAGAAATAAAAGAGGCAAACATAGGAGGGATCCTATGTGGTTTTACGAGAGGGAACAGATGCCACCTCCTATGTCACATAGCCTGTTTGCTTTCTCTCCTGTCCCCTCCTTTCTTTTTAGACCCTCCCTTGACTTGTACTCCTTGCGATCCAATTTTCCTGCTGACAGTGCTCACAGTAATTGTGTCTATGAAGAGCGATGTGGATGTTAAAACAGATGTCACGAGACCCTACTTTTGGAAATGAAGCCCACCAGAAAACACAAAGTACTCGGCACTATTATACATATGTGGCACATTTTTGCAAATGAAGTGTGATGGCTAATTTTGTGGGCCAATTTGACTGGGCCATGAAGTGCCCAGGTATTTGCTCAAACACTATTCCAGGAGTGTCTGGGAGGGTGTTTCTAGATGAGATTAACCCTTGAATTAGTGGATTGAATAAAGCAGATTGCCTTCTCTACTGGAGGTGGGTCTCATCCAATCAGTTGAAGGCCTGAGTAGAACAAAAAAACCCTGCCCCTCCAATGAGTAAGAGGAAATATTTCCTGCCTTCAGCTCCAAACAAAATGTTGGCTCTTCCTGGGTCTTGAGCCCACCAGCCTTTAGACTAGAACGGAAACATCAGCTCTCCTGGGTCTCAGGCCTTCGGACTTGGCTGGGAACTACACGGCTGGCTCTCCTGGGTCCTCTGCTTGCTGACTCATACTGCGGATCTTGGGACTAGCCAGCCTCTATAACTGTGTGAGCCAATCCCTTATAATAAATCTCCTGTTTATACACATTCAATTGGTTCTGTTTCTCTGGAGGACTCTGCCTAATACATTAGGAAAGGTGATGCTTCTGGTTGGACACAGCCTGGGAGCAGCAGGTATCTTTGCACAAAATGAAACAAGTGCCCCTTGTGGGAGGAGGTGGGGCAAAGCAGAGTATGGGTTGGAATTCTGGGCCCACTTGCCACCTTCACTGGGCACCATCATGCAGGGACCAGCCTGCTCGTCTCTGGCCCTGCAATCGCTGAGCACAGGGGTTGAGAAACAAGGGCGTGCAGGCCAAATCCTGTGGCCTGTTTCTGTAGGGAAGTTCATTGGGACCCAGCCACGCCCACTTGTTTACTATTATCTGTGACTACTTTTGCACTAGCTGGGTTGAGCAAAGACTGTATGGCTCACCAGCTGAAAATATTGATCTGGTCTTTTACAGAAAGAGCTCATGGACCCTTGGCTTAGCCCATGTTTGCTATTCCTATTCTTTAGATCCATACTCCTAAATCATGGCATGAACCTACCCCTCAGTACAGAATACGTAACTCAAGGGTTGGAATTGAATGAGCACTTGGGCCACTTGATTGATAACATTTGCCCATAAACACAATGCAACGCTGGGATCCCATAGGAGTTCATTCCCCTCAAAAGACGGAGCCAATTTATCCTCTGGAAGGATAAATCAGGTCTACTGACCATAAGGATATGTGCGATTCTGTTTCTATTTGAGGGAGGGTGGGGGAGGAGAGAACCAAAGCAAAACCCCAGCTCAGCAGGAGAAACCTGCAGAGCCTCACTCCATCTCAATGCGAGGAACGTTTTGCAGCAGTTCCTTAGTTTTTTGAAAATAGGCCTCATCTGTTGCTTTGCTCTTTCTCTGTGCTGCCTCAGTAATCTTCCACATGCAGAGGGATCATGCGTAATAACTGGGGATGAAAACACAGTCTTTTTGAATTTGTGATATGGTAGTGGCTTAGAATGAGTCAAAATAGATGAGGGGGGAGCAGATTCTGATGGGAATATCTAGTAAGAAAACACCCCTTTGATGTAATTCTATGCATGTTTTTGTTTATAGTTTATTTATGAGGGATAATAAAAACCAACAAGCCCAGAGTAATTTTTGTGGGGTTTTTATGGCAAAGAAGGAGTTAAAATGGGATGAAATTCTGATAGATGCAGAATAGCCACAATAAAAATATGACCAAAGAAAAACCGAGCATTTCATATGAGACTAGGAGCTGTCAGCAAATGTCCAGAAAATGCTACAGTGTTCTCAATGCAGTAGCCCAGGTCAGGGTTTCTGCATCATGTCTTGTAGGACAGCCGGGTCTCTCTCCCCAGTTCAGGAGCTGATGGACTTTTACAAAGAAATCTCTTACGATTTCTTCATGGAATGGGATGGTTCACTTTTACACTCTTAGGTAGCTACAAATCAGCAATATATTGCTTACATCAAGAAAGCTTTGGGTTCGGCTCATCCTACAGAAGGGATTACTAAAGAAGTGGCTCCAGTTAAGGCCTGAGAGTACTGTAGTTTTTCAAATAGCCTGTAGAGGGCACTATGAAAACAGTATGATGGGGAAAAAAATATAAGCAAACTGAACATACCCCGGGAAAAGAAAGGTTTGTTTTAATACCAAGACAAACTCCTTTCCCTCTTGTGCAGATATGGATAATTCTAAGTATATGGGGTTCCTCGGCCATTTTTAATTCCACTCTCTATTCAGCTAGGCTCCGCCTCCTGCAGTCTTCTTGGCTTTCTCTGGCAGTGGGGGATGTAGCTGTCACTCCTCCTCTGTGCGTGCGATAAGGGAAAGTGAAGTGTTTGACATCTGAGATACAGGTTCCAGCCACTGTGCCAGAGGACAGAGGAGCAGGGCAGACAGCAGTCAGAGGTGGCCAGACAGAGGTGTCAAATCTGTGCGTGTGACTTGAATATCAGTTTACTAAATGCAAGGCTTGAATCCCTGGTAGGGATTAACTTGATTCCATGCTGTCAGGGAAAACCAATGAACCGGAGGAAGCAGGCTTCACCCCGCCCTGTGTGAGGATCTCCACCCATGGCTTCCTTGGCTTGGGACAGTCTGATTTATGCTGCTCTGTAGCAGTTGGTTCCATCAAGTTACTGTGCTCCTGTCCCTTAGACTTGGGTTCCTTTGGAATATGCTACATAACACCAGAGTTCAAAAACCACCTCGATACATACACCAGTGTGTGTGTGTGTGTGTGTGTGTGTGTGTGTGTATACACAGTCGGACATTCATGGACAGTTATATCAGAGTTAACAATAGGATGTACTTTGAAGCCTTAGATGAAAATCATTGAACAAGGATCAGTTCCTAGAGTTAAGGAAAAGAGAACATATTATATGCTCTACTTGGCCTGATACCCCCGTGCACTCAATAAGTACTACTGATGAGCTCAGCGCCGACTTTTCTCTTCAAACCTGCCACGGTGAAGTGACGGGGATGCTGAAAGAAAATCTTTCTTAGAATAAGACTTGAGTCAGCCCTGCCCTCACATCTTTGGAGAAGCTAATCTGCCCCACCTTTCTAGCTGTATCTTTCTAGCGCATCAGAAAGCTGGGTCTGCTGCTTTCAATTCAACACTTTTCAACACTTGGCTTGTACAAAGAGCTCTATTAGGTACGGCGAGGTTACAGAGATGAATGAGACGTGGACCAAACCCTTGAGGATGTTAAATTCAGTGGGGAGAAAAGACTTACATGCAAGCCACGTTAATACAGAGCAGAACGAACGCGAGCTACACTGCTGGTGTAAGAGGAGGACTTCAGAAGCATTAGAAAACGAACAATGAACTTTTACCAGGGAGAGAAGGAGGTGGGTTTGAACACAGCCTTGAAGAATGAACAGAATTGCCTAAGGTGGGATGAAATGATGGTCTGGGAACAGGGCCGAGAGAGAGGCCGCTGCCCTCTGTGGCTCGCCTACCAAACTCGCGGAAGGATGTGGGGGTGGAGATTGGCACCGGAAGGTCACAGAGGGATCCCTTGCCAAGGGCTTGAGATTAATGACAGAAGGAATGAGAAGCTGAAAAACTGGACCTGGGAGATCAATTACAAGCATGTGGCCCAGGCTGGCCAGGGCAGGCGGGGATGGCTAGCGTGTGGGCTGCAGCGCAGGCAGGAGGGGAGCCAGCGGACAGGCTGCGGTCATCTGGGGAGAGCAGAAACAGGAGGAAAATTCACACAACTGCTCCTCCATATGTTGTCCCTTGAGATGCCGGATCCTCAGAATCTGTGGAATGAAAGAACCTTCTGCATTTAAAAGATGCCATATTCAAACCCTTCTCCCCTCACACATGTGTGGTAGCCGCAAACAGTTCAACTCAGCCATGAAGGTTTCACGGGTGGGAGTAGATGCTTTGAAGGAACTAGAGTGAGGATGCGGTAAGATAGGTGCAGAGCAAACGTTTCCTTTAAGACCCTCTATGAGGACAGACCTATAAATAAAAGCATAGTGTTTTCTCCCACGGCATACCCTGTTTTCCACTTGCTTCTGCAGCAACAGAAGCAACACTGAGGTATCAGCAAATTAACCCTCAAAGGTGGCAACTAGAAGGGAGGAGCCTGTGGGTCTGAGAACATTTTAAAGTCTGAGACTCAATAAGGGGCTTACTGAGTTCAAGGGGGCTTCCAAAATACCGTAACCTGAAGCTGTCCGAAGGAATGGGATGGGGAGTAAGGGGCCTGCAGGAGGTCTGAAGGAAGCCTTGCCGCCTGTTAGGACTGAAGCTAGTGCAGGCCTTAGGGAGTTGTTGGGAAGGGCAGAACGAGCCATGCCTGAAAAGCCTAATAAAGGTGGGGGTTGGGGTTAAGGGTCAAGGAGAGACATGGTAATGATGCTGTCTTCTTGAGAATGAGCCCAAATGGTGAACAGGGCGTCTGTCATATGCTGGGTATAACGCTTGAATCAGAGATCAGTCCAATCGTGGCCTGATACTCCTGCCGAGTTCTTTGCAAAGTGTCATTTCTCTTCTTTCCTCATTTTGTTTGGAGAGGGATCTTCCTCCGATTTCCCCATTCCCCTTTTCTTATTTGTGATTTCCCACACCAAACTGTACAGCTCATTCTTTTTGGAATGAAGAGTTCTATTTGCTGGTAAAGATTGAACATTTTAAATGCCAGTTTTCTTCATTCTTAATTTTTGGGGGTACTTAATCTGAGGCGTGACAGAAAAAGCAATAGTTCTGACAAGGATCAACCAACAACTTTCACCAAATCCATTAAGCAGGGTCATGTTTACACTTCTTGTCATCAACTAAGCATCTGCCTAAATAGGTTTCCTTAGTATTAAAGTCATAACCATCTGTCCACAGGAGGTAATGTGCTCCACTTACGTTTTACAAGTGTGGGAGAGCTGCGGGCTTTTCTTCTCTGTCGGAAGAGGGCTTTGGCTGCATAAAGAGGGCTGGACGTGGGGTCAGAAGACCTGGGCTGAGCCTCATCTTTGACACTTGGTAACAGACAGGTCATGGGCAAGCGGCCTCTGCTTCAGCATCAGTAAAGGGAGCTGGTAACTACTTCCCAGGATGCTGTGCATGTACAACTTCTAGGATACTGGGCACTGAGAGATTGAACAATAATTTTCTGAGGAACTTCTGCTAAGGGTAGGGGTAGGAAGTACCACTTAGCTGTTGTCCAGGAAGCAGCATGACGTTCATGCTTCTGTGAAATGGGCAATTCACCGTAAGGTGGGGTTCTAAGCAACAAAGGACTCATCCTGATGACAACCTTTCACCATCACAGGAAAAAAAAAATAAGCTAACCCCATAGGAGAACGTGGCAGCCAAAGAAAATAGAGAGGGAAAGTGGGCAGGTGCAGAGATCAGCCTCAGCCACCACTTTCCAGATCAGGTGGAGAGAAATCAATCAACACACAGTGAAGGAGACACCAAAATGAAGACCCACACTAGACTAAGAAGGATTCTCAGAGCTGCTGTTTAGAGGTTAACATCTATTCCTTGATAGAGAGAGTTTAAAGACTGGTCTCAGAAAACACTGCATAATCCTTTCTAGTTTATTAGATATACATTGGTTATAACCTTATTTTAAAATGTGGGTTGAATGGCTCAATAGAGCCCTTTGCCATCTTCATAACATTACTATTTCAAGGACTCCCCTAGATTTACATTTATAAATATCTAGGCCAAGTAAACCTTATCTAAGTCTTAGAATCAAGAGTCAAGTACCCAAAATGAGACAAACCAGGGACATGAACTCCCCTTAAAAATTCTGTCTTAGCCACTCATCTATGGATGGGCACTTGGGTTGCTTTCATATCTTGGTAATAGAAGAAGTGGTACATATAGGGTGTCCTAAAAAATGTATACATACACTTTAAATAATTATAAAAGCGGTGTTTATTAAAATACATTTAATTTGCAAAACTGAGCTATCAGCTGTTAAAGTATGCATGCATTTTTTTGGGACACCCTGTATATACAATGGAAGATTACTCAGCCATAAAAAAAGAATTAAATTTATCATTTGTGACAACATGGATGGACCTAGAGGGCATTATGCTAAGTGAAATAAGTCAGACAGAGAAAGACAAATACTATATGATTTCACTTACATGTGGACTCCAAAGAACAAAATAAATAAACAAAACAGAAACAGACTTATAGATACAGAGAACAAACTGAGGGTTGCTAGATAGAAAAGGGGTTGGGGATGGGTAAAAAAAGTTAAAGGGATTACGAAGTACAAATTGGTAGTAACAAAATAGTCACAGGGATGTAAAGTACAGCATAGGGAGTGTAGCCAATAATATTGTAATAACTATGTATGGTGCCAGTTGGGTACTAGAATTACCAGGGGGATCACTTTGTAAATTATATAACTGTCTAACTACTATGCTACATACCTGAAACTAATATAAAATAATACTGAATGTCAACTGTAATTGAAAAAGAAGGTAATCTAAAAATAAATACATAAAATATTAAAAATAAAATATCCTACTGAATACCTCCCCAAAATTTCTGTCCTTGCAAGGCATTTCTGGCAGGGTAAGAAACCATGACAAAGGCATGCTGACACACAGCCTTCAGGGAGCCACTCTCTGCCAGGCGCTCCTGCCCATGCTTCCTAGACTCTCAGCCTCTTAAAGTGCCCCAAGCCTCACTCCTCACTTCATTCCCTAAATCTCCTGGGCCAGCAACCCTCACTGCCATCTACCATTACATACTAGACTTATCCCTTCAGCTCAATGCACAATCTAATCTCCCCAGATGATGACTGACTTCTCTCCGGACTGCAATTTCATCTTTCCTCTTTGATCTGGCAGACCACTGGGGTTACCCCTCTTCTATCCCATCCAGACCAATGTGCCCTTCCTCCCTGCTTATTACCCCATGGGGGTAGCTCGCTAGGCAACTCATCTTAGTATTGGAGGCTGAACTTGGTCAAATATAAAGTCTGTTTCCAGCAATGGATCTTTCTCATTCAATAGTATTAAGGAATGATTTTCATATTATGTTGTTACTTTAAGAATCCAAGATGCCAGAAAAATAGAAGAGTCTTAAAAGAGTTGAGTTTTCTAATACCTTTTAAAGACAATTCTTTTTTTTTTAAAGACTTTTTATTTATTTTTAGAAAGAGAGGAAGGGAGAGGGAGAGAGAAAGCGAGAGAGAAAAAAAACATCAATGTGAGAGTGAAACATGGATCAGCTGCCCTTGAAGCAGAGTAGCCTCCATCTTGGGTAAAAACTGCTGTTTAAAATTTTAACCCTGCTATTCTGGCTTCTGTAAATGTTTGCTTGCTTAAATAATAGGGAAAAATAAGACTACTCCCCATTCCAGAGAGGCCATAAACTATGCCCCAGAGTTGTCAGTGCTGGCGCCAGGCCAGGCCTTGAGATATGGTCTCATGACCCTGTCCCAGCACACAGGACTTCTTTCTCAGAAGGTCTGGAAGTCTCACTCCAAATTTGGAAAACAAAGAGCTGAAAAACATATCAATAGGAAAGACTTCCACCATATTTGGCCCCAGAATTTGAGAAGCAAGATTTCCTCCGGGCCCACTAGCAAAACGAAAAGGACTCCAAATAAATTTGGCTTATTGATTAAGGCGTCTTCTGATTTACAATATAACACCCCCCTGCACATCTCCAATCAGAGATGGTGCCTGCAACCTGGGCATGTGCCCTGACTGGGAATCAAACTGGCAACCTCTTGGTTCATGGGAGGATGCCCAACCAACTGAGGCACACCGGCCAGGGTTGAAGGACAATTCTTGACTTATAAAATTACACATATATTTCTGTCACCCTACCAGCTAAAGAGACATTTTGGCCCAGGTCTTAAACCAGGGTAGCACAGGCATGGGCAGAGCAGGTGGCCATCACTGCCTCTGTGTTCCATGCTGCCTTCCCACCCCTCTCCTAGTGGCATGCTATAGACTCACTAATCCCAACTCTGATAGAATCCCATAGTAAGGGCTTTATGACAATTTGGGCATTTCAAATGGTTTAAGGATCCCTGTTGCCTGGAAAGGGTAGCACACTGACTATCTGTCATACAGACCTGAAAACAAATCGATGCTAATGTACTGTTACCCGGTTACCAGGCAGTGGAAAGGGTTGTATGAAGGTCAGGGATGTTCGATGGAGAGAAGTGACAAATGGGACTGTACTGCCATCACATCCACCTCTCGTGGAAGCCCCTACTCAAAGGTCTACACACAGCCAGGATGCGGGCAGTTCTTTCCTCTTACGGGTGTTCCAGAAGTCCCCCATTTTTCCTCATCTGGTCCATTTCAAGTCTGGAATGCATGAATGATCCAGGACACAATAATCTTTAAAAAGAGCAAAACGTCTGGAAGTGTCTTATAAGCAATGCTACCTTTATGATAATCACAGTGACTTTAAAAAAAAAAAGACAAGTAACATCATTTCAGTCCTGCTTAAAATCTCCCAGTGGCCTCTCCTGAACTCTGTATAATACAAATTCAAGTCCCTCTCTGTGGGCTGCAAGCACTGAAGAATTTGGCTTTCCTCTACCGTTCCAGACACAGGGGGTTACCATGTCCTACTTGCTCACCAACCTCCAGCCACTCTTTTTTTCTGTTCCTGAGCACAGCAAGCTCATTCTATTGCCTCGGGGGCCTTTGCGATTGCAGTCCCTCTCCTACAATGGGCTTCCTCCAGAGTTTTGCATACTGCCCCTCAGGCCCTGTCTCAAAGTCACCCCCTCACAGAGGCCTTGCCTGACCAACCTGAAAGAAGAGGCCTCTCCTCCCATGTTTCTTGATCACTCCATCCCCTTTTATTTTCTTTATTGCAATTACCATTCTAGTAGTAGAAACTCAATTATCATTTGAATTCATAAAATAAATTAGCTCCCAGTGGTTTCTCTTGCCTTGAGAATCTTATTTTACCTCTCAGTTTTTAGCTTGCTACATATGCCTTACTCTCCACATTAATACACCAATAACTATCTCTGTATTCATAGCAACCAATAACTTTCAGCAAAACCATTAATTAGGCTCATGCTTATAATTCTTGTCATCAACTAAACATCTGCCTAAATCGTTGTTTTTTTAGTATATAAAGTCAGAACCATCTGTCCACATGAGTAACGTACTCTACTGAAGTTTTGCGAGTCTGCGAGAACTGCAGCTTTCTATTCTCCATCGGAAGAGGGCTTTAGCCGCGTAAGGAGTGCTGGACCAGAGACCTGGGCTGAGTCTCACCTTTGACACCTGGCAGCAGAGAGGTCTCGAGCAAGCAGCCTCTAGTTCAGCATCAGTAAAAAGGGAAATGAGAACTACTTCCCAGGATGCAAGTGAATGTACAAATTCTAGGATACTGGCATTGAGAGATTAAACAATCAATTATTTACTTATTTGCTTTGATCTGTCTCTTCTCACCACACTGTGAGCTTAATGAGAGCAAGAACGTGGTCTCTCTTCATTACTGTGTCCACAGTGTGGGGAATAGTGCCTGGCATATAGTTGGTGCGCACGGCGTTTGTTGAGTTATTACATTAGCAGTCACAATGGTCCTGGGAGCTGCATACCTCCTCCTCACTTCACATGTGAAGAGCCCAAGGTTATAGCAGGTTGGCCAGTATGACTTGATGACTGAACAGGCACATTCTTTGTACCATAACGTGATGGTTAATATTATGGGTCAACTTGACTGAGCCATGGGGTGCCCAGATGTTTGGTCAAACATGACTCTGGGTGTTTCTGTGAGGGGGTTCTTGGATGAGTTTAACAGTTAAACTGGTAGGCTGCATAAAGCAGATTGTTCTCCCTAATGTGGGTGGGCCTCATCCCATCATTTAAAGTTCTGAATAGAGCAAAAATGCTGACCATCCCCTGAATATGAGAGAATTCCTCCTGCTTGACTGCCATTGGGCTGGGATATTGACGTGTGTGTGTGTGTGTGTGTGTGTGTGTGTGTGTGTGTGTGTGTGTTTCCTGCCTTTGGAATGGAACTAAAAAATTGGCTCTTCCTGGGTCTCAAGCCTGATGGCCATTAAACTGGAACTATGTCATTAGCCTGCTGACTTGCACTGCAAATCTTAGGACTTGTCAGTCTCTATAGTTGCATGAACAAATCCTATGTAATAAAAGAGTAATATGCAAATTGACCATCAGTCCAACACACAAGATGGCTGCCCCATGTGGTCAAAGATGGCTTCCCCCATGTGGACACAAGATGGCTGCCCCAAGATGGCCAGCAGAGGAGGGCAGTTGGGAGGGACCAGGCCTACAAAGGAGGGCAGTTTTGGGCTATCAGGCCAGCAGGGGAGGGCAGTTGGGAAGGACCAGGCCTGCAAGGGAGGGCAGTTGGGGGCAATCAAGCCTGCAGGGGAGGGTAGTTAGGGGTGACCAGGCTGGCAGAGGAGGGAAGTTGGGGGTGACCAGGCCTGCAGGGAAGTGCAGTTGAGGGGGACCCAGGCCTGCAGGGGAGAGCAGTTGGGGGGGACCAGGCCTATAGGGGAGGGCAATTGGGGGGGACCAGGTCTGCAGGGGAGGGCAGTTAGGGGTGACCAGACCTTCAGGGAAGGGCAGTTAGGGGTGACCAGGCCAGCAGGGGAGGGCAGTTAGGGGCAAACAGGCTGGTAGGGCTGCATTTAGGCATCAATCAGGCTAGCAGGGGAGTGGTTAGGGGGTGATCAGGCTGGCAGGCAGAAGCGGTTAGGGGCAATCATGAAGGCAGGCAGGCGAGCAGGAAGGCAGGGAGCCAGCAGTCCTGGATTGTGAGAGGGATCCCTCGAGGGGTCCCAGATTGGAGAGGGTGCAGGCTGGGCTGAGGGACACCCCCCCTCCCCGTGCACGAATTTTGTGCACCGGGCCTCTAGTTTCTTATAATCAATCTTTCTCTTTCTCTCTCTCCCTCTCTCTCCTATTGGCTCTGTTTCTCAGGGGAATCCAGACTAACCTAATACATATGAATGAATTGGAGAGAACCAGGAGCTTTAAACTATGTGTACTATATTTACACAGCCACTTTAGGGGTCATTCATGCTGCTTTCTTTTACCTTGCAGAGTTTTAATTCTAAAATAAACTGTGTTAGTTGCTTCCTGTCTCTACTCCCCATTATATCAAAACACATCCATCTATTCTGAAGTTTGCTGTAATGCTTCAACCCTTCAGTTCTGAATTTATCCACTGCCTCCAGCCCCTTCAAGAAGGATAACATCCTTTCCTTTTTTGAACCTTCGTCTGAAACCCAGGTCAATACCTTCAGTGTTTGTGGTGGGGGCATGGAGACTGTGCTGACTTCACAACCCCTTCCTCAAATAATTTCAGACAGGAGTCATATGCTAACCATTTTAATGGGCAGCAACCACACCTCTAATCGGCACCTTTAGTAGCAGAAACTCAACATCAGTGAGTCCATGAAGTAAATATATCTAGTTCACACTGGTTTTCTCTTTCCCTAAGAATGTTGTGTGATCTCTCACTTCTTAGGTTGCTACACAAATATGCCTTATTCTGCATTAATACACTCTGTTCTGTTATTTTGGCCTTGTCCCCCTTCTCTATTTTATATTTCTATACTTAATATAGGCCATTACGATCCCCATTCTTGAACCTTCTTTCTCATTCTCACATCTTTAACTCTGAACCAATACCCCATCACCATGCCATCCTTCCTTTACTTGTACCAATATCCAAGGATATAGTTTTTCATCAACAAATAAAGGGCCAAAGGACATAGGTCTATTCTTGGGCCATCAGTTGTTCATCTAATGCCGTTAATGACTCCCATCTCCCCTGACCCAAGACATATTTCTCTTTAGAGACTCTGGTGGCTTTGTAGTATGTCAATTATATTTCCCAGAATGCCATGCCCTGTATCTTTCTGACTAGAATGGGCCACAGGAGACCTTCCAATGTAGAATTTAGAGGGCAGAAGTGAAGCAGCAGCTTCACCAATATATCCTACAAATCCATCAATGGCATGACAAGTCCTCCTCCTGCTTCAAGTCTGACTTCCCCTTTTGCTTCTAGCCAAGAAAATATTCTCTGCTTTTCAGTGGTTCATGTGATTAGGGCAGGCCCACCCAAATAACCTCCCTGTGAAAGTCTGGACTATATAACATATCTAATCATAGAAGTAAGAACCAGCCCTCCGGCGTGGCTCAGTGGTTGAGCGTCGATCTATACACCAGGAGGTCACGGTTCGATTCCCAGTCAGGGCATAAGCCTGGGTTGCGGGCTCAATCCCCAGTGTGGGACATGCAGGCAGCAGCCTATCAATGATTCTCTCTCATCACTGATGTCTCTATCTCTCTCTCCCCTCCCTTCCTCTCTGAAATCAATAAAAATACATTTTTTTTTTTTTTTAAAAAAGAAGTAAGGTGCATCCTATTCATAGACCCAGAGATTATACAGGACAGGATTTAGGGGCCCTCCTACAATTTCCCCTACTAAACTCACGATGATGCGGAAATCTACAGGCCAGACTCACTCTGGTGCATTGCTCCTGGTCTAGGAGGTAATTAGTTCTTTCACTTCCAGCACTGTTCCTCTATTCTTCCTCCACTTTCTATTTAGGCCAACAACACCCATGTTCCTATTAAAGACTAGGGCACTATAGAAATGACAGATTTCTCTTTTCTTTAGACATTTAAATAATTAATGTAATTTAAATCACAAAATTAATACTGATTAAAAATAGTTTTAGAAAATCAGAATAGCAGAAATTGTAACTAAACCTCCAAATATAACCATCACATGAGACAAATGAACATTTTGTTAATTGTAATATTAAAGAAAAAAACACGGTAGCAGACAAATTGACCTTCCCCGGGATTGGTTTGTGGCATTCACGGGAACCAAAGTGGCAAACTTTCACTCTGGTGGTTGAAGGTAAGTTTTCTGCTGAAGGAAATGACTGTGCTTTTTAAAATTAATGAACAAAGTGGTTAATCCTGAGGCAGGGAACAAGGTAAAGTGCATTCGTTTCCTACTGCTGCTGTAATAAATCATCACAAACAACTGGCTTAAAGTAACGCATTTATTCTCTTACAGTTTTGGAGGCTCAGTGTCCCCCTCCCTTTTTTTCTCTATTTGTAGGTTTTCCACTCTGCCAGCTTTCCGGTGGTTCTGGACGGTGTGCGCTCTGTTTTCCAGTTGTAGTTTCAAAATTGTTGTGGCAGGCAACAATTAGGTGTTTACCTTATGCCGCCATCTTGGTTTCTCCTTATTTTATATTTCTATACTTAATGTAGGCCATTACGGTCCCCATCCTTGACGTCTAAAATGGGTGGCAGGGCTGTGTTCTTTCTGGATGTTCTAGACAAAATTCATTTCCTTGCTCTTTTCAGCTTTGAGAGGCTGCCTGAGTTCCTTGGCTCATGGCCCCTTCATTCTTCAAAGCCAGCAGTGGCTTTCCTCTGATCTCTGCTCCCATCATGCCATTGCAATCCCTTCTCTGACTCTGACCCTCCTGTCACCCTCTTTACACTGGGCCCATGCAGATAATCTGGGTAATCTTCCTATTTTAAGATCCTTAATTTACATCTGCAAAGTCATTATATACACAGGTTCTGGGCATTCGGTCATACACATCATTGAGGGCCATTATGTTGTCTGCTGAGCAACCTTTGGGCCTGAAGAGAACAAATCCCTACAGCCTTTGGGTTCAGTATTGGAGGCCTGGAGTGGTACCAGTGGTGGGGGTTGAGCTGCCCTAATCATGTGGTCACTGAGGGTAGAAAGGAGATTCTCCCCCCCCCCCCCCCCCCGCCCCAAGCCTTGGATGCAGCACTGCTGTGCAGAGGATTAAGAG
This sequence comes from Cnephaeus nilssonii, assembly GCF_951640355.1. Lineage (NCBI taxonomy): Eukaryota > Metazoa > Chordata > Mammalia > Chiroptera > Vespertilionidae > Cnephaeus > Cnephaeus nilssonii. The sequence goes on along the minus strand of NC_137075.1, from coordinate 85,650,401 downwards.
CTCATTGACATGCACCTGATTTCCAATAGCCCTGGCAGGGGTTGAGATGAATCAGGACTGACCTAATAGACTAGTAGAGCATGATCCTAGTTCTTAGGGCAGAGGGAAAGGTGTTTCCGGGCCTAGTATGGACTGAGGCCCGAACTGCTCCTAATCCTTGGCTATTGCAGGTCTGCCTGGGGCAAATAACTGTCTGGTACAGTCCTCACTGGGTGTGACAAAGGCAGGAATGCCCCCCTCCCTCAGATCTCCAGGAAGAGTCTGGACATTGCCATCAATGTGTGGGCTACCCCAGTCCCATATTAGCACTGTGTCACAGTGAGGGCACATTGCGGTTCAGTAGCAAATAAATGGTTCCAAATACACCTGAGCAGAGAACACCTGCCCGCTTGCAGCTGGCACGTTTCCATAGACACACCTGGCCAAATTCCACTTCTAGCTGCACATACCGGGGTCAAGGGTGTCTTTTCTACATTTTCTTAAGCTGAATTAATGATAGTCTTTGCCAATGGATGAAACACCATGTATCCGCTGTACTTATGTTTCCAGGTCTGCCTGCAGCCACCCAAAGTTGCATTTCCTGGGTGTGCTTTAGGCTGGCTCTGGGAGAAAAGGTTACCACGGGAGATAATACTGGAGGCGTTAGAAGTCAGTCAGTGAAACTAATTCCTCCATAAGGCAGGAACATTTATCGGCTGCTGGTAACCATATTTCCTTTCACCTGTTATTACTTTAAATCTTAATAGGGTCCTTGCGCTATTCAATAGCTTATCAATGCTGGCTGCACAGTATATACCACTTGCTGAACCTGCTGTCTATACTCATGCTGTGTTAGCTATTGACCCAATTTAATGTCTCGCTGGAAACTTTCCTCTCAGTTGTGATTAAAGGGGGGGCAAGGGAAGGTGAGAAGAAGAGGTGATCCAGTTACATGCATATGTGGAGTTCTTTGATCAAAGGAAAAAGGTAGTGAGGGAGGAGGTTATCTAATGACCCACATACGTATTATTTCTTTTTAGGCTCAGGTTTCTAACCCATTATGCAAGCTTTGAAAGCCTGACTCAACCTTCTCCAGTCACTTTAGAATGCTCACTTTCAATTATATGTGACCTCATACACCTCCAAGTCACTTTCTTAAAGCCGTGTCTCCACTGTAGAGCCACAATTTTAGCTCTAATTCATCTAATTCGCTGGCATTACTCTTTTGGCATAATTTCCAATTTAGGACAAAAAGGCTGGGGATGGAAATTGTGCATTACAGTCATCAGGGGCAGGGTGAGGGGACAGGACCCAGGAGGGAGTAAAATGGGTACAGACACTGAGATGGCTACAGACAACATTTGGACACTATTTCAGCATTTCGTGGCTGAAATGTTGGCAATGTATTTTCAACAGGCCTGCCTTTCTCTATTTTTTGTGCATATCCTAGTGAAGAGTCAGGGAGGGCTGGAAAGGGGACTTGAGAATATAGAACCCTCCACCTCTGTTCTGCATTCAGCCGTTTGTTTGCAGAAAGTGAAATTAAAATCTAAGTCTGCTGCTAACAAGGCACGTGGTGTTTCCATATAACATGCTGCCCATCCTTTTTTCCTTGAATAAGTAACCTCAGTTGCATTGGGTATAGTGAGAGGAGTAACCTCAGTTACATTGGGTGATGAGATGAGGTCACTTTTAGCAAAGGTCAGGTCACGTTCCTCTCTCCTGAGTCCAGAGTACATATCCCTATCAGTGGTTTTGTAGACTGGATGAGTGTGGTAGGCAGAACCATACTCCACCCCATCCCCAATATTTCCGCCTCCTAGTCCTAATCCCTAGAACCTGGGAATATGTTAGGTCACATGGCAAACAAAATTAAGATTACAGATGGATATAAGGTTGCTGATCAGCTGTCCTTAAAATAGGAAGATTATCCTAGATTATGCAGGTAGACCCAATGTAACCACAAGGGTACTTAAAATTGGGAGGAGGCAAGAAGGTCAGAGTGATGCCATGTGAGAGGGACTCCACTCACTTTTGCTGGCTTTGGTGAAGGAAGGTGACCATAAGCCAAGGGCAGCATCCAGAAACTGGAAAAGGAAAGAAAATGGACCCCCCTAGAACCTCTAGAAGGCACACGCCCTGTCAACCCTTGATCTCAACCCAATGAGACCCATGTCAGACTTCTGACCTCCAGGACTGTGAGACAATACATTCATATTGTTTTAAGCCACCATGTTTGTGGTAATCTATAATAATAAAAGCATAATATGCAAATTGACCAAACGGCCAAACAGCGGAACGACCATCTGGACGACCTTCCGGACGAATTTCGTGCATCAGGCCTCTAGTTTATTATAGCAGCCTTAGAGAACCAATACAAAATTGCAATGACTCCATACAAACCCACCACATGTTAAAATGCTGTGCTCTTATGTGGAAGGGGTGGCACCATTCTCCAACAAGCTCCTTTTGACTACTGACCTGGTCAAATCTACAATGGAAACAAGGGGAATGGATACAGAAGTTTCTCACTCTCTCCACAGCAGAACCTCTTCTTCCCCTAACCTCCCACATACATTATTGATGCCACTTCTCTTGCACTGTTAACCTGAACGAAGAAAGACAAAGATTTTCCAACCACAACTTTTTCATCCATCAACTAGTATAAGGCTTGACATACAGCAGGTGGTCAATAAATGTTTGTAGAACTGAAATACATACCTAAAGAGAATGCCCTATGTCTCTCTGCAGCTCTCAAAAGAAGTATGTACACAGCACATAAATCAAAGAAAGGCTTTCTGACTAACTTTTGGTGTAAATTGTTTATTGTGGCACATTGAGGGTTGGGGTAGGGGATGGCTGCATACAAGGTTTGGAATCCTGGCTATTGATGGATTAGAAAATTCTTTAACAACTCATGGTCCCCACCTGTCCAACAACAAATTAAGATGTGTTTTAAGGCCTGGTTGACAGGCAGCGCTGGGAGTCCAAACTTTGGTTGCAACAATGAAACAGCTTGTCACAGCAAACTAATTTATTCCCTTGCTCTGAAGAAAGCCTGGCACAAGGTCTGCCACTGAAACTGCTTTTGTTTAAGACTCAACTATTGCCACCAACTCAGCCAAACTGTGCAGTCATTGTGTGCGTCTGGTTGCATGCTAATTGTGGCGGTGTCCTTGGGTGACACCCGCAAAGCTGGGCAGTTGACAATGAACAAACAACACATCATCGTCTTTGCCAGTTGTCCTCTCCCCCACCCTTTCCCATCGGCGGTTCCTGGGATTGTGCCATTTCATTTCCTCTCTCTTTATTTTGCTCCCTGCCCTAGAGGATTCCATTTGTTCTGGCTGTCACCCAGTCTCATTCCTTTCCATGAACCAGCACTGTGGGCATGGACCTCGTTTTAGATGATGACTGACTGCCAGACAAGTTGCACATAAGCTGAAACCTTGCAAACAAGAGAATTCTGAAGCTATGCAGCACTTCATTGAGATAAAATGGGGGAGAGGAGTACCAAGTGCAAGCTCTTTTTAACGTGTGGTTTCTCTATAAAATTCAGGAAGTGTTCCTTTGGAGGAAAAAAATATTCTGTCTTATTATATAACACTAGGGGCCCGGTGCACGAAATTCGTGCTTGGGAAGGGGTGTGTCCCTCAGCCCAGCCTGCACTCTCTCCAATCTGGGACCCCTCGAGGGATGTCCTACTGCCCATTTAGGCCCGATCCTACTGCCCGTTTAGGCCCGATCCTAGTAGGATCGGGCCTAAACGGGCAGTCAGACATCCCTCTCACAATCCAGGACTGCTGGCTCCCAACTGCTCACCTGCCTGCCAGCCTGATCACCCCTTAACCACTCCCCTGCCAGCCTGATTGATGCCTAACTGCTCCCCTGACAGCCTGATTGCCCCTAACTGCCCTCCCCTGCAGGCCTGGTCACCCCTAACTGCCCTCCTCTGAAGGCCTGGTCACTCCTAACTGCCCTCTCCTGCAGGCCTGGTCCCCCCCAACTTCCCTCCCCTGCTGGCCATCTTGTGGTGGTCATCTTGTGTCCACATGGGGGCAGCCATCTTTGACCACATGGGGGCAGCCATCTTGTGTGTTGGAGTGATGGTCAATTTGCATATTACTCTTTTATTAGATAGGATCATCTATAAAATATTAAAAATATACACTTTCCAAAATCTCATAATTAAAGGGAAATCAGCCAATTCTTACTCAAATGTGATGACTATGGCATTTAAAACAGATCTGTCTTGAGTTGCTTGTCATTAAAAATCCAAGGGACAAGACTGCATTCATTGGAGGTTCAGCAAGATTTAAAACATTTTTTAATATCCCAAAGACCTTACCCTCTTTGAGGCTGTGGATTTAGGATAGTAGGGAGTGTTTCCTTTTTCATAAACACTTTCCTCTAGTTAGAACAAACAATAGACCCTCAATGTTGATCAAGCCAAGTTGATATGTTAACACTCATCCCCTCATTTAAGATGGCTTTTGAACTTGGAATCTCATACCAATTCACAGAATCCCAAGATTTCCAGCATGAAGATTGCCAATCTATTTCTAATATTCCTTGGTAGCCTGTAATGTTACTCTATATGTGAAGTTAACAAACAGAAATATCTATTGATTAGAGTGAGTGTGGATCCATCCACGTGTGCACAGAAGTGTGGTGACCTTTGGTGTTGGCAACAAGGACTGTGCGCTTAGAACTAATTTATCAAACAACAGACTTCAGACTAAGAGAGAGCTTAGCATTCAGTGCAATTTTGTCTTTAGTTGTTTCAACAAAGCGTATTGACATGCAGCTGGGGATAGGACATTACATCTAGGACTGTGAGAAAATAAATCAAGAAAAAGAAAACTTGGTTCTGATTTTCAGAAAACGTAAGCCTTTGAAACACATTCAGAAGGAACCAACACAAAGTAAACAGCGGCTTGTTTTATATAATTTTTGAAGTAGAAAGAAGGGTAATGATTGCCTACCAACTTGCATATTTCATAGACAGGAAAGCCAAGGACCAAAGAGATGGCATCCGTAGCCCAAGGACACCTCATATCTGGGAAACTCAACTTCTAGGACACAGAAACAATTTTGCATCATAAAAATCAGCCTTTGCAATTGTAGGATATCAAAGTCCAAATGGATTTCAGAAAGCAGGGGCCAATTTCCTCTACTATAATGCATTCTTCAGCTACTTCCTGAAATGACCTATTTTCTATCAATGTAATCATATAAAAATAACCAGCGGCATGATGGGACTCTGGAAAGAGCAGAGAGATGTGGATGTCAAGTCCTAAGATTGACTCATTCATTCATTCAAGTTTACTGATCATCTACTATGTGCCAGGCACACTGAGGGGTATTAGGGACCCAGTACTAAAATAACAGACAGAAGTCATACCCTCATGGAGTTTACATTCTAGTGGAAGACAGACAATAAACAAATATATGAGTAAAACATGCAGCATGTCAGGTTATTTATAGTGCTATGGAGAAGAATAAAGCAGGTACAGGAAATAAGGAATGCTGGGTGTGGTGGGAGGGAGTGAGAAAAGTTCTTACCTAGGACAGTCATTGAAAAGGCATCATCTCATCAAAGACATACAGCAGGTGGTCAATAAATGGTTGTAGAACTGAAATACATACCTAAAGAGAATGCCCTATGTCTCTCTGCAGCTCTCAAAGAAGTATGTACACAGCACATAAATCAAAGAAAGGCTTTCTGCCTAACTTTTGGTGTAAATTGTTTATTGTGGCACATTGAGGGTTGGGGTAGGGGAAAGGGTATGGAAAAGGTTAGAGAGTAAATCATGCAGTTCCCTGGGAAGACACTGTTCCAGGCAGAGGGAACAGCAGGTGCAAAGGCCATGACTATTTAAAAGACAGCAGGGAAACCAGTGTGACTGAAGCAGAGTGAGCAAGCAGGGGCCCTGATGGCAGATAAGGCCAGAGGGATCATGGGGTTTGCAGGCCGATTGTAGCCCCCTGTATGGACTTCTGCTTTTATCCAGAATGAAATGGGATTTCTAGTCAAGAGTTTGAGCTGATCATGTTCCTGTGTATTGGGAACTGACTTTGGAGGAGCAAGGGCAGAAGCAGGGGGACCAGGTAGAAGGATGGCACAATGGCCAGGGGGAGAGATGGTGGCTTGGGACAGGATGGGAATGGCGGAAGTGGTGGATTCTGGGTATATTTTACAAGTGAAGCCAGCAGGGATTCACTGCTGGACTAAAAGTAGAATACCAGAGAAACCCAGGAGAAACAGAGTCCCACCAAGGTATCTGACATGAGCACCTGGAAAGACGGCACTGACACTTACAGAATGAGGGGAAACAGGCTAACGGAGCACATGTTGGCAGCAGGATCAGGTCTAATTTCCTACTGTGCATCACTGGGCAAGTCACTTACCTCTCTGATCTGACATTTCCCCTCTCTGTGCAGTAATATCTATTTACTTTACGGAGTTATAAGATTCAAGCAAGATGACATGTAAGGTGGCATCTTTCCTGGTATGAAGCGTGTAGCACTGAAGTTGTGAGAGCCTGGTGGGAAGGATGCTGCCACAGGCGTTCTGCCTACCCTTCTCCCCTCTACTTCTCCCCACCCCCATCCTTCTTCACCTAACATCTTTCTCTCTCCGAGCCAAGGGTAAATGAGTCACCGCTGCAAAGTCTGTGGGAAGTCACGAGTAACTTTCAGTAACTGGTGAATGAAATCCTATTTCTGGGGAAAGTGACTGAAAAATCACATGCCACAGAGCTGGTGCTCAGCATACGGGCGCAGTCTCTGCCTCGTTGACTTGTAATGGAGAGTGGGCGGAAGTAAGAAACACATCATGGGGCATGCGTTTCCATTCCCTCAGGTGGAAACCGCCCATGAGAGAAAGTTCACTGCCTATCAATCCATGCGGGGAGCTTTTTAAAAATTGCCGTGGAATTTAAAAATATAGCATAGGAGAGGGAAAGAGAGCTCCCAATACCATATGGTAGGAGAAATTCACATTCAGGGATCAGCTTGTCATTTTTATATTAACAAGAGAGGGCCACCCAAGGAACTGGGCGGGGGGAGGGGGGGTGTACCCGAAGGGTGAGCTCAACCAGGACCAGAGCGGGCTACTTGGAGCGTCTCCTACAATGCGCTGGATACGAGAATAACAGTCTACATGACAAGCCTAAATGCCAGCCAATTTTAATATATAAAATGTAAATACTTTAAAAAGCCTTTGCAGAATAATTAGGGGGAAATTATCACTCGTAAAAGTTAAGTCTGATCCTTCTGATAAACGTTCCCATGTGCGTATGCGTGTGAATGTCACTGAATCATCGGTGGCTCTGGAAACCGATGATAATGACAGAAATAATCATATCCTATGCTTCAGGGTAGAAATTAATTGGCTATGAGACAGTTACTTTTTTTTTTTTTTTTTTTTGCTTATATAAGACTCACTAATATACAGTGGGCTGAAAGAAGAGATTCAAGTGTTAAGAATATTCTAACAACAGAAGTCTCTCATTCTTCTCCCAGTTCTAGTAATTAGTTTCTTCTCTGTCACTTAGTAAATCATTTGCTCCATGGAATTGGAATGACAAAAATTATATTTGGTGCTAATGCTCATAATGGTTTGCATCCCTCCCCCTGTCACATCAGCACTGAATCAGCTCATGGGTGATGTAAAAGCAGGAGGCAGGCTGATCTGGCCTGCAGGCTACAGTGTGCTGGCCTCCTGACCTGGGAGGAAATGAGTCTTCACTCAGCCTGACAGTGAGAGCTGCTCCCTGGCTCAGCCTTGACACGGGTGTGCCCTGGGCAGGAAGAGAAATGCCTCATATCCCCAACCTGACATACCTGGGAAGAAATCGGAAATGACTATCAATTTAATTCTGAGTCTTAAGCAATGAGATTAGAAGAGGAATCTACAAATGGCTCCCCAAAGCCCTGCCATCTCTTTGAGAAAGTGGCTGAAGGGGGCAACTTTCCTTCCACTCTTTTAATTTCAATTAATATTTTTGAATCCTGCCCTAAGTACCAAAAATGCACGAGACATCTAATTTGGAGAAAGCAGCACAATATTGAAGGTTGGATAACATAGAAGGCAAGTTTCGGTTGATTAAAGATGGCAGCCAACTCTGCTCTACCACGTGTTACAAGGGGAGGTCTAGGTTCTATTCCTTTAAGACTGGGAAGACTTTGTAGCTGCTCAACCATTAGAATATGGCAGAAGTGACCTGTAGCTTAGGAGACCTGTAGCTTCCACTTCCTCTCTTGAAATGAGGCTAACACCTGTAGGTACAGGTGTTCCAGTGGGCATTCCAGCTGCGCATGCCTCCCAGTCATCCCCACCAAGGCACCAGGCATGCATGTGAATTCATCTAGGATCCTCTAGACCACCCATCTGCCAACCGGAACCACCAAGTAACCTTGACTGATGCCACAAGGAACAAATGAATCTCCCGGCTGAGCTCTGCCAGAATTCCTGATTCACAGAACCATGAGATATGACATGATAGCATGTTGCCCTCCAGTACCCCAAGTACCCAGCAGAAAATGCTCCATTTGAAACACCAGGTCTGTGGCTGAACCAGGTGGAATCATAACATGCAAAGAGACACAGGGTCAATGGGCATGAACCCCAAATCCTGCCCTGCTGGCTGAGTCCCTTGGCTTGCCAGCTTTCTGATGCCTCATTTATGCAAAAATGCGGTCCTGTGCCATCACCCGAACTAACCCCCTATTTTTTAATTCTTACCTGAGGACATATTTTTTGTTTGTTTGTGTGTTGTTGTTGTTTTAACTGATTGAAGAGAGGAAAGAGAGAGAGAGAGAGACAGAGGAAGAGAGAGAGAGAGAGAGAGAGAGAGAGAGAGAGAGAGAGAGAGAGAGAGAGAGAAACATTGATCCCTTGCCTCCTGCATGCACCCTGACTGGGGACCAAACCTGAATCCTGGAATCCTGGGTATGTGCCCTGACCAGGAATAAAATCCACAACCTTTTGATGTATGGGACAATGGCTCCAAGCAACTGAGCCACCCAGCCAGAGTTTAACCAGCCCTATTTTTAAATACCACTCACTTTATCAATCCCTGAGCGTTTTCCAGATTAGGACATTTCACATGCCAACCCTAACGTCCTCATATAGAGCATTTGAAAGTAAATTTCCACAGTTCTAACGAGATAGCTATCCCTAACTTCACTCACCCAAACTGAAGCAACCTATATGTGATCATCTGGATTTACCAGAAGATTCTCTAGGCCATTCCCCCAGCTCCCTCCTGGCAGCCATCAGGGAGACGTGCATCAAATCCATCCACGACAGTTGCCAAGCACCAGAATGTAGTGTTGAGAAGTTCTTGAAAACATAATATATTGAACTACATCAAAGACTCTTCAAGCTGACAGATGGGATAACGAAGACATCACAATGCTAAATGGTTGACACAAGCCTGCAGGAACATTAGCAAAACTAGAATTAATTCTGCCTTCTGCATTTCCCCGGGATAGACCAAGCATTGTAAACTTGAAAATTCTCTTGAACTTCATGATTTCAAGCGGGAAGCTAATTTATTTTTGGATGCTTGAATTGCTTTCACTCCTGGTAAGTGTTCTCTAATTTCTGTGCTCAAAGACAAGAGAGTCGGAAAATCTTTTTTGTGAACACCCCACGAGGGTTGAACTGGAGTCATGAGCAACTTTCCTATTGGCCTCATTTCACTTGGTAATAACCATATTTGGGGAGAACGCTTTCCTCTCCTAGATAGTCAGTTGCACTTGAAAGAAATGAATCAACGAAAACATTTAACTTCAGGTATTGTGACTTTCTAACACCAGGACCCCCTCAAAGGTTCACCGAGGCCAGCTGCGTGAACGAAGTCTAAGACATTGGCACGCAGCCTGTTCTTCCTTACAGTTATCTCCCCACACAGGTCCGTTTATGTACTTTAAACACTGAGAAACTCGGCCGCTTTACCTGCTTTCAGTTCATGGAAGCCTGTCAGAGCAACGGGAAGTCCAACAGAAGCAAACAGAGGTCCTGAACAAGCACACAGAGGTCCAGGATCTCTTGTTTACAAATCTAAATATAAAGAGCCCTGAAAACAAATCTCTCTTAGTGCATGTGGTAGCCAGACCTGCCCTGCCCTGATGCGAGGCTACTATAGACACTCTTCATTCCCACCTAGTGTGAACATGCACATGTCTCTCTGCAGAAATGGTGTGACCCTGCCGAGAGTGTAGGTATACAGTATATGTACAGGTGACCTTTCTAAAATTAGAAATATATCCAACCCCAAGACTCTCTGCTGAGTGATCAGGCACCTGCTCCCACAGGAGAGGGGCTAGCCTACGTGTGCAGAGGGAGCAGGGGAGGGAGAGGATGGAGGAGCAGGGCAGAGACAAAGGGCACCCTGTCAACGGCTTGCAGGTGGCAAAGACACTACTACCAAATCTGCCGACGGTGACAGGGCTGTGTCATCTGAAGTGTCTGTAGAGAGACACTTGCAAAGGTCAACATGACGCCCGTTGGCTTTCCAAAAGATTCTAAGGACCTTAAAATAGAACTCTTAGAGTATGTAAAAGATGAACTAGTTTGAACCTCCTGAATTATCTATATATATAAAAGCCTAAGTGACCGTTTGACCATTCGACAAGTTGCTATGATGTGCACAGACCACCAGGGGGCAGACGCTCAATGCAGGAGCTGCCCCCTGGTGGTCAGTACGCTCCCACAGTGGGAGTGCCGCTCAGCTGACCAAGGGGCGCCAGACGCTGGGCTTAAGGCTGGTGAGTGCAGCTGTGGTGGTGTGAGCCTCTCCTGTGGACACTCCCCCTGCACACCCCCATCTAGACCAGGACCAGATTGGGACCGGCATCGGGACTGACTGGGTGGGAGCCTGCAGCTGCTTCTCAGTCATGGGCATGCCAATATCACCCTAGGATGGTGCACAGAGACAGCAGCGGAGCGGTAGTGAGCCTATAGAGCAGCAGCAGCAGGCACAGTGGGGCTGGGATGAGCCGGAACGGGGTGGTGCCCAGCCTGGGCTCAGGCTCCTCCCTGGCCGCCTGCCACTTTGTGCACTACTACATCCCTTGGGGGATGTTGGACTTCCAGTTTCGGCCTGATCCCCGCAGGCCACGCTGAGGGACCCCACCAGTGCACGAATCTGTGCACTGGGCCTCTAGTCCATTATAAAATTGTAGAGGTTATACTACAAATAAGTTGTCTTATTTCAGAAACTTAGAGGGGGAAGACTGTGGCAGGTCTCACAGATTAATCTGCCTGGAATCTTCCCTGTGTGAGAGCTGGTCCTGTGCCGTCAACCCATAACCACCGAGGTTCAGGCTGCCAGCAAATACCCCACTCCAGGGCCAGTCAGAGCTGTCCGTTGGGGCACCATGTCTCTTTTTAAAGCTGCAAATGTTAAGGACCAGGTTGGCCTGGAGCTCCCGTAGGTCATCAATGCCACCACAGGGAGAGGACTCCTGAGGAGGAAGCTAACACAGTGTAAACTCAGGCTAGGGGCTACAACACAGACCTGATGACACCTGGAACTCTGGAGCCAGCTGTGGCTGACATATCTGCCCCTAAGCCTTCCGCCATGTGAGCCAAAAAATGTCCAACTTTGCTTCCAAGCGTTTGCATTGGGTTTCAGTCACAATCCCACAGGCAGTTGGCTCTAGAAGTCTCCTAAATTGGGGGTTTTATTTTCCAGAAGTGTCAACTTTAAAAAGAGAAAACTTTTTGTTGTTGTTAATCCTCACCTGAGGATATTTTTTCCATTGATTTTAGAGAGAATGAAAGGGAGGGGGAGAGACAGAAAGAGAGAAACATCCATGTGAGAGAGACACATTGACTGGTTGCCTTCTGCGCGTGCCCCGAATGGGGCTAGGGTATGTGCCCTTGAGCGAATCAAACCCGCAGCCCTTCAGTCCACAGGCCGATGCTCTAACCACTGAGTAACATTGGCTAGGGCAAGAATTTCTTCCTTCCTCTCTGTTAAAGCCCAAATGCTGAAGCCCAAATCCTAGATGGGACAGTATTTGGAGATAGAGCCTTTAGAGAAGTAACTAACTAAAGTTAAGGTCATAGAGTGAGGCCCTAATCCAATAGGACTGGTAGGTATCCTTGTAAGAAGAGGAAGAAAGATCCTTCTCCTTCCACCCACCCCCTCCCAGCAGAGAGAAGAGGCCATGTGAGGGCACAGAGAGAAGGTGGCCATCTACAAGTGCGGAAGGGATCCCTAACCAGAAACTGACTCTGACGGCACCTCGATCTTGCACTTCCAGCCTCCAGGACTGTGAGAAAATAAGCTTCTGCTGTTTAATCACCCAGTTTAAGTCACGCAGCAGGCTCCCTGATACACTCTGTGAGGTCACATTGTGAGGGTCCCCTCAGTCCTGCATTCTCTGCCACCAATACCCCTAGAAGGAAAAGCCGTGCATGATGAAAATAAACAGGAAATCCGAGCCTGTCTTCCAAAACTATGAATACCGGAAGGCACTAGTGACTCTAACACAAGAAAGGAAGCAATCCAAGATGTTTTAGGTTAATTTCTCTCCTACCAAATATGAAGTTACAGTGATTTAATAATCTCATTTGAAATCACTGTAACTAAAGAGAAATATCCAAATATAGTCTATAACTGTTACGGAGCATGACTAAAAAATTATCTCTAGATTCGCCTTTGACACTGATTAACCAAGATAATTTGCTTTAATTCAACTGTAAGAGAAAACATTTTCAAGTAAAGCTTAGAAGAATGTGATTTTGACTTTTTGGCTACAAGACTTCAATTTTGAGTAAGAAACACCCACCAGTAACTGGTTATAAGATATATGAGATGGTAAGAGAAGAAGCTTCCTTACATGGGAAGATTCACGTTAGAATCTCATCACATAATGCCTCAGTGTTCCATGGAGGGGTAACTGGTTTAAGGAGCAGTGGGAATTTAAGGGTATGGTTCCACTTTCTCTCATCCACACCTTTGGCATCTGTTCTGCTGGATCTCCCTTCCCTGTGGCTGGACAGCATCTCGGGAAGACCCCACAGTTTTCAATCACTTTCATGATAAGAACAGTCTTATTTGTGGAAGCTACAACTCCCTCATCTAATTAAAGGTCTAGTGATCTCATATCAAAACTTCAATCAGCCAATTCTAAGTTTCTCTCCTGCTGCCCCGTCCTGCATGACCTGTAGTGGGGGGAGGGGCATGGCCTTTCCTTTCACTCTCTCCCACCTCTTTCACTGCTTCTCCCCCCACCCCCATCACCCTGCTGCTAAGTAGCTCCTGTAGGGTGGGCACAAGAGGAAGTGACACAGTGGAGAGGGTGCTTAATATCTTTTTAAGTCAGTCTGTGCTGCTTGCAATTCACTCTTGGCTCTCAAAGTCATCTGTGTGAGGCAAGCAATCACATATTGGTACTTTCATGGGGTGCATTTAGGGTCCTTCAGAGGCCCCACCGGGAATTCCCCATGCCCAGTTCCCAAACATGGTTGAAGAACTACTTGACTGGACTTTTGTGATAGCCCCTCCCCCCCCCCCCCCCCCCCCCCCCCCCCACCGCACACACACATCCTACCTCAGCATACACGTCACAGCCTGGGGCCTCGACCTGGGTCACCTCACCCCAAAAGGCTACCTTCCAGGGAAGGAATCAGCAATAACTGCTCAAACTCTACCTTCCCAGTGTTGTTTGCTTCAAGGAGAACATACACATCTTGCTCTGTCAAATGCTGGAAGCTGAGCTTGCCACTGCTGACACTTCTCTCCTTGTCTAACACTTTCATGGGCTGAGTTAGCAAATTCTCAGCTACCGAGTTCTCAGTGTGGGAAGCAGGCACCTGTCTCTGTTCACATACCCCCAGACTCTTCACTGTGCTCCACTCTGTTGGACAGAAAGCAGCTCGGCAGGCATCCGCCCGGGGAGTGAGATGCTTACCTCCCATTGTTGCCATGACCTCAGTCTTTAGATTAGAGCGCCTCTCCTTTGGGGCTCCTCTCTTCTCTCCATGACAATGGAAGAGGAAATGCCCCAGCACTCTTTTTTTTTAAATTTCTTTATTGATTAAGGTGTTACATATGTGTCCTTATTCCCCCATTACCACCCCCAAACCCCCCACTCATGCCCTCACCCCCCTGTTGTCTGTGTCCATTGGTTAGGCTTATATGCATGCATACAAGTCCTTTGGTTGATTTCTCCCCCTTACCCCCACCCTCCCCTACCTTCCCTCTGAGGTTTGATGGTCTGATCGATGTTTCTCTGTCTCTGGATCTGTTTTTCACGAGGCCCACGACTCTTGACTGAGATGATGTCTTCCACCTCCTGAATCACTAGTCATCTCTACTGTCAGCTAGAGCTGGGACAGGGGCTGGTTGTCACCAGCCCGATTTGACATCTTTCGTTAAATACTCCCTAGCCATGTTAGTGCTAGTTTTAGAGCATTAGATAATCATCATTCATTTTCAACTTCGGAGTATTAATTCCTTCTGATAATTGGAAAAGTCCCATTCAACATCCTCATTTCAAATTATGCTTCTGGAAAATTAGCAACTCAGCACTGAACACATCTGACTAAATTCAATGAGTTTAGAAGCCAGTGGTGGACCATGAATAAAACACCCATTTTAGAGGGATTCCACTCTAATAGTAATGACTAGTGCAACCATGTAATAGAGTCTCACAGTCATCCTTATACATGTAAAGGCATACAGGAAACACGCTTTGCTATAATATTGGTTTTTGATTTAAATATACAGCTATATAAATATTTAAATGAAATATTCTTTAATTTTTATTTTATTAAAGAGCAAATAGAATAGATATTCTGGGTAAGCTGCTTGCTAGGAGCAGAGTATTTTGGGAGATTTACGACTTTGCTGAGGTTATTTTAATTAGCTATTTGAAACTCATTCATTAGCCTTTTTTTTTTTTTTACCCTCCGTGACCTGATTGCAGAGTACTAACAACAACAATATTCTCCACTTCTGTTGCAGTACAGTGGTGAATAGTGTGCCAGCATTTTCCCATACACTCTGTCAATCAATCCTTTCGTGGATACACATATTGCTGAGCCTACAACAAGGATGTAATAGAAGAGAATGAGAGTCACTCAATCAGATGCCTAAGTTACCAAGCAGGTAATATAATGTCGGAAATAAACAGCAGTGGGTGTGGGGACTGTGGCAAACCCGACATCACACGCCACAAGAAAAAAGTAAGCGGCTGCTACACAGTGCCAACCAACTTTGACACACAGTCCCAATGTTATCTGGCCATCTGATTTTTTTTTTAAAGAAAATTTTAAATTTAGTTTATTGTAAAATCTACTGATTTTTTTAAAAAAAACATTGGATCAAATTTTTTAGACATCAAGCCAAAGCAAAACAAAACCCCCACATCTGTTAGCTGCCAATTTGTGACCTTTCTTTGTGACAGATATTGTTGGTTGAGTTATGCACTGTCCTCTCCATGCACTCCCTTGGGGACAGTCTCCTGCACGTAAGGTACTTGGAAGAGGAATATTGTTCCTAATCCTAGTGTGTTGTTGAGCTAGTGAACACTGTAAGTAAAGAAAATGATCAAGCTTTCCCTTTCTCCTTGGCTTCCAGAAAGCACAGATGCAAATTTGTGGCCCACTCCTAGCAAGCATACAGATCTGGACAGAAGATACAACTTCTTGGCACCATTTGATATCTTCACCATCGTTTTCTTTCTCATTTACTTTTTTTAAAAAATATTGTTTTATTGATTTCAGAGAGGAAGGGAGAGGGAGAGAGAGATAGAAACATCAATGATGAGAGAGAATCATTGATTGGCTGCCTCCTGCACACCCCCTTCTGGGGACTGAGCTCGCAACATGGGCATATGCCCTGACCAGGAATCAAACCATGATCTCCTGGTTCAGAGGCAGATGCTCAACCACTGGGCCACACCAGCTGGGCTACTTTTCATTTATGTCATCTTGCTGTATTGTATACAAACCTATAGATGCACTTTAAATGCTCTTTGGAAGAAAGCAAGGTATAAATAATCTTCACAACCACCCCTGTGAAATACACATTATTGGTCCCATTTGACAGGTGGATATAAATCAAGACTCCACAAGGCTAACTGACTTGATAATTAATCAACATTTGAATTGGGAAGTGTGAAGACCTAACCTATGTCTTCTGGCTCATAGCCAAGGGCTATATTGACCATTAACAATGCAATCACATAGCGGGGATCTCAAACTCAGGTACAACCCGGACTTGCAGATGGCTGCAGCCAGAGAGGGCCTCAGCAAAGCCACTATATTGTGAAGGGCACAGGTCCCTAGAACACAACAGGATCACAGTACAAACGGTGTCCCCGGGAGTTGTGCAGTACGTGCCTCTTCGGAAGGCATTGAATCCACTGTGCTTACAACGACAACAACAGATGAATGGGCTGAACTGGAACCCCAGTTTGAGCACCGGGCTAACGTTTGGCCAAATATAATACACAGACACACTATATACAGAGCACAATTCTAATGAGCCCTGTGAAGGAAAAGTGCTGCTTCCCGTGACCCGTCCCAGAGATGCCCTCGCTGCAATGCTGGCTCTAAAATGTGGGCCGAGGGCAGCTTTATGAGAGAGAACACAAAGGAGTCCTTTGGATTTTTCTGTAACCAAATCCCTGGAGAGCGCTCCGAAATGAATCTGCTGTGTACAAAACTCTGTTCTTTGCCTGGAATTGAATTATAGCGTGGTTCCAATGTATTTGAATTAAATTATAACTGTATAAGAGCACAGGATGTTCCCAGGTCTTAAGAAATGAGTGGTTCAAATTCAGTATTGTGCTCTTTCTTAGGTTCCTTTATCATAAACAATACCAGAACGGTGGTTTTTAAACATTTTAAGCAGAATTCTTTTTTCTTTTTTTTCTCTCTAAACACACCATACAACTCTAGTGCTTTGTGGCTGGGTGTCACTGGGAGGGAGGCTTGTGCCGGGCCCCGGGTGGGCTGCCCTTCTTGGATCAGAGCTGTTGTTAAGACAGCTTGACCCCTCTCCTCTCACCTCCAGGCTGGCTACCTCTCAAGGTTCCCCAGTGATTGTCTTATTATTGAGCCTGCTTTAATGTGATCTGAATGTTTAGGGGAACCCTAAGAATCTTAGGGTTCCTAGGAACATGACTCAGAAACAACTCCCTGTCAAGGCATATTGTCAATCTAGTCATTGCCTGGGCGATGATCTGTGAGGAACAATATAACATCACGAGAATAAATAAGAAATACAGTGCCAGCTAACTCTCGTTTCCACAGCAACTTCTAGCATCACCAGCAAAACTCCCACTGAAGTAGGAAGCATCTTCATATGAAAAATTTTTAAAGCACTCCTCTTGCTGGTGTCAACCCATTTCTACAACTTGTTTTTGGGCGCATGTGTATCTTTCAGAGTATTGCTACAGGTCTTGCCCCAGTCCCCAAACCAGTAAGTTGACAGCTGCCTGTAGATATTAGTTAGGTTCGAATGAAATTCTAAAACTGAAGAAAGCATAAGGGAATACTGTTTATGAGGAACATGTAGTTTACTATTTAAATTTTACAACAGTTAATGCGTCAAAAGATGCTGTGTATTTCCAAAATCACAAAAGAAACTGCAGAGGAAAGCTACACAAAAGGGGAAACATTTTACTGACATAAAAGCTGGGAAAATACACATATTTGAATAAGATGCTCTTCATAAGTTATTACTTAGTTTTATCCCTAGATAACGTGAGCAACTAATTTAGTAAGAAGTAGTAGAAAAATGTGAAATGAAAAGTTTCCCCAATAAGTAAATGCTCTTTTATATACAGTGTACTTGATAAATACTTATTGGATAAAAAAGTATACAATTTTTAGTAATAGAAAATCAGCTTCTTTGAAGCTGTCACTAAAAAGTATCAACTGGATAAAGAATGTTAATGCCCCATTCTTCACGTGCCACGCTGAGATTTTCATGTCTCAGTGCATCTTTGGAGACCAATGAGGAAAGAAATTTAGAACCAGTCTAAACAAATACAGGCTTCAGTTTAATACCTACTTTCATTCTTACTAGCAAGACTTCAGTGAATGGAATAATTATGGCAGGAATAATGTCCCTAGCATGTTGGGGTCTAATTGTACTATAGTGTTTTGCTGCTGTCTTGACCCAGTTTTGAGGTCCTACCTAAAGGCTGGTCAGTTTCCCTTCGTGAGCAGTCAATTAAGTCCACACCCCTTACTGGGCTCTCACACTTGGGCACTGTGCTCCCTCCCACCCTAATCACCCTGTTGCCACGTACCAGACAACCAGGGACAGCCCCTTTGCCGCAGAGTCTGCTGAAATTACTTCTAGTCCTAAACCTACTGACTCTGCTTTATCCTCTTCTTCCCATGGAAACTACAATAGGTGGCCTTGCCCTGTGTCCCCACCTTCCTCTGCCTGGTGTCCAAACCGAGTACCAACCCTGAGTGGCCCTGGTTGATGTAACAAAACTGTAAAACTCTTTCTCTGTCCCCATCTGCATATGATTTCATCATGTCTCACCCACGGTAGTATGATTAAAACACTAGTCTATAACCTTTTACTCTAAAGAAAAACTCCAGGACTAATTGGGACGATGCTAGAAGGAATGTCCGAAAGGCATGAGCACAGCCGTGGCACCAGTGAGCCCAGGCCCACTGAGAGCGAAAGCTGCGCAGGGACTGGTGCTCTCCCGGGCAATGAGGGTTCTGCCTTGTGTTTTGTGGCTCCATCCAGGAGTTGTAGTTAGAGACACGGAGGGATTTGGGCATAAAGAAGGGAAGCAAAGAGCCCCTTGTGAATTGGGAATTCTCCAGAAATAACTGTGGAGGTCACAGGGTAGGCGAAGAGGATTTCTGGCACTGTAATTGAAGGCTGCTGGCCAGCACATTGCACAGAAAAGCAATGAATGGCAGCTCTCATGCATGTACCGTCAAGAAGCATATAGGGCTCCACTTGGGAAAGGGGACAGGACAAAGGAAGCCACAGGTCCACATAGACCGTCACACAAAAGGCCAGCACCTGACAGTGTTGGAGAAAGGCTGCTTCTGGTTATAGCCTGTGACGACTTCAATGAACTCACATTTTCATCATCAAGTGAGATTCTAATAATTAACCTTTTCACACCAGGGAGCATATGGTTAGTGCAGCAATCTCTGATTTGTCTTTTTCAAAGACGAGCCTTGTGAATCAAACTGCTAACAGATTTTATCCACTACAAATTTAACTTCAAAATTATTTCAGATGATTTCATACCTTGGAAAATATTCAAGAGCTCAAAAAGTTAACCGACCTACTTGTAAAATATTTTCAATTGTGTTGGTTCAATAGAATATTCCCCCTACTCACACACTGAAACCACAAACAAAACATCATCTATGTAAATTCCATCATTATGAGCAACGACCCACACATTATAAAGAAATTAATATGAGGATGTCACATGAAGTCCACTGGGATGGTAGTGAGCAGGGGTTCTTTAAAATGCAATGCTGGCCTGACTGGCATGGCTCAGTGGTTGAGCGTCTAGCTATGAACCAGGAGGTCAGGGTTCAATTCCCAGTCAGGGCATATGCCCAGGTTGGGGTGTGCAGGAGGCAGCTGATCAATGATTCTCTCTCATCATTGATGTTTCTATCTCTCTCTCCCTCTCCCTTCCTTTCTGAAATCAATATATATATATATATATATATATATATATATATATATATATATATATATATAATTTTAAAAACCATGTAATGCTGGACAGACCTGTATCAGTAAAGATAAGTTATGCTATGGTAAAAAACGTTCTGTCAGTCTTGGTGGTTGAAAACAGTATGGTTTATATCTTATTTATGTTCCATATTCATCATGGGTTGGCTGGTGCTCAACTTTTCTAATACTCTCTTTCAAGACTCAGGCTGACAGAGTAGCCACCACTTTCACTACTTCCTTTTAAAAAATATTTTACTTATGAATTTAGAGAGAGGGAAAGGGAGAGAGAGGGAGAGGAAGAGGGAGAGGGAGAGGGAGAGAGGGAGAGAGGGAGAGGGGGAGGGAGGGAGGGGGAGAAAGAGAGAGAGAGAGAGAGAGAGAGAGAGAGAGAAACACTGATCTGTTTTTCTACTTATTTATGCATTCATTAGTTGTTTCCTGTATGTGCCCTGACCAGGGATTGACCAGGGATTGGCTCATTGGGACAATGCTATAACCAACTGAGCTACTGGCCAGGTCTTTACACTACTTCTTACAACAGCTTGCATTTTACTACCCAAAGCAGGTGTTAAACTCAACTTCACTGGCCACATCTCACACCAAGGAGGTAGGGAAGTAAAATCCTATTGCAGGGGTTGGCAAACTACAGTCCACGGGGCAGCGCCTTGTGTTTGTAAATAAAGTTTTATTAGAACACAGCCATACCCATTTGTTTACATTTTGTCTATGGCTGATTTCACCACAGAGTTGAGTAGCTATGGCAGAGACTACATGTGGTCCACAAGCCTAAAATATTTAGTCTCTGGTTCTCTAGAAAAAGTGTGAAGATCTCTGCCCTACTGTATTAGTTAGCTTTTACTAGGTTGTGATGTAGTAACAAACAGCTTCCCAATCACAGAGGCTTACCAAAATAAATTTATTTTTCATTCATAGTACATGTCAGTTGTGGGCAGGCTAATGGCTTTGATTTGGATTTCCTTCACAGGCAGATGGAGTATTCTCTATCACAATAGGCCATTCTCATGACAGAGAAAAGAGCATGGATGAACCCCACAATTGTATCACTTCTGCTCACATATTTTTGGCCTAGGAAAGTCCCATGGCCCAGTCTGGCATCTCAGATAGAGAGATGTACACTCACCTCCCTCCCCAGGAGGCACCGTGAGTTCCTGACTAAGTGCAGGGATGTGTAACACCCTTACAGAGAGGGGACAGCGACACAACTGACCATCCCTACCATGTGAGCAGTCTGGGGGGACAGCACCAACAGCGGGCACAGGATGTTACAAAGACCCTGTGAAAAAACCCAGGACCGAGAGTTAACAGACTATGGATTTACAACAAATCATTGTCTCTCTGAACCTTAAGAATCCTCCTCTATAAAATAAGGCAATCCAACTGCATCAGCATTTTCAACCTTTTCTTGTCCACGCATGTTGAGCATCTACCCCTCCCCTCACCATGTCTATTGCTCTCAAGAGTATCTATAGGCTGGGAAAAGGCATTTGGCTAAAACCATGACATTCATCAATTACAAGACACTGTTTATGGTATCCAAAGGTAATTTCAAGACAATTATGAATGACAGCACTTTTCTCGTGGGATTGGCTAATTAACACTTGAGCATATTTGTACAGGCTAACAGGGAGGAAGGAGTAGAAACAATTGGCTTTCAAGTCAATTTTTCTAGAATTACGGACACTTAAATTTATGCCACAGATAGATATAATGGGTTTGGCACTAAATTCACTAGATGGTAATCGTCTGTTAAATTATGTGTCTCTGGGTTGTGGGGCTGTCTTGTTCAATAGTGCATTCCAGGAGCTTATACACAGTTGATACGCATTAAATATTTCTGAACTAATTGATAAAAGGAATCATGTGTTCCATAATGCCTGTAAATATTTTTTCTCCTGTGTGTCATTCAAGCCCATGCATTTGAAAAAGAATGGCTGACTTAGGTGTGAGTGAATCACATCAGATGTCTAGTTTACAGATAACGCTTGGTGTTTGTATGGATCTGCATTACTTGCAACACCTGCGGAGCCATCCATGGATCTCTGGCCCATGAGTTGGGATCACTGGTCCCAATAAACACAGGTAAACCCATCCTGAAGGAAAAAAAAATCTAGTCTAACACATTCCTTCTCATTCAGTTCCTAGTGTTCCTTCCAGTGACATTGATCATGCAGCGAATCAACTGTAATTGAGGAACTGAGCAAAATTCTCTCGCCTCCAACAAGTTTCCCATAGGATCTAACAACCAGCCTATCAGGTCATAAAATATTTTATGTGTTAAACAGTACTTCAAATCTGCAGCGGGCCCTAGCCCTGGATAAAGGCTAAGTTAATAAATGATTGACTCCATACACTTAAAAACTATAATATTTGTTTGGTATCTACTCATGTATTTGACTGTGTCATCAATTCTTAATCCTCATTATGCATCAGAATCACCTCATCAAAACTTTAAAAACATAGGAGAGGTGCCTGGCTCCTACCAGATGCGATTCACTTGCCCAGATGTAAGTATTTTGTTTTAAAGCGAGTAGGTGTATACAAGGTCAAAATCCACCTTCAAGATTAAATGAGACAATTTAATTTTGAGAGTCAGAATATTTTCCCCTTCTTTCTCATATTCTAGGAATTTCTCTTATTATCAAAGTCATACTAGATGAACTTTAAAAAAAATATTTTTATGATTTCAGAGAGGAAGGGAGGCAGAGAGAAACATCAATGATGAGAGAGAATCGGTGATTGGTTGCCTCCTGCACACCCCACACTGAACGCCCCACTGGGGATGGAGCCCACAACCCGGCATATGCCTTGACCGGGAATCAAACCATGACCTCCTGGTTCACAGGTCAACTCTCAACCACTCAGCCACACCGGCTGGGTCATATGAACTTTTAAAAGAGAATCTTGCCAATGTTTTCATATTGTTTGGGATTTTTTGATTACCTGACTTACATGTAAAAGCAAAGGCCACTTCCTTGTAAATTCAAGGAGGAAGGATTCTAGGAGAATATGCATGAAGAGAATCTGGGAGAGGGTGCGAGGATCGTGAAACAGAAGGAAACAGGTATTTTTGACAGGTGCTTACCCCTTTCTCTTCACTTTCAGGAAGCTTACATCCTATTTCAGAAAAAATTCTTAGAAAGAAAGCTAAATTGACAAACAACCACATGTTACATCTTGTGGGAAACTAACATGTTAGAGGGATTTGAAGGAAGGAAGGAGGTGGAATAATCAGAAGAAAGAAAGGTTTCCCAGGCGTTAACAGAGGCACAAGAATGGGGAAGGAAGGAACAGAGAGAGAGCATGGGTGGTGGGGTAGGGGCAAGGCTGTACCTGGACTGGCTCATCTGAAACCTCCCCCCCTCTATACAACAAGATTATCTTCAGAAGTGATCTTACAACAAAACAACTAATAAAAAGGCCCCCAAAATGAAAACATTAAAAATTTGTCTTTATTAAATTCTGTGTGTATATTTAGGTAGTAATTACTACAATACAAAAAAAGGGGGGGGAAGTAATGGATTAATAATTTTTAATTACATGAAAGTATTTCTTTTAAAAACATACAAAAAGAAGCACTTTGAAAGGAGTAACCTTCATAATGCTCATAGAAAGATCTGCACATAGAACTGGGGTCAGTTAAGTCTTGCTTCTTCATCTTCACAATTCTGTTATTGGTTTGAATATACTCTTTAAACACAGGAATGTATGTAGTGTTACATGGCTTGGAGATGCAAACTGTGCTCAAAGCAAACATATGATTCCTGATGAACATAAACTTTATATTAGTCAGGATTCTCTACAGAGGCAGAACCCATAGCAGATGATTGATTATTGGTTGGTTGACTGTAATTATGGAGGCTGAGATGCCCCGTTATCTGCTGTCTTCAAGATGGCAACCCAGGAAAGCCAGCAGTACAATTCAAACCAAGTCCGAAGACCCGAGAACCAGGGGAGCTGAAGGTATAAATCCTAGTCCCAGGGCTGGGGAAGATGAGATGCAATTCCAGTGTTAATGGATGAAGTGGGGTTTCCTCTTTCCCACTGGGTGTTGGGGATGGGGTATGTCAAGAAAAATAATTTTCTGAGACTTGAATGAGAGGATGAGTGATTTTTATTTGGGTGAAATTACATCCCTGGGTTTACAAAATCCCATTCCAGTCATAGAAGAAGTGTAGCTGGGGTTTCAGTAAAGCTAAAAGCCAAGCCAGAATTTTCATTCCATATTGCAGCCGGGTCCAGTTTAACATCAGGCTAGTTACAGTCCATTAGTCCATGTGTGTGGCGGTCCACATGGCTGTGGACCATGTGGGCAAATGCAGGAGAGTGCACTCGAGCAATAAGAATCCCAAGAGCGTAAGAGGAACCAAGAGAGCAAACTCCTTTGTTTAGGGGATTAAATATCTCAAATTTCACACCCTTGCAGTGGCCAAGCCCATTCTGGCCAATGACCTATTCCCAGGTGTGACTGGCAGACAAGTACCTTCTCAACATCACCCCAACTTTACTGGGCATGTGTTTATTCCCCTCCCTGTCCAGTCTCTTCCCCCAGCGACCTGCAGGAAATCAAGTGGTGGCTCCCTGGTGAGTATAAAGCTGCAGCTTTCTGGCAAAGCTGCCCAAATGACATGCCTCCAATAGCTGGCCTCCCCTTTGCTCCTTTCCTGTTATTAATAACTAGGTTAATTACAATGGCATCATCAGCTCAAACAGTGAGGCAGAAAAAAGGGGCAAATTCCTCCTTCCTCTGCCTTTTGCTTTCTTGAGGCTCTCAATGGATTGGTTGACACCTGCCCACATTGGGGAGGGTAAGCTACTTTACTGAGTTCATGGATTCTAATACTATCTCATCTAGAAACATCCTCACACAGGCATGCCCAGACATACTGTTTAATCTGGGAACCCCATGGCCAGTCAAGTTGACACATAAAATTAACCATCACATACTTGCTTGTGTGTGGCTGAATCTATGTGTGTAGGGAATCAAAAGGTATTACTAAATAGCATGCAATATTTCTTAAAGGATAAGTTATAAGTGTGCTACTTTGTTATTATTATTACTATTATTATTACTTATCCTACCTAATAAAAGGGTAATATGCAAATTGACCGCACCTTCGCTACACCTAAGCCACACCCACCAGCCACGCCCACCAGCCAATCAGGGCGAGTATGCAAATAAACCCAACCAAGATGGCTACAGCCACAGAGAGCAAGGTTTCCCAGGCAACGGAGGAAGCCAAGCTTTCCGCCTGCCCTTGCTAGGCCTAAGCCTCCACTCAAGCTACAAAGTTCCAATTATAGAAGGTAAACAAATCTTAACAGAAATGGCGGCAGCCACGGAGCTGGAGAGAACAGGCCAGGGTTGCCCCCGGCAATGGAGAAAGCAAAGCTTTCTGCACACCCTGGCCAGGCCCAGGCCTCCGCTTAAAGCTACAAAGTTTCAATTATAGAAGGTGAATTAACCCCAACAGAAATGGCTTCTGGCCATGGAGTGAGCAGGAGGCTTGGCTCCGCTCCAGGCTACAAAGTTTCAATTGTAGAAGGTAAATAAATTCCAGATACCAGGGCTTCCTCTTGGGTCACCGGGGGGCATGGCTGGCCTGCAAACCACCACAGGCCCCTTGTTCAGGCAGCCCCATGCCCCAAGGGAACCCCCATCCTGATCTGGGACACCCTTCAGGGCAAACCAGCTGGCCCCCACCCCTGCACCAGGCCTCTATCCTGTCTAATAAAAGAGTAATATGCAGATTGACCATCACTCCAATACACAATATGGATGCCCCCATGTGGTCAAAGATCCTGCCCCCATGTGGACACAAGATGGCCACCACAAGATGGCCAGCAGGGGAGGGCAGTTGGGAGGCACCAGGCCTGCAAGGGAGGGCAGTTGAGAGGGACCCAGGCCTACAAGGGAGGGAAGTTGGAGGTGATCAACCCTGCAGGGGAGGGCAGTTAGGGGTGACCAGGCTGGCAGAGGAGGGAAGTTGGGGGCAAACAGGTTGGCAGGGGAGCAGTTAGGCATCAATCAGGCTGGCAGGGGAGTGGTTAGGGGGTGATCAGGCCGGCAGGCAGAAGCGGTTAGGGGCAATCAGGAAAGCAGGCAGGCAAGCAGTTGGGAGCCAGCAGTCTTGGATTGTGAGAGGGATGTCCGACTGCCCGTTTAAGCCCGATTCCGGGAGTTGGACATCCCTCGAGGGGGTCCCAGATTGGAGAGGGTACAGGCTGCGCTGAGGGACACCCCCCCTCTCCATGCAAGAATTTCGTGCAACGGGCCTCTAGTTATTATTATAATGACTTAACAATCACTGCACTAACTGTTTAGAACTTAGACCAACAAAAGAGTATTATATCACTGACATCATTTATAATTGTTAGAACATGGTGCTAAAAAGCTGACTTCGCTTTAAAATTTTCTACAGGCAATGCACCCCTTATTGCCTGCATCTGGGGCTGATGGCACTCATAGCCTCCCCTAGGTTCATCACCACGTGGGATGGAGGAGTACAGTGTGAGGCTGGGGGCAGCTTGCTCTAGGTCCCTCTCTAGCTCTCCCTCATCTTTTTTCTCTTCAGTTACTTAGTGGCTCTAATTGGCTTCCTGGTGTGCGGGAAGGAGCCAGTGGAGTGATTGTTTTTGGAGCAACTTCCCAGTGGAGTCCCAAGGGATACTAAGAGATCAGGCACAGCTAGTCACCTTGGAGACAGGGAAAGGTGGGAAGCTCAGGATTAAAGGCAGGGGGAGTTGTTATACTTGGTAACAGTTTTCTCAGGCAGCAGTAAGTGTAGGTCTGTTGCTTAGAGAAAGGGAGGTAGCATTGATAGGAGGAAAGCAATGAAAGTTTAAAACAGAAAGCCTACAAAAATAAAAAAGAAAAGCTAGCTAAATAACAAAACAAAAGCATGGAGGAGGACCAGTCAAGATGGCGGCATAGATAAACATGGAACTCGTTGCCTCCCACATCAAAATTATAATTCAAATACAGAACAACCATCATTCAGAACCACCTGAAACCTAGATGAATGAAAGCCCTACAACTAAGGAATTAAAGAAAGCACATAGACGGCTAGGAGGGGCGGAGACTTAGGACGAAATTGCAGAATCGGCTGGTCCCACACCCACAGAGGGATATCTTGGCTATGGAGGCTTCCCTGAGAAGTGAGGAGTTCCAGCCCCACACCTGCACCCCTCCCCTTCCCCCGACGCTACAACCTAGGGTTCCAGTTCCAAGAAGAGAAGTCGCCACAACTTCTGGCTGTAAAAACCAGTGGGGATTGTCACTGAGCGACACAGAGGCTACTGGCCCCAGGCAATTCCTCTTAAAGGGCCCCCTCACAGCCTTAGTTGGAGTCCCTCTCTCTGAGCTCCAGTGCTAGGGCAGCAGCTTGAAAGGAACCTGGGACATTCAGGGAGGAACTAACTTGCCTGGAATCATGGTGAGAGCTGGAGGGGTAGCTTTCTCCCAGAAAGAAGTGCTGGAAGAGGCCATTGTTCCTTTGCTGAGCCCTCTCCACCACAGAGCTGGCAGGCACCATATTTGAATCTCCATCAACCTAGCTAACACTTTTCACCCTGTCCTGGTGATTCCCTAAGACCCTGCCCCTCCCTACTTATAGGCTCATCCATCCAAACCATTTCCAGTGGCTTTTCCATACAATTGGTCTCTCTTGCCTCATGATTCAGACTTTCCTAAAATCTCTCATACAATCAGCAGCTGGCCTTAGCATGCCCCATACCTCTCAATTAGTGGCCCCAGGCTCGGCAATAGCAGCAGCCTGCCTTGGTTCATAGCTTGGCCTCTCTTGGGCACCTCCAAGTCCAACATAAACAGCAGCCATCTGCAGATTTCTTTTTGGCTCATGCTGGGTGGCCCTGAACAGGGCAAAGGCAATGGTTGACTTTGCACCTCCTGGGAGGCTACAGAGCCAATGTACCCAGTGGTCAGCTTTGACCACAATGGATTACAATCCTATCACCTCCACAAGTGACACACTCAAGGGTTGGACTTGGTGAGCACCAAAGCCCCAGTGAAGCAAGTCCTGCTCCATAGGGTCAGCTCCTGCACAGCAGTTTTTCCACTGTAGTTGCAACCAATCCTCGCAACCAATTGACCTGGGGGTAATACCTCCCAGTGATGCCAACATCAACCAAGGCTCAACTACAATAGGACAGTGCACACAGCTCACACACAGGCGCATCTGAAGGGCCTACCTCAGGTGACTGGGGAGGCTGAACCATTGGACATCTACTACATAGGGCCACTCTACCCAGTATGGGAGACATAGCAGTTCTACCTAATGCATAGAAACAAACACAGAGAAATAGCCAAAATACAGAAACAAAGAAACATGTCACAAATGAAAAACATGAGAAATATCTAGAAAAAGAACTAAATAGCTTGGCCTCTCTTGGGAACCTCTAAATCCAACATAAATAGCAGCCATATTCAGATTGCTTTGAAAAAATACCAGATACAGAATTCAAAACAATGGTTATAAGCATGCTCAAGTAACTAGGTGAGAATGTCAAGGAACTAGTGAGAATTTCAAGGAACTTAGTGAGAAAATTAACAAGATAAAAAATGACCAGTCAGAAATGAAGGATACACTAACTGAAATAAAGAATAATTTACAGGGAATTGACACTAAAGTAGAGGAAGCCAAGAATCAAAGCAAGAATTTCGAATACAAGGAAACAAAAAACACCCAATCAGAACAGTAAAAAGAATCCAAAAAATATGAAGATAATGTAAGGAGCCTCTGGGACAACTTCAAGCATACGAACATTCACATCATAGGGTTGCTGGAAGGACATGAGAGAGAACAAGAAATTGAAAAAAATTTTAAAAAAAGAAAACTTCCCTTACCTGGTGAAAGCAATAGACATATAAATTTAGGAAGCACAGAGTGTCCAAAACAAGATGAACCCAAAGAGACCTATACAAGGACACATCATAATTAAAATGCCAAAGGGTAAAGACAAAGAGAGAATCTTAAAAGCAGCAAGAGTAAAGCAGTTAGTTACCTACAAGGGAGCATCCATTTGACTGTGAGCTGATTTCTCAACAGAAACTTTCTTGCCAAAAGAGAGTGGCAAGAAATATTCAAAGTGATGAATAGCAAGGACCTACAACCAAGATTACTATATCCAGCAAAGCTATCATTTAGAAAAGAGCTTCTCAGACAAGAAAAAGCTAAAGGAGTTCACCACCACCAAACCAGGCATGAAAGGGTCTTGAAGGAGAAGGAGAAGGAGAAGGAGAAGGAGAAGGAGAAGGAGAAGGAGAAGGAGAAGGAGAAGAACAAGAACAAGAACAAAAACAAGAAGAACAACAACAAGAAGAACAACAAGAAGAAGAAACAAAAAGATCAAGAATAGAAACAATAAAATGGCAATAAATACACATTTATCAGGAACTGAATCTAAAAATCAAAATAATCGAATAAGCAGAACAGAAACAGACTCATAGATTCAGAGAACATTTTGATGGTTGCCAGATGGGATGGGTTTGGGTGAAAAAGGTGAAGGGATTTAGAAATACAAATTAGTCATAGCCCATGAACACAGACAATAAACAGGCAAAGGCCTGAGATGGGGTGGGAGATGGGTGGAAGGGGGCAGAGGAGGGGGATATGGGGGACACCTGTAATACTTTCAAAAATAAAATAAACTAAAAAAACAAAAATCATGGATGGGGGCTTGGGATTATCCTGGAAGTATTAATCAATGACCTCTCTTGTCTGGTGTTCTAACTCTGTTGTGTTCCCTGGACTATAGGTATCAATCACCAATATCTCTCAGGAAATAAATGGGGTCTTCAGAATTTCAGGTTGGCTCCATATGTTTAGCTTTTCCTAGACTGTGGGGATTTTTCCAACTTGCTAAATATATGTGCTGCTTCTATCTTCTCTATATAATTAGACTCACTGATTCAGGCCAACAAAAATGTTGAGGAATAAAATTCAAAGGAAAGCCTAAAAAATCTTTAGAGAGCAGCATTTCTCCCAGGCTGTTATTTCTCTAACACAGTGAATTGCATTCCCTTTATAGCTTCCTAATAGCTCTAGAAACTTGAAAGTCGCGTTGTCCCAGACTGAATAGCTGAATCAGTGACACCAGATACCAAGGTTATGGAGATAGAGAAAAAGGAACTTTACCTAGAGGAAATGTTTAAATACCTCCCCTCCCCAAATAAAAGGAAACAAGATGGTTCACTCTAAACAATGCATTTAGCTTTAATACTAAACCTATGTGAAGGGCAAGGAGTTTATCTGGTTGAAATGGAAATATTCTCCAACTCAAGTGATTTATGCATTAGGACTTGCAAAAGGATCTGGGAAGAGGTGGAAGGCAATGAATATATGTGGCAAGTATGCAATGGAGAGCCCAAATAAATTGCATTGTCACGTATAATGAGCCTTTGCTTTGAGGTATGTAACCCATTTTCTCACTTGTCATGCTTTTCAATTATGTCTCTCACACTGTATTATCCACAAAGCTGCCAGGGGATGTTCAAATCAAGGGTGGTTGCAAAAGTCAAGACTCAAGGAATGGAGATTGGCCTGCATATTATCTGCAGAATCAACTATTTCCTAGGTGAATATCAAAACAAGGGGAACTTAATCTAATTTTCCATCTCTGATATTTATGACTATTTATCCCAAACAGTGTAACTCAGAAGTTTTAAGCATATGCTGTGATCACACCTTAAGTAAATGAACTCCAGATAGTACTGTATCGAGCGGTATATTAAAAATTCTTTGACATGCCAACAACTGCTATTCCTACTCACCCCCAATACACTAGAGTCAATTTCTATCTAATTTTCTTCTAAAAGGAGTTGTCAGTTCCAAGCAAATATATATTCATATCTGTGATAAAAATTATTCATGGGACCTTTTCCCTTTCCCCTCTACCCTCCTATATTATTCCCCACTGGATTTTTTTACCGGTTAAAAATGGCAGAAAACACCATTATTACTAATCCTCAGCATAATGCAATGATAAATGAAAATGTGTTTATCATGGAGCACATTTATTTGTGATATTTTAAAGAGTAGAAAGTGTGGATAAGATAGGGTATGTGGTAAAACAGCTGTGATGGATACAGGGACTGTCAAGGAGATAGTAACACCAACCCCCAATGGATTCATGGCTTAGAACTGGCAGAGACCAGCTGGATCTGACATAGTGACTAATTTCACTTCACCGGGAATCCCTAGCCTCATTATACACTCATTGTAATACACTAGATACTCAACAACACACCCCGAACCATCATGATCAGAAATGGAAAGCCCAGAAAAGGACACAAAGTGGCTGTCAGGGCTCTTTGAAGAAGTCTCCACTCCTTTCTCCGAAAGATCTGGAATATCCCCCCTCCCACCCCCGCCCTCACTGAATGCCCTACCTCTCAATTAAATGAGCCTCAATAAAAGAAGTAAGTCTCACAAGGGAGGGGCTGCTCTGTGTGTGGAGGAACCACTCCCTATCTCACTGCTTCACTACTAAACCCTCTTTCACTTTACACTCTACGCTGGCTCAATGTTGAATTCCTTCCTGCATGAAGCCATGAACCCACAGTGGGTCACAGACCCCTGGATCTCCAGCACCCGGAACACCTGCATCATCTCAACTCACTCATCATGGTATAAAGATGATTTTAAAGTGAAAACATTTGAGCTGTAAAAGATGCAGACAGAAATCCTATGTGACCTTCCCTTATCTGACTAAGGCAGAGCCTCCAGAAAACACAGCTGCCATTACCCTTCCTCTGAGGGAGCTTCCTGCAAATTCAGGGAGACAGTTTTCCCACCTCCAATAGCTTCAAAGAGCCCAATAGAACCTCCGACATTTTCCCATCGAAGCCCTCCCCCACTTCATTCCCAATCCCTGGCCCTTTGTGATGTTAGTGTATAAACCTTTATTTCTGGCTACTCAGTGTGTTGCGCATTACTGAGCAGCTCCCACATGCATGTGTAAATAAGCTTTGTCTTTTCTCCTGTTACTCTGTCTATGGTTAGTTCATTTGCAGGAGGCCAACCATTGGACCCAAGTTGGAAGAAGAAAATTTTTCCTTCCAACAAAAGCAAAGTGAGGCTTTGAAAAGAAATGGGTCATTATTTGATACTAGAGGCCCGGTGCACAAAATTCGTGCATAGTGTGTGTGTGTGTGTGTGGGGGGGGGGGTGTCCCTCAGCCCAGCTTGCACCCTCTTTAATCCAGGACCCCTGCCTGCCTGATCACCCCTAACAACCTCTGCCTGCCAGCCTGATCACCCTAACTGCTCTACACTGCCAGCCTGATCCCCCAACTGCTCTCCCCTGCCAGCCTGATTGCCCCTAACCACCTCTGCCTCGGCCCCTGCCACTGTGGCTTTGTCCAGAAGGACATCCGGAAGATGTACAGCCTAATTAGCATATTATCCTTTTATTAGTATAGATTCCAGTGTATTTCATTCATCAAGTTTCTCAGTTCAGAAACTATGAAGTCAACAACTGAATATTATTATTAGATTATTAAATATACTAAGTGGTATGGCTTCAGTGAGCCAGACCCTGAAATGTTTCCAGTGGACTGGAAATTCCATGGAAAGCCAATTTTCAATATGCATCGAAGAGCCTTAACAATGTTCATGCCTTTAGGCATAAAAATTTCATTTCTAGGCATCCGAGGAGATAATTAGAGGAGTTCTCAAATATTTATTAAAGAGCTGCTCAACACAATATATATTTATTTTTACAAGTACAAAAATTACAAACAACTTAGATGTTCAATAATAAATAAATAAAATATTAAGGGGTAAAATAAAGTCATAAAACTGTATAATCTAAATTATGCTTGATATGAATGCTTGGAGAGGAATCTAGAAAGAAAAACATCAAAATGCCAAGAGTTGTTTTCTCTAAGCTGAAGAATATAAATGATTTTTTTCTTCTTAATATATGAGCAAAAACAAACCAACAACAAAAACCCCATTGACTCAGTTAGCAAACATTGTCTGGAGAGTTGGATCAAGGAACACGAAAGGATTTAAAGCTTTTTCAGAAATAAAAATATAAAGCGCATAGTACTGATACCATTAATAACCTAGTTATTATTAACAGGAAAGGAGTAAAGGGGAGACTAGATAATATAGGCATGCCATTTATACAGCTTTGCCAGGAAGCTGCAATACAGACGCATGCCCAGTAAGGTCTGGGTGATGTGGAAAGATGCTTACCTGTCAGTCACTCCTGGGAAAAAGTCAGTGGTCAGAATAGGCGTGACCACGGCAAATGAGGGAAGATTTGATATTTAAAATCCTGAACAAAGGGAGCTCTCTCTTTCTCTTTTCCTCTCTCTCTTCTCTCACCTACTTGCTTGCCCTCCTGGGACTCCTGTTGCAGGGGATGCGCTCCCCTGTGCCCATGTGGCTCATGGCCACGTGGGACCCACACAATAGACGAATGGATTAAGTCTAGCCTGATGCTGCGTCAGACCCAGCTCCACCATGGACACTGGCCCTACTTCTGGCCCTGCTGGAGCCCCAGCTACATGTTTTCCAGGACTGGTTTAAGGACAACGGGGACTTTACAACCTGAGAAATATAATTCCACACCAATAAAAACCATTCATTCTCCCGTGTGAGTCTTAGAAATGTCCTTTTCTGAAGATATGGTAAAAGTCACCCCACTCCCACTAGCAATGGAGGAGTTCCACCAATCCATTCCTCCGGCAACAGTACTGTTAACGGGGGTGGTGGTAGAGGGGATCTTTGTCAGTATACAAATCGATTTGTTTACATCCATATATGTCCAATGCCATTTGAGTTCCCATTGGACACAAAATCCCACACCAGGCTTTTCTTTTCCTTTTCTTGTAAATGCATAATTTTTTTAAAAAAATTCTCACTCGAGGATATTTTTCCATTGATTTTTAGAGAAAGTGGAAGAGAGAGGAAAAACAGAGAGAAATATCGATGTGAGAGAAACACATTCATTGGTTGCCGCCTGCATGTGCCCTGACCAGGGCCCTGGCTGGGGAGGAGCCTGCAACCGAGGTACATGCCCTTGACTGGAATAGAACCCTTTGGTCTGCAGGCCGACACTCTATCCACTGAGCCAAACAGACCAGAGTATAAATGCATAATTTTAATTGTTAGAATTAGCCACAAGTTATCATTGAATGGGTTAAAATATTGAAATACTTACGTACCCAGTTAAATGCTGTAGAAATTTCTGCTGCAAACCACAAAGATAACACTTCAGTAAGGAAAAAAAAATGCAATTAAAGGCTTAACTCTCAAATCATCACACAATCTTTCAAATGTAGAGAGTGCTGGGGATAAAATCCCCAGACTCTTAGTATATTGATAAGGAAACTTAAATCTTTATTTATTTTTTCTAATTTTAATAGACAACTTTAATAATCTCCCGGAGGAATGGCCTACTGCTTTAAATTTATATTGACATAATTAATATCAATGGCAGAGCCAGGAACTAATAATGAGGAGGTAAACTTAATTAACAGCAATAGTTATGAGACAAGTGGCACTTTAATAGCCTGAAGAGTCTCTTGAAAGCATTCTGTTGCTGCTCAGTTTCTGCACTCTCTGTCCAAATGAGAGTCACTCCTGGTAGCCAAGAACCATAATCAGAGCAGCATTTAAACATTAGGCTGTGTTTAAATATCTTCCCCTCCCCCCGCCCCCCGCCCCCCGCCGGAACAAATTTTAGTAAATCCTTCCACTGGTTAACTCGTGGTTGGCTTGCCTACTCACTGATCTGCTGTCAGTGAGGGTGGAGGATGAGGAGGGAGATTAGCATCAGGGCTGGAGCTCTCATCACATGAAGTGTAGAGGCAGAATAATCTATCCTCTGTAATAAAAAGGTAATATGCAAATTGACCCTAATGTAGGACAACCAGTTGCTATGATGTGCACTGACCACCAGGGGGCAGCTCCTCTGGTGGTTAGTGTGCTCCCATAGGGGGAGCTCCGCTCAGCCACAAGCCAGGCTGACAGCTGTGAGCGCAGCGGCGGTGGCGGGAGCCTCTCCTGCCTCCTCAGCAGCGCTAAGAATCTCCAACTGCAGCTTAGGCTGGGGGGAGCGGGTCTAAGCTGTCAGTCGGACATCCCCCAAGGGCTCCTGGGCTGCCAGAGGGATGTCTGACTGCCAGCTTAGGCCCAATCACCCAGGGAGCGGGCCTAAGCCGGCAGGTGGACATCCCTCGAGGGGTCCCAGACTGTGAGAGGGTACAGGCCAGGCTGAGGGACCACCCCCTCCACCCCCCCAAGTGAAAGAATTTTTGAGCACCGGGCCTCTAGTATATATAAAAGCTTAAGCGACTGTTATGACCAGCCAGTAGCTATGGCATGCATTGACCACCAGGGGGCAGACACTCAACACAGGAGCTGCCCCCTGGTGGTCAGTGCACTCCCACAGCCAACCTCCCATGGGCCAGCCAACCTCCTGTGGTCCCTCCCCCCAGGGCCCGGCCGGCCCCAATCGGGACTGGGCGAGACGGCCCCGATTGGCCGGGAGGGACCTCACCCATGTGCAAATTCATGCACCGGGCCTCTAGTATACTAATATAAAAGCTTCCCTCAATCTGAAAACTCAAGATTCCAGCAGAAATGCCAGTATCACAGGGATACGGAGGGGAAGGGTATACGGGGGAAGGATACATGGACTCTTCTGCCTCCCCAACCTAATATGTGTTTTACATTGAAATATTTCAGCATCAACAGTGAGTTTCCTGTGTGTGTGGATTCATGTGAAGCCACCCCCGAGAGTGAGTAGTGAACATGAAGTACCCTACACAGGAATCTATAGACAGTGGTGTTAGTAAGCTTTTGAAAGATCTCAAAGTTCATGCTCCTGGAGGTGGCTTTCACAGAGGCTCCAAACACCCCTTTTGGAATCGGCATCAGAAAGTTCATTGATTAGCATGAAGGGATATTAGAAATCATTTTTCAGTGGTGAACAGAGGGATATGAGAGATGGGTGGATTGACTTGAAACCTCAAGGTTTGAATGAAAGGGGTGTCAGGCTTGTCTAGCCCAATGACCTAACATGTTCAGAAGAGGGCTGAGGTCTAGAACTCCATCTGGTCCTCTGTCCTGCATGGGAAGCTGCTGTCAGGCCCAAGTGCCTATAGAGGTGCTCACTGGAGCTCTAACATGACAGATGGAGGACTCCTGAAGGTTACAGAGCGGGCTGTCTGAAGGTTACAGAGCAGGTGGTCTGAGTGCTTTTGAATCTGCTTGATAAGAAATGTTTCTATGTTTTGTAGAATCAGGTCTGAGGCTGGTTTTCATGGTCACAGACCAGCTGGTGGAGAGACGGTAGGGAAAGAAAGACTTAGGGTCTTCACAGCTGACTTCTCTCATCAGAGGTAAATGACAGCCACTGACAAGATCTACCAAATTGGCTTAGGTCACTTCTCAACAGCCCCCCTCCACAGACTCCCCTCTACTC
Source organism: Cnephaeus nilssonii (assembly GCF_951640355.1). NCBI lineage: Eukaryota > Metazoa > Chordata > Mammalia > Chiroptera > Vespertilionidae > Cnephaeus > Cnephaeus nilssonii. Next base: position 85,614,235 of record NC_137075.1, on the reverse strand, counting down.
CCTCAGGGAAGGCTGGGCAGTGGGTAAACAAGGTGATGCAGAAGAGGAAAAAAAAGTCCCTACATTCTGTAACCAGGAGCTTAAATTGTAATAGTCATTAGTTTTCTGTTTTGCCAAAGTACAAACCAGAAACTATTACAGGCCATAACCATGGTGCAGAGCAAGTGCTTAGGGGAAGAAAGGTAGCATGTGAGGTGGAACACCTTCACTCTGCCCCTGTGATAGCATTCAAAAGGGTACGGGAGTAGGAGTCAGGAAACCTAGGTTCTAGTTTACTCCGACAATTAATGAGCAAGTGACTTAACTTCTCAGCTGCCACTTAGTGGGCTGCCATTGCCCCTTTACCAGGTAGTTATGAAGCTCATATGAAAGCAGATGAGGAAGGAAGTGTCTGTAAATACACTCTAAAACCCAGGATGTCATGTACATTTTGTGTCAAGTCAATAAATGTTAATTATTTATTCTGTGTAGACAGTGTGTGAGGCTACGTATTCCAGGGATTTCAAAAAACAAGCAAAAAGCATATATTTATGGAAAAAGATGTGTACAAAAATGTTTATAACAGCTTTATTCATAATAGCCCCAATCTGGGAAAAGCCTAAGTGACCATTGAAAGGGGAATGAATAAATAAATTGTGGTATATCCATACAAATGAATATTACTCAGTAATATTTGTATAAGCCTTTAATTACTCAGTAAAAAAAGGTAGTAATTAATGATATATGCAAAAAAGATAAATCTCAAAAATATGCTGAGTGAAAGGTTATACAAAATAGGATATACTATATGACTTATCCAAAATAGTATCTATGTATATAAAAGGCTAAGTGACCAACCATTCGTCTGTCTGACCGGTACATATGACATGCACTGGCAATTTAAAAATAAACTTGACTCGCGCATGTGTGATGCATATAAAGCTTTTGCTGGCACCAATTGCATGCAACCGACCGGCCGGTACATATGACACACACCGACAATTTAAAAATAAACGTTTATCACGTGAATCTTTCTTCTAATGAATTTCCTTTCAATGTGCATGAATCTGTGCACCGGGCCACTAGTATACTATTTGACCCTAGAACTGAATGAAGTTCTAGAAGGGGCTAACCCCTCCAGGAGAAAAATGAGAACTTTGATTACCTTTGTGCAATTGGCATTACACAGGTGTATGCATTTGTCAAAAGTCAATTGAATGGAATATTTATAATGTGTATATAACATTTTATTTAGAAAACAACCGTAAACAAATACTGAACTCTAGTTAATGACATATGTGCTGCACTGTTCAGTGGTAAAATATACTGATTTCTGCAACTTTTATTAAAATGCATAAAAAATAATGGAGAGGGAGATGGATAGACCAAGATAAAGGAAAGAAAACAAAACATTAATTGTAAACTATAGGTAGCTGGTACATGAGTCTGACTCCTTCAGATTTTCTGTTTGTTTGAAAATTATCCTAAGAAAGTGCTGGGAAGGTGCCTTATCACTCTCCTCTCCCTTTCATTTTGCCAAGCCATTTTAAAATATTAAGGAAATGAAAATGTATAATAAACACAGCCGCTGTAAGAACACATATTTTTCACTGCATCATGAAAATTGCATTGTCCATAAATCTTGCTTTCTTTAATTATTGAAGAAGGTACAAAACACTCTGGCAGTAAGTAGCTCCATTTGATTTGGAACAAGATATTTTAATGGCCTTTAAGAAGATTTAGAGAAAATAATCCCACTTTGTAATGCAATAAATACAGGACAATTTTCTAGAATTTTATCTGTCTCTGTACCCAATATGCATTCCATATTCAATACAGTACCTGAGTTAAAACTTGGTGGGTTAGTCAGAGAATAAAATACGTATGCAGAATACATACATATATCCATCAACCGGCTATTGACAATGAGCAAATTAGCAGACTATATTGGGGCTATATAATCACATCCTGGGTTTAGGGTTACAAAAAGGCAAACTATCAGTCGATGTATTTTCAGTTAGATATTAACGCCTGAAATGCAGGTGATGACTACCAGGTAAGTGGTGTCACCTTTGGAAGTGACACGGTAGATGGAAATACTCAAAATAAAAATTATATGTCACTACCTTTGGAAGTGACACGGTAGATGGAAATACTCAAAATAAAAATGATAAAGGAAGTAGAAATTGTAAATGATTCATCTGGTTCCAGATAGCACCGATAAAGATATTAAATACAGGGCAAATTGTTTCCTTCTTAGAATCAACATTTATTTCAATCACACCAGAGAAAGGACTTCAACATCCTTGTGTCACTGTACATCAGCAGTGCCAGTCCCCGCCAGGCCAGGCTGGTTCTTTACGGAGTCCTCCCCTACATCACCTCACCAAATGAGGTTGGGTATGGTCCAGCGACTTTAGCGCCAGGCAGACCTAGGATGAGTGTCTGATTATTCATCCATCCAACGTGCATTTATTCTGCCTGCCTGCACCTACAACGTGTCACGTACCGTTCCATGTGCTTGGGATATGGTAGTCAATGAAATAAAGACCTCACTCTGGCGAAATTTACACTGGGGTGGGAGAAATCGACAATAAACAACTAAATGAATGAGACGGCAATGCAACTCACACAAAACCCAAGCAACGGGACCTGGTTTACACAATAAAATCGGATGGCAGTATCTCCTCTAAGGTGGGAGGTGGGGTTGACAATATGGTGCCTCCTCCCTTTTCTTACCCTTCCCCGAAAATTTGGAAATGGAACAACAGATTTCCCTGAAAAGCTTACAGCCATCAAAAACAATAATAATAATGGATACCGTGATATGCAAAGACACTCAAGAGACAACTTACTCTCAAAGTAAGACTACAACTTGATGGAAGGCCCAGTATTAACACATCTGATATCAGCCCAGTTGGGTGACTTAATGTTGGAGGCACTAAAAGGAGAGACGGAGAGAAGTTGGGCCTGGCAGTGTCTTCCTCACTATGGCGTCCAAGCTCACAGCAGGCAGGGCAGTTTTGGAAGCAAGACCATCACAGGTCTGTGACCCAGCCAGTAAGATTCCCTCCCTCATCCAGCTGGCACTGCTCCACACTCATAAGTCAGCTCGTGATCAAGTGTGTTCTCATGTAAACTTGCCTTCAAAGAGAAAGTTCTGATCAGAGAAGGGTGTTATCTGGTTCACAGGATTTTCTTTCTCACTGCAAAATAACTGGCTGGCATTCCTGTTTTTATACATTAGTCCCTTAGGCGTCAGAATAGTGTGTCCGTCTTCTAAACACCCATTCACTTCTGGTTATGCAAATCAGAATTTTGAACCTACACAGCTGAGATCCAGACCTCGGGAAATGGTTTCCCCTCTGAGATACAGTCATGGTGTGGGATTCTGTCAGGGGGCCAGCCTGTCTTCGCTGTTTGCCTTCCTTAAAGTGCAAAATGGAATGATTGGGAAAATTAAAGGCAATGCATGCTAAGTGCTTATGGACCTCGGAGCATAGTAGGTGCTCTGTAAAAGATAGAAACTACACAGCACTATAAGGATTCAGCTCTCACCCCTTCCGGGCAGTGAACTTCGCTGTCAAGCATATCACAACCATGTCTCTTCATCTCTAACCAACCTTAAGCACGGCAACTACCCTGAATGCTTTGATTAGAATCTCCCTGCATCACAAACATTCAGAAGAGGCTTCAAGTGGCTGTGCTCTTCACACCATCACCACAAAAAGCCATGGTCCTGGAGACAGGGCTTGGCCTTCACAGAGCCCAGTTTTGCTATTGCTCATGTCATGGGCAGAGAGGATCATGGTACTGCCCCCGCCTCTAGCCTCCAGGCTGTCTCACACAAACTGTGACCCTCTCCCTTAGAGTTAACTGTGAAACCACAGAAGTAGCATCATGCTGTCCCTCTACTCACTCTAAAGGTTAATATATAACCAGTGTTGTCAACACGCCCACTACAAAGCATTTACTGAATATGGCACTATAAGCACTGTGCTGATTGTAAGTACACAAAGAACCAACCCCGAGCCTTTGGTGTGGATCTAAGTTTAAGCAACATTTCATATTCAAAGGTTAAGTTGCTGATCTCAGTTCATTTTAAATACAGTTTCCACATTTATAGTTTCTAAAGTCCTACAGGCCTTGCACCTCATAAACAATTGATTCACCTGTTACGTACCTCTACTCTACCCTTATGGAGGTAAATACTGAGGCAGCATTTGATAGCCAGGGAATCATGGATGCTCAAGGCCAAGTGGAAAACAAAGGTTGCCTAGTTCAGCCCCCAAGAAATGCTTGAGCCCTAACCAGTTTGGCTCAGTGGATAGAGCATCGGCCTGCGGACTCAAGGGTCCCAGGCTTGATTCCCGTCAAGGGCATGTACCTTGGTTGTGGGCACATCCCCAGTGCGGGGGGCGGGGGGGAGGGCGGTGTGTGCAGGAGGCAGCTGATCGATGTTTCTCTCTCATCGATGTTTCAAACTCTCTATCCCTCTCCCTTCCTCTCTGTAAAAAATCAATAAAATATATTTTTAAAAAAAGAAATGCTTGAACCTTCATCCTTTACATTTCTTCTAAGTAAACTGTCCATGTAACTGGGACTCAAGTCAAGGATAGTGAACTCACTTCTCTGCAAATACAAAGGCAAAGAATATTGCATCGAAAATGGGGAGGCTCGTGTACACTTGAACGTAATATAATAATGTATGTCAATTATGATGAAAATATAAATTTAAAAAATAAAATGAGAGGTCAGGACCCTGAAGTGTGATAATATAAAGAACTGACTCCTGTGGATCAAGACCCCTTTGGGTGGGTCCTCCTATGCCAATTCCACCTGACTTGGATTCAAGCCCTTCCCAGCCACAGTCCATTCAATAGTTCAGCATCCTAAGAGCTCCATAGGCAACATGCTCTTTAGCACCTGGTCACTCCTCATACCACCTCAGACACTGCTCACTTACACCCTCACGTTCACTCAGGTTGTGTCTGGTGCCCAGGAAGGGTGTAGGCAGGGCACATTACCAGCCTCAGTCTTGTCAGGATCTCTAAATTGGTTGATGTCACTATTTGGGGTCTTCAGCTCCTGGTCTAGCACCTGTTCCTCCCAGTCCCTTGTTATTTCCTTCCTGTTTGAGTCTTTTCTCCTCTACTGACCTCCCTCGGACACAATTACCCCCATTGCGCCTGCTGAAATTCTTGGTCCATGGTCAGTAAAGTCACTGGCATTCTTTTTTTAAATATATTTTTATGGACTCCAGAGAGGAAGGAAGAGGGAGAGAGAGATAGCAACATCAATGATGAGAAAGAATCATTGATTGGCTGTCTTCTGCACACTCCACAAGGGATTGAGCCTGCAACCCAGGCATGTGCCCTTGACTGGAATCGAACTCAGGACCCTACAATCTGCAGGCCAATGCTCTATCCACTGAGCAAAACCGGCTGGAGCGTCACTGGCATTCTTATTCTTTTCACAAGACAGTCCCTCCACCTTCTAACCCCAAGCCCAGACCTGCCTCTTCCCTGAGGACATTACTTCCATGTTAGACTTCTCAGATGGGTGGTGCTCATCTTCCCACATTCCAGCTGATGTAGAGATAGAAGCAAGATCTTCTTTTGGTTCTTATATGTTCTATTTTCTGACCAATGGTCTTACAATCTATTGAAACAGAAACCTGAAAAAAGAGAGAGTCATAAGGCTATTAGAAAGAGAATGCTACGGGAAAAGAAAGTAGTATGTGCAAAGGCCCTATAGTAGATGCTTCAAGAGTCCACCTGACATCCAATTAACCCATTCTTTATGCCCTCTGCAGCTGTCCTCTATGTCCTCTACCACCTTCTTAGTCATACCTCCTTACTCACGAACGGCTTCAGAACCTGATCACAGTCCTTCTCCCGCCTCTATCCATCCTGACCCATGCTGAACAAGTTCCACGTCAGTGTAGAAGACCCTCCCAGACATGCTGTTCTAAGGTCCCTTACCACCTCGATCCTTGCCAGCAAGCACTTCAGTAATGCATCCCCTTTGTCATATCCTTTCCCCGTTAATGCCTAGTATTGCTCTTAAATCACAGATTCGTCTTGCCTCGATTTTGGTAACAGCTTCCTCACTGCTCTCTTTTTACCCCTGTTCTCCTCTTGTCCGTTCCACACATCACCTTCAGAGTGACACCTAGCAAAGTGGCAGATCATGTCACTTATGGGCTCAAAACTCTCCAGTGGCTTGCTGCCTTAGTCAGAGTGAACTCCAGGGAAGTTACGATACCTACCACACCCAACTTGACCTGGCCTTGTCACCTACCTTTTTTTTTTTAAAGCATAGGAAACATTTATTTATAATTTCAAAAGGTTTGGGGACTTTATCACTTTATCTTATACGAAGAAGAGTTAAAGTAGAAAATAATAAAAAATGAAACAGATTTCAAGTATAAGCGCACCCAAGGTCGTCAGTCACACTGGTTACAGTAGGACTTTCTGACCACATGGGGTTGTTGCCTTTACACAGCAGAGGTTGGCTCTGGCTTCTGGATCAGCATGGCAGAAGCACTTCCTCCTCCTGAGCTCATGGCCCACCATTCTCCTCCTCACAGGGAGGAACAGTCTCCTGCCTCTGGGCCTTTGCATGTACCACTTCCTATCCCTGGAACATTCTTTCCCTTCATTCCTTTAGAATCTGCTTTAAATGTCACTTCATCACAAAGGCTTCCCTGTAACTCCACAGCCCACACCGCCCAACCCTACCTGGCCCTATAACTCTCTATTGCCTAACTCTATTTTACTTTTCCTCAGAGCACTTTTACCACAGGACTAGGTGCTGTCTTGTTTAATGAATTCGTCTGCTTATTAGCTTATATCCCCTCCTATTTAAAAGAATGTAAGTCCCTCGAGGGCACACAGATGTTGCCTATTCTGTTCACCAGTGTATCTCCAGCACCTAGAACAGTGCCTGGCTCATAAATGGCCTTATTAGGTGATCCTTGGATGAACAAATAAATAAACTCCAATATACCACACTTACCTCATTCTCTTACTTTCACTAAAACTACTCTTAGACTTAATGGAGACTGTCAGATCCTTGACAGTTAAATGAAACCACAACAATGATAACAATTTAAAATTAATGTGGTACTTGGTTTAGTGCCCAACCTAAGTATTTTTCATGCATTATTTATTTTAACCTTTGTGGCTGATATTCTTATTATTGCCACTCTGCAGTTGGGGAGCTAATTTCTCAGTTCAGCCTCGACTCTGAGAGACATCGCTCAGCAATTCTTTACCAGCAGCTCCCCATCATCTGACCCTTGACCTCTAGTGGCTCCACTTTGAAAATACCCGCAGTCGTGAACCAGTTTCACTGTTCACCTTCTCTGCCCCTACAATCTGGGTACTTTGCTCAGCTGGACTGAAGAGGAAAAGAAGTAACCAAGTATCATGCAGATTGATCCACAGAGTTATGGTCTCTGTGACCCGTGGTTTCACGTGTGAACTTGGCTACAGTACACAGTTATTCAATCAAGCACTAACCTGTGAAAGTATTTTTGTAGATTGTAACAGCTGCAACCAGTTGACTTTAAGTAAAGGGGATTATTCTCAATGTTGTGGGGCCTCATCCAATCCGTAGAAAGGCCTTAAAGAAGAAGAAATTCTCCCTCAAGACTGTGGCATCTGCTCCTGTCTGAGGGTTTCCATCCTGCATGCCTGCTCTGCAGATTTTAGAATGGCCAGCTTCACAATTACATAAGCAAATTCCTTGAAATAAATCTCTCTTTATGTATGTATGTATGAATATGCTAATACACTTACGTTTCTTATGCATATGTGTATACACACATCCTATTATGTGACTACATATACATACATTCTATTTGTCCTATCTCTCTAGAGAACACTGGTGGATAGAGTATCAATCTAGTTGGGTTTCCAATATCTCTTCGCAGTTCTCTTCCTTGACCCTGATCAACTACTCCTCTCATTCCTCAAAACCCTTACCCAGCTCTTTACACTCCCCACTCTGTCATACTCCCTTATAGCAGGTGACTTTGTTTCCTATTTCACAAAGACAATTAAGGCTATTATTGCTTTAATTATTAGTGATGCATGTTTATATGGCAAAGAACACTCTTTCAAATCCAACTTCATGCATATCAGCATCTCTCTGCTTGCAGCCACTATTGTCTTTTTCTCTCATCTCTGACCATACCTTGCAGAAGGGATAGCTAGAGGCACCACGTGACATTCCTTCTCTTACCACAGAAGATGCCCAATCCGATAGAACTAAAATGGATATCAGTTGTTCGGCCCAGCCCAGCATTATTCCTTCCTCTGGAAGAATCCTTTCTCCCTTTCCATTTGGATCTATCAAGACTAAACTTGATAATTTAATCCCAGGGCCAGCCGATGATAAGGACTGAGGTTGAATCATTTATAATATCCTACATGCCCATGAGATTGGCATAGGATGTAAATCAGGCCAAACAGAGCTCTTTCCCAGTCAGGTTCATCATTGGTGGTTCAGGGGGAGGTCTTATTCCTCATGCATGACTTTAAGCTGTAAGGATATTTTCGGATACACCAAGGCCCTATAGACCAGATGAGCCAAAGGGGAGAGAGAGAGAGAGTCCTAATGATATTACTTGAGTCCCAGGAATCTCTGACAGGAGCTTTATTTATCCCTGGACGTCCCACTTCAGTGAGCTAACACACTTATGTTTCTTAAGTTAATTGCACACTAAGGTCCTAACTACCATAGAAACAGATTTCCCAGAAACTGGGAACAAGGACCCTAAGAGACTCTGTCAGTCATCTGGGGAGAGCCAAGGCCAGAATCAGTGTCGTATAAACAGACGCCCAAGAGTGACGCTGATGTGGGTGGGGGCACCAGCCTTCAGAGGCCAGCCCCAGCTGGCCAGATGGACCAGGCAGACACTAGGTCTCTAGGGTCCACCAAGAGCATGATTTTCCCCACCAGGGTCCAGATCTGTTCAATCAGGACACTGTGGGAATAGGAAGTCATTGGCTGGGGTGTGAGGAGGGTGTGTGTGTGAGGGTGTGGGGAGGTTAGGGAAGTATTTAAAAATCAGCACAAAGCATGAAAATATATGGTTGCTTTTAACTCAGAAGTGCTCCCAGATCATAACATTTTTAGAGGGGCTTGTTTTACAAGATGTTACCATTGGGGGACATTGGGTTAAGTGTACAATGATATATTTGTGTTATTTCCTACAAATGTACCTACAATGATTTCACATAAAGGGGAGATGCAAACTGAGCAATTGTAGAAGGAAAAAAAGTAGGAAAACACCTTAAATTACCATCCTAATAGTACCAACAAACATCAAGTTATTCTAGCTAGAATATTCAGTCTTTCTTGTCTTTTTTATTCTCCCTATCCCACCACTTTGCTCTGTCCCTAATCCTGTACATTTTATTGATTTTATTGTGAGCATCTCTCTGAGCTCAGTCCTATCACAACTATTTCCACAGTTCAAGCTCATCTCCTATCACTCACAGTGTTGCTAAACCTTCCCCTGTTGATCTCCCTACCTTTGACCTAACCTTGCTCTATCTCTGCTGAATACCAGAATTACCTTTTTCAAATACAAATCTTATCATGTCACTCCTCTGCTTAGAATCTCCAATGCCTCCTTACTATCAAAAGAATAAAGAACACATTTATTAACTTGGCAGCCTACCTTTGTATTTTTATATTCATCCTTACAGTTACTGGGATGTATTATTTCTTCCTGGTTTCCCTGGGAAATCCTACTTATTGAGCAAGATTCAGTTCAAATATCCCTTCCACTATTCTGCTTTCTTACAAAATTAGATGCCCTCTCTAATCTCAGGACACTTACGTCTTTATAATTATTGGCACATGAATTGTTATTCCTCTTCCCTAATGACATACTTGGCACACAGTAGGTGCTTATGAGTAGTTTGTTGAATGGTTGGTGCTGAGAGAGGCTCAAAGGCTTTAAGATCACTGTCACTCAAAATACCAGGGGTTTGATGAGCACCTTAATCTGCTCTTTTCTTCATTGTAATGTTATATACTGAGATATTTTTCTAAATCTGGAAACATCAATATTATGATGAAAATAAAGTGATAAATAAGATTCATTATTTGTAATTTTTTCTTTATGTCAGTGTAATTGATCACATGTGTTTTAAATTAAGGGACACACATCTTCATATTTGCAATCACTTTACAAACACTGCTGCAAGAACTAATTCCTTTGAAAGAAATGCTATATATCTAGTGGGGAGCAATAGATGGAGGTTGTGTATGTATTTGGTTGGTCTGATTTATTGGGGGTCCTCTCCAGCAGGGCTTCCCAAAATTTACAGTGTGTAAGAATCACTGGGGGATCCTGCTGACATGCAGGTTCTGATTCAGGAGGTGTGGGATGGGACTCGCTGTTCTCATCTGACAAGCTCTCAGTTGATGCTGACACCACTGGTCCATGGACCACACTTTGAGTAATGAGGCTCCAAGGGGCTTACATGAAATAGTGGCAGTTCTGAGCCCCCACACATGATATGAATGAATCCATAGCTAATAGGAAAGTGTCCCTTTTCTACCAGAGATCCACACATCCAGTTGCGTGTCGTGGTTTAGCTCTATAGAAGACAGAAGTCATAGCCTTAGACTGGTACACTTTGATATGACACCTAAATTCTAAAACTTGGCCATTTGATATAAGATGTTAAACAAGAATATATCATTAAAATGCTCCTTTCTTTAAAAATGCTGCTTTTGCAGGCCATTTTATAATTTGCTGTAGGAGCTGCTAAATGCCTAATTAAAAATTAATTTGGTGGCATTTTCCATTTTTTTCCTTTGAAATTTCAGAGACTGAGGCTGATTACTTTCACAAGGGGGGTGGGCATTGGTTATTGATTTGGAGTGTTGTTTATTTTTAGTTTTCCAGACTAAAGTGAAAATTACATCTAAACACCCTTGACTCTGATGAATTTGATTTTAAGCAAGAAAATTGGACTTTGCAAAGCACTTGTTTCTTCAAAGACTTCAAGATTAATAATAACAGCAAGAATCCCAAGTGTTAATGGTTATAAGTACAGAAAGACAGTAGAAAACTCAATTTATGGAATGAGACTAATCATCCATTAATGGGTTAGCTAAATAAAGTATATACCTAATATCACAGAATACCAGTTACCAATAAATATGATCAAATAAATATACTTATTGATATAGATGGATATTTAAGATCTATTAAATGAAGAAATCAGATTTGATTACACTAAGTATAATATAATCCTATTTTTAGAAAAAAGTATAGAATTTATGCTAGCATAACACACTCTATAGTATGAATATTAGGTGTTTTGGGTAGTGGTGTTATAGGATATTTGATTTTTTTTCCAAGGTGAACAGTTTAAAAAAACCCTCTAATTTATAATGGACTCAGACCTCCAAGATTACAAAATCCAAATGCTAAACATCATCTTTATTTATTGCAGCAAAATATAAATACTAAGGCTAAGCCTGACCAGGAGCTTAGTGTCATTAGTGGAGAGTCCTAAATGCATTAAAACTGCCTGTAATTATGGTTCTCTCCAGGACCTAATGAGGAAATAGGGGGACATCTAGCACTTGCTACCCAGGATAGGTAAACCTTATATTCTTGTGGGAAAACAAGTATTTTGGTGACAATTCTGCCAGGTTTGAAGGTCTGGGTCAAGGCCTTGCAGGATGCTGAATTCCTCAGGCTTGCTGTCATCCATTTATTCCACACAAGCCATGCCCTTATCCTCCTTGCTGTGGCTGTGTGAGAGGTGGAGCCACCTGAGTTTGTAGAGTAGTTGATGGGTTATTAGGCTCAGAACAGACACTGTTAATCTGGGCACCATCGGTCAGATGAGGGAAGGTCTATCCATCACCACAGAAGTTAAATGTAAAATTTTATACATTTATGGACATGCATTTGTGGAAATCAGAATCCATGTCTTTCATCAGATTCCAAAACTGTAAAGTACCCAGGAAAAAACTGAGAGTTACTTATGCACAACTTTTCAAAAGTAGAAAAAATTTTCAACATATCCATGCTTCTTATTTGTATAATAAGAAACACAAAAATTATTTTATGCAGCAACTCAAATACATATAACTAAACAAGACCACATAGAGCAAGAAAATAAAAACCTCTAAAGGACAAAGAAAAAAAACACCACTCTCTTATGACCTGTTACAAATATGACCATTCCCCCTTCCCTTAGCTCATCTCAGGTGGTTAGGGCAAGATCCCAATAATAAACACCAGTTGTAAGCTCCCCAATACTTTATTACAAAATGCTTTGGTGTCTTTGCTGTATCTGATCTATCACTGCCCGGAAGGCATATTCTGTGGTGGTTCTCAAACTTGAGTGAGCCCAGGAATCATCTGGTAGAATCCTGGGCCCTGTCCCCAGAGTTCTGGAAAGGGGCCCAAGGGCTGACATTTTTTACAAGCTTCCCCAATGATTGTGATGCAAATGGTCTATGCACCATATGTGCAGTGAAGCTGGACTAATGTAACCCTTCTTTCCATTGCAAGAGCCCCTTCTGAATGGGTTGAAGCAATCACCACTCTCCTTCCCGACCCTGGAAGACCTGGCCTTCTAAATTGTCCTTTTCTATTACGAGGCTGGGTGGTGTCACCCCATCTCAGGGGTTCCAAACTTCCCAGGTTGTATCTGCATGAATGGCTTTTAAACGCGTCACACCCTCCCTGAACCACAACCAAGGTGTGTTCTAAGCATAGACACCACTTAACTCATTAGAAATTGAACACAAACATTTCTTATAATTGAGAGGGACTACTGACTATACCTAATGAATAAACACGTTCATTCAATCTATTTCGGGTGACAACCAGAGGTGTGGTCAAGACCCAACCAATGACTCTGCTAACTGAACCTCACTGCTACAATCACAGTTTTTGGTTTTAAATCACTGTAAGACTCTCTTTAAGAGACTGTTACCTACAACACATATAACTAACCAGAAGGCTAGATTTCTATGCTGTTGTCACTGCCTTTCACAGTGCAAACTGGGAAGGATCTCTCTCTCTCTCTCTATTTTATTTATTTTTTGGATTGCTAGGCTGATCATTTGTTTTCCAAATTCACTGTGAAGACTAATGAGAAAATTTCACCAACAAATATGAACTCTTGAAGGGAAAGTCTTTAGAGAATTCTAAGGAGTTTTAATTAGCATGCAGTTGAACCTCATTAATTTGGATTCTGCAAACACAAAATTTGTTATAATTTGTTCAAAAACCACCATAAAATTGGAGTTGGTGCTATGAAGAAAGGCCTTTTTAACTAAATGAGATAAATGAAGCTGCTCAGAAACGGTTTAATCTTAATGAGCGCTCCGTTTTGGGGCTCACAGGAAGCATGAAGGTCATTCAATAAAGGTGACTTATTCACAGTTGCATCCATAGTAAACAAAATTGGCACTTAGGGTTTCACCTTTCCAATCCAGAACTCTCTTTATCCTATTGTTTATGATTGATATCTATTAATCAGATATTTATCTCATTATACTCAATAAATGTTATTAGCCAGATACCTACAGCCCAGACTTTTTGCCAGGGCACTTGGTGACATAAGGATTACAGAATCAATATATATATTTTTTTCAGACTCACCCTACATTTCTGTAATTGGTGTTATCCTGGCTGTATCTGTCAGCTGATCAACATGATTCCAACTTACAGTGGTGAAGGGTCTGGAATCATGTTGACACTATGATGTTATAAACTGGTCTCTCCTACCCTACACTGTGTCTTGGGTTCTCCTGGAGGTGAGGCAAATGTTACTGCTGAACTATTTCATAAAGAAAACAATACTCATGGCATCTATGAAAGTGTAAAGGGTTCAAGTAGATGCTAAAAAGTGCAGCCGAGAGAGATTCCCAGAGATGAGTCAGTTGGACGCCAGGATGGCTTACAAGGTACCATTTACCTGGAAAGTTCCCTGGTCCAGGATCTGGCCCTCAGCCTCCCCGACTCAAGACATTGTTTATCAGACAAACCAGATCGATGTCTTGGAGATGGGAATGGAGGACTCACATTAACTAAGCTCAGAGATGCTGATTCATGAAATCGTGAATGAAATGTGTTAACTAAACTGGCGGTCAGACCACAAGGCTCACATCAGCACTATCGCTCTGCTATGAATTACATAGGAATAAAAAATCTGAACAGCCGATTGGTCAGTGGTCACGATAGCAGAATCAGAGTAATCAGTAATGGATGCTAATGGCACATCCACAAGAGGCATGGAGTGGACATGTCACCTGCCTAGTTCACATCCAAACCTCCCTTTCTTGTTCCTGTCAGCACATCTCCCCCATGGAGCTGCACGCAAGTAGGTTTGATGAAATTGGCCTCAGCCAATTATCACACAGCATTTCTCTTGCCAAACTAACTGGTACAAGATTGGTATGAGATCTAAATTGGTCCAATCAGCGACGTGAAGGGATTTTATTTTTTACCTCTTCATGACTGTGCTTGGTTGAATGTAAGAGTAAATTCAACTAAACAATGATTAAACAGATTCTATTTCTACCTGCCCCCCCCCCCCCTAATTAAGTAATAAGAAAGGTAGTAGGTGATCGCTATAATCTGTTCAGGGGCTTAAAAAAGTCAAATCGAAATGCCACTTCTCCTGGCCTTTGTCTCATGAGCACAATATGACTTTTATAGTTCCAGAAGTTAGGACCATGTCGAGGTAGTAAGAAGGAGAAGGTACAAGAAACAACAGAAACACTTTGGAAAGCAAAATGTTTGAAGAAAGAATCAGCAGACTGACACTTGTGTCTCACTGGCTATGTCACATGGCCACCCTGGATGCTAGGAAGTTTGGAAAATATATTTAGCCGAGTCATGGAAAAAAAGATATTCCTGTTAGGATGAAATGTCAGGTGTGTAATGAGTAACATTATACATTGAAAAATTATGCTATTTTTTTTGTCATGCAAAAATTACAATAGTAGTTAACAGTAGTACCAGTATAAGAAATATGTCTATAATAGTAAAAGCATAATATGCTAATTAGATCAGACATCTTTCCAGATGTCCTTCCTTCCAGACAAAGCTGCAGTGGGCAGGGGATACAGCAGAGGCGGCAGAGGCTCCTGGCTGCGGCGGTGGTGGGTGGGGGCCAGGACCAAGGTCCTTGCACGAATTTCGTGCATCGGGCCTCTAGTATGATTATAAAGTCATACCTTGGGACATACTGGAATCTGACTTCAGATAAATGAGGGAGCAGGCAATGAGGAATTAGCATCCTTTTAGGAGCTAGGCAATGCCTTTCTAGGGGCTTTAGGTATGAGTGAGCTGTGAGTCATCTGCATCCTCCCAAATGTCTCCATTTCAATTTTTAGAGTCCCATTTTTTATTTTTTTTGTAATTCTCACCCGAGGATATTATTTCCATTGATTTTCAGAGAGAGTGGAAAGGAGGGTGTGGGGGGGGGGGGGAGAGAGGGGAGTGGGGGAAAGAGAGAAACATCAATGTGAGAGAGAAATATCGATTGGTTACCTCCTGCACTTGCCTCGACTAGGGCTGGGGACTGAATCTGCAACCCAAGTACATGCCCTCGACCTGAATTGAACCCGCCACCCTGCCGTGCACAGGCCTATGCTCTAACCATTGAGAAACAAAGGCCAGGGGCTAGAGTCCTAAGCTTTTTCTCTTAATGTCCTAAACTTTCACTTAAGGAACCTAGCAAGTCTGTGAATTGATTTTATATTGTAATTTGACAAGCTATAGGATCAGAGCCTATGTTTGATGCTTAGCTTCATTGACCCTGTGGCTAGAAAGGATGATATTCTGTTAGGCCAGTCAAAGAAATTCCCCTATTTTCTGAGCATACATTGTGGCATGAATTCAAAACCTTGAGCCTGTTTATTTTATTTTTTAAGCTCTCTAGCACGATGATATACAGCCACTGCAACGACATTTTAAAAAATATTATATGGAAGCAGCCACTTGAGCCCACCAAAGCCTTGCCTTCAGTAACCACACTGCAATTCACCACAGCCAATGTTTAAGAAAACGTGTCACTCCCCATGCCTTCAAACCCAACTAGCTCACATAACTAATCTCAGGTTCCCACTTCCTTGACAGTCTGTTATGTGCAAACATTTCCAGCACCAATTACTATTCTCAGTAGCAAAAACGGATTCTACTTTAACCAGGCGAAGTAGAAAAAGAGCAAGAAAGGATCTTAGGTAGCTCACAGAATGTCTGGGAAGGCCCAGGAACGGTGGCTGCAGCAGATGCAGGAACAATCCTGATGGGAAAAAACACTCAACCACATCAGAGACAGACACTGACACCTATGACATGACAGCAGTGCTGCTTGGCTCAAGATCCTGAAAACTCTGCCACAACCACCACAGAAAAAAACCATACCAATGCAGACGTAGGTCCACCACTGTGCACCAGTGAGGAAGAATGTAGCCCTCATGGCTGTTGATGAACATTTATGAACATGAGGAAAGCCAACTGTAGGTTAAAGCTGATACGGAAGATTGAGCACAAATAGAAACTGGATCTTTGAAAATCCAATGAACTGCTAGATCAAGGCAACTTGGAAATCCATTCTACCTTGCACTTTCCAGCCAGGTGAGTGAATGAATCTGCTACTAGTTATGCCACTTGAATTTGGCTACCAAATTTTGCAACACGGGGTCCTAATTGCTTTAAGAGATACACCTACCATACAGGTATACGAGTGAGTCGCCTCTTTGGGCTCAGGTATTCCTTTCCTTGCACAGAGCTTGAATGAGTGCTACCAACTTGTGGCTTATCAGGTTTCTATGTTCTGTTCCATGGGCTGGTTGCTCTCAAAGTTAATTAGCAACAGAACAAGTGGAAAATGTTCATTTGGAAACTAGACACGCATACACCTCCCCACCCCCAACTAGCACTATACATAAAAAGAACATTCTAGATAGATTCAAGATTTAAATGCAAATTATATCATAAAAGTATTTAAACAAAATTTGAAATCTTGGAGATATAACAAAATAGGAGAACTTAGATCACCAAAGGGAGACATACATACTTGATTTTTAAAAATACAGCATATTTGCAACAGTATGGGTTGACCTGGAGAGTATTATGCTAAGCAAAATAAGCCAGTCAGAGAAAGACAAGTATCATAGGATCTGACTCATATATAGAATCTAATAAACAAAATAAACTGGTGAACAAAATAGATCCAGAGACATAGAAACATGGAACAGACTGACAAATTTCAGAGGGGAAGTAGAAGTGGGTGATGGGTGGGGAGTGATTAACAGGGGAATTTATATGTATATATGCATTGATTTTCCATGGACACAGACAATAGACTGATGAAGTCCTGGGAGGGGCAGGTGCAGGGTGGAGAGGGTCAATGAGAAAATAAAAAACAAACAAAGGGGACATCTGCAATACTTTCAACAATACAGATAAATTTTTTTAAAAAAGATATTAACTCAGGGGAAAAAAATACAGCAAAGACACTCAATCCAAAAACAAGACAAGAAACAGAATGGGAAAATATAGGGTGTCCTAAAAATGTATACACATACTTTGAATAATTATAAAGGCAGTGCTTATTAAAATACATTTAATTCTCAAAATTGAGCCATCGGCTGTTAAAAATGTGTATACATTTTTGGGACACCCTGTTGCATAACATATATACATAATTGAATATCCTAACATACAGTTTCTACAAGTTGATGAGAAAAAGTAAGTCACTTAGTAGGAAAAAGGGCAAAGTATATAAACAGGTAAATGGTCAAAGCCTGTACTCATCTGTACAATAAATACAAGAAAATATGCTCAACCTCACTAGTAGTAACAAGGAAATAGCTTTTACAAACTTTCACAAATGTTTTAAAAATGACCACAATGAAAAAAAAAATAAAAGAAAGAAAAACGACAATAGTGAAGATGAAGGATAATGAGCAAGACAAACACATTGCTAGTGGGAGGGAATATTGCCAATCCTTGTTATTTGTGGATTCCATATTTACAAATTTGCCTACTTTGACCCATAAATATCATTTCTGCAACTCTATCATTTCTGCAAATCTATGCACTCAAATAGAAGCATTCTTTGTAATGCCAACAAAATAAAACTTACAACAACAATAGTAGGGAACTACCTGAATGTTCAATGAGGGGGAAATGCTGGAATCTATATATATATAAAAGCCCAGTGACCGAATGGCAAATGACCAGAACAAACAGTCAGCCAGTCACTATGATGCATACTGATCACCAGGGGGCAGATGCTCAATCAAGAGCTGCCCTCCCCACTCCCCCCTTGGTGGTCAGTGCACTTCCATGAGCAGCGCTCCCACAGCAGGCCAATTCCTGCAGGTCATGTCCCCCACCGGTGCACAAATCTGTGCACTGGGCCTCTAGTATCTTAATATATATACACACTCATACCATGGAAAAGTACACAACTTATAAGAATTTATAAAGTCACACACACATATTTCTTCAAAGTTTTTTTCAACGTTTTGTCATTGTTCTAGTTAGCTATTGGCCAGTATTTAGCCTTAGATGGAGTTTACCATCTATTTAGAGCTGCATTTCCAAGTAACCTGACACATACATGTGCGTGTGTATGTGGGTATACAAGCATTTTTTTTTAAAGCCTGGAGGGTTTTCTATTATGAGTTGAAAAAAATTAATTTAAAAATAATGTGTGTAATATAACCCACCTTATGAAAAATAAATAACAGAAGCAAAAAGAAAAAGAAAACCTTTTAATAACTGTATATATGTTTGTATGTGGAGAATGAGGTAGAAGGATGCTTGCCAGGCTACTAGTATTACTATCTCAGGGTAGAAAACTGAGGCATCAGGTAGGATTTCCTTTTCTTTTCATCATACTTGCACTCTCATTTATAATGCATACATATTTTCAGTTTAAAAAAAAATTAATGAGAATATAAAGAAGAAAATTCAATTGAATGTAAATAAACAAAATGCAGATTCTTTGCCTGCAACCCCTATGTTTCAGTGTTTGTGCAGTGACAGCCCAATCTGCACTTTCACACACCTCTGAAGATTCCCAGGCTAGTGGTCTTCTCGCCGAGAAACCCAGCTCTGAGCTGACATCACCCTTCTGTCTACAAAGCCTTCCTGTGAGGATGCAGCTAATGAGGTTGTTACAGCTAAGTGCAACCATCATCCAGCTCTACTTCTATGAAATTGCTCCCACATCACCTTGATTGGCATTTTGGGTGTTCTCAAACTCTCTCACCCCACACTGATAGAAAATCTGTTGCGTTCCCACCACAGATGGCTAATGGCATCCATTGGGTGTGGGTTTCACTCATTTAACCCTCAGGGGACATCTTGATTTTCCTTACTGCAAGCTGTTAGGGATAAGGGTCTGCTGTCAGCCACATGAACTAAAGACTTTATCCTTTTCCTTCTGAGGTCCTTATTAGCAGAAGCCATCACTACCAAATGAGACTCACATCCCCTGAAGTTCACCTATTTTTCCACTGCTGAAACACGGACTTGGTTACCTTTCCCACAAAAATCAAAGTTTGGTTTTTCTTTTCTACATTTAGAAAGTAAGTGTTTCTTTCCTCCAAAAACAAATATGTTATCAGACTATTTAATTATAAAAAAATTGTGTCCTTGTTGCCCAAAGTAAAAAAGTATATGTCTGATGAGAAGCATAGAAAGAGGAAAACAAAGAGAGAAAAAGCAAGGTAGGTAGAGATAGAGATAATTAATTAGATGGGAAGTGTGAACTCTAGGGTTGTTTTTAAACAATGTGTTTTATTTTCTGGCCAAGTGAAAGGTTCCCATTATATCCACCCCAAAGGAACTCAATGCATCTCAAAACTATGTGAAATCCCAGAAATAAGTTGCTCATTGTTAGTGCCAGGCCAGCTAATATCCCACCCAGGAGCCACTTCACCATCCACAGCTACCTCGTTGGCACAATTCCATGACTTACAGTCTAAGGAGGAAGCCAGGTGATATTCAATATACTCAGTATTAACTAATAAAACAGAGAGAGCAGTGTCAAATAAAAACAAATTCAGAACTAGATAAGAAAAGATTTTATTTTAAAAAGACTTTTTCAAAATGGGAGGGATATTAGTACACTAGGCAGACTGCTCTGACCGTAAGATCTATAAGCATCTCAAAGAGGGCATATCTTTTAGCGGGAGGAATAAACATGGCTAGGAGGAGCCGGGGAGTGGGGAGCATGTGGTATGACTGGAGAGTTGAGCAGGAAAAGTTTCCCCTGCAGCCAGCAGAGCCTCAGGAAGGGCCGTTGAGGATAGATTGTTCTGGATTCTAATGCTTGTTTAACCTCAGGGGTAAGTGGAGGCCTGGATATATAACCAAAGTTTGGTCAAGTCAAAGGAACAGGCATTTCGTCCAGATTGGTCAGTGGGACACATTCCTCTAGTCATTTATGAGACAAGGAATGGGGTTTTGGAAGGCCTATGTCTGGCCTTGTCATAAGTAAACGAAGGGGTCATCCATGAGTTTTATGTAAGTCATATGGGAGAGGTGACATCGATTTTAGAGAGAAAGGGGGAGAGAGAGAGAGAAAGAGAAACATCAATGTGAGAAACATCGATCAGAGGAACTTCAATTGGTTGCCTCACACACGTGCCCCATGCCCAGACCGGGGATCAAACCTTCCTGTGAGAATACAACCTGCTATGTGCCCTGACTAGGAATCGAACCCATAACCCTTCAGTGTACATGAAAATGCTTGAATCACTGAGTAACACTGGCCCAGGTAGAGATCTTTTTTAATTGTTATTTTTGGGCAGAAGCATATGGCTTCGGTGAAATTCAACACTGTGCGTAGTTAAGAAAAATTTCCATTTGAACCCCAAATTGCTGATATTTAAGAATAAACACTCACCTACCTAGAACTGCTTGCTACCTGAACTTTAGGCCATGCAGCTGCCAATACACTATGGTTTTGATAATAATCTAAAAGTCTGCCCATATACACTGTCTCTCAAGATGCCGTTAATGAGAATCTGAGAGCGATGCAAATGTCTTTGGGAAGAAGGGCTTGCCTCCCCATTAGATAGTGCTGTTACTGGGAGTGCTTCATGGGACCCTCTGGCCTGCTTGGCTGGAACACATAACAGAGTGCAACCCGAGATGGGAAAGAGGAGATTGCGACCTAACCTTGGTGCATTGTGGCTTCAGGGCCTCTCTGGACCCATTTCAGAAGCTTCCAGAGTAACATCAAAGAGGCACTTGGAGAAAGGCTTGAGCAGCCATCCTGCCCATTTCATAGCTTCCAACAGGGAATATGCAGGAGTAGTGTTAAGCATTGGAGGAGCTTCCCGCCCAGTGTGGCTCAGTGATTGAGCATCAACCTATGAACGAAGAGGTCATGGTTTGATTCCCAGTCAGGGCACACGCCCAGGCTGTGGGCTCGATCCCCAGTAGGGTGTGTGCAGGGGGCAGCCGATCAATGATTCTCTCTCATCACTGATGTTTCTGTCTCTCTCTCCCTCTCCCTTCCCCTCTGAAATCAGTAAAAGCTAATAAAAAAAAAGAATTGGAGGAGCAACAAAAAGATGCTGGTAAGACTATTTCCTCCCTCCCCCCCGCCCCAAGAAGAAACCTAGTCAACCACAGGCCTAATAAATAAGCCCCCTAGGATTAACACAAGAAACTATAAAATAACCCAGGTCTCCTCTCCACCCCTTCTCACTTTACTCCTTTACTTAGGTAATAAAATACAATTAGTTTACAAACCTGATCGGTGGGGCTTTCAAAAGGGACACATAGTCCAGTAGCTGTGTGTGGTCCTGACTTGGGATGTTCTGGCCCACTCAGAAAGTGATGTCAGTGAGTCAAGAAGATGCTCCTGTCCCTTGCTTGATGTACAGGAAACCAACTGACACTCGTCAAAACTTGGCTACCCCACCATCAGGAAAGTTGAGTTCTTTTATTCTTGCATGAGCCCTCAAAAGGAGCTATTTTGTGGGTTTGTGTCCAGTGAAAGGACTAGAGCATCACTCCTATAGGACATGTACTCATCTGAGGTTTTTCTTGTCTCTTCCAAAATTAAGAACAGTGACAAACACATATGGGAAAAACAAACATTGATTAAGTATAAAGGAGAGAGATGTCATTATTAATTTATGTTCCACTGGAGGATTTCCAAATGTAACATGCCTGCCAATTAAAAAGAATCTCAACCATATCCAGCTGCCCACAGCATCTATTTCCAGCTCCCACTGACAAGAGACAGGACCTTCATGGCCTGATATAAATCATAACACAATCTGTCTCCAGGTTCTTCATTAGCCTCTTTTTTGATGAAATTGTTGGCGGTCAACACAATCAATCAACAAGGTCAGTTTGGCGGAAGTGAGTCTTTGAACAGGTTGAATTAGCAATCCTATATAATAAAGAGCTAATATGCTAATTAGATCGAACAGCAGAGCAACTGTCCAGACGACCTTTGGATGAAGCCGGGGCTGCGAGGGCAGAGCCCCTTGCACGAATTTCGTGCATTGGGCCTCTAGTATAAATATAAGACTAGACAGCTATTCATCGATATTTAACATAATTAGCATGGCTATGTCCCCAACGCATTACCCAGTGATTCATGCCTTAGAAGTCTTGGTGGTGAGCCCTCAAAATGGACACAATAATCAGTTTCTATGATTTTTGCATACCATTATACAAATACCTGAATGACTAATGACTGCATTTACTTGGTCAATATACTTCTATAGATTGCTTTATGAAGAGTAATTACACAAGAGAGAGCTAGGCTGTACTACAGTCTTCATTCTTATGCTCTGAAAAACGAACCTAAAAAAATAAATTGCCTAAATATAGAGGACAAGCATTGTAACCTAAGTGTTCTTACCACTGCATGCTCCATGAGCACGAGAGGGAGCCAAGCACAAGAGAAGTGGAGTTACAGCTGTTCAGTGTTTCTTTCCTGGACACCTGTCCCCACGCTGAATGTTACCACGTAAGGGACAATGAACTGGCAGCCTAGACAATGAACTGTGACCTTCAAGTTGGCCTGTACATAGACAACTACATAACTTCCCCATTCAACTAAGAGGCTGGATACAAACACATCACTTTCTATAATCTTAAGGGGATTGTGACTAGAAATGGTTTACAATGAAAATGGCATCTTTTAATGAAATCACTCTTTAAAAATAAATTTCTAAAGCCTAGCATGTTGGACTGGAAAGACTCAAATAATTGTTTCCCTCTAAAAAAGAGAACTTGCGTACTTTTTATCTGCCTTTTGTTTTTCTTATTAGATGCTTCAAGACAGCTCATATTTTGTTCTTATTTCACTCACAGATAAAATCACTCACCTGTCATGGGAAAGCAGGAAAAGAGAAAGCTCAATTAGGCTTCTTGATTAAATGACATGTAATATAAAATGTTCTATACATTATTTAGCTCCTAACAGGCATTCAATAATGTTAATTCCTTCCCCTATCCTATTACATGTTTCTAATAGAGTCACAGAATTTTAGGCAGGAGAGGCCTATAGCATTGAACAGGGTATGTTAACCACTCAAGGTAGCCTCTGGGTCATCTAATGTGCTCACACTGTGTTGGGAGCCAGAGATACAAAGGTGAATATGACCCATGCCTTTTCCTCGCAGAGCTTAAGATCCAATGAGGAGGAGAGGCCAGGAGACAGTGTTACACTAAGATATGACATTGGTTAGACAGGGGATACATGCCTTGGAACTCTGGGTGACCTTGGAACCCAGACTCAAGTGGCTTAATTTTGGCTCAATGATTGAGGAGTTGAAGGTCAGGTAGGGCTTCACAAAAGCTTCCCCACACAGTGTCACCAGGACATTATTTGTCTCTCTTCCCTCTGCTCTGCTTGCTTTCTGTTGTCTCTGTGCTCAGAGAGGTTCCCACCTGTAATCTCTTGGTTGTAGCAGCAAAAAGCATGGCACACATTATGCCTAAACCTAAAGAAAAAAGAGTTTCTCTTTTAAAAAGTAAAGATTGCATAGTGACTCTCCGCAATTTAGGAGTGGGCGATTAGCTGATCACTCCTGGAGCTAATCAGGAATCTACCTCTCTGGCCCAAGGCAGGACCAATCTCAACCAAACCAGATGGACTAGCTAAAGAGTGGTGACTCCAATAAGAGAAACTGTAGCCACAAACACACAGAGCCCTGACCCCGTCCCAGGCCCTTCTAAACCACTGAGATGTTTTCGTTCACTTTCTCCAGCTAACAAGCTTAAGTGGTAGATGTTATTATTATTCGACTAGAGGCCTGATGCACGAAATTCATGCAAGAGTAGGCCTTCCTTCCCCCAGATGCCAGCACCGACTTCCCTCTGGCACCCGGGACCCGGGCTGGCTTTCCTCCAGCCCCAGCTTTGTCCAGAAGGATGTCTGGTCTAATTAGCATATTACCCTTTTATTATTATAGATTACTAGATGATGAACTTGGAGCATAGGTTGCTTAATAACCAGGCTCCAAGTCTCCACACAAAATGTACTAGTGTAGCAGGAAAAGGAGAGTGCCTGTGAATGGCAAAAACTAGAGGTGCCAGGACTAAGGGTAAACACAGGACACAATGGGAATGAGAGGCAGAAATGGAAAAACTGGAGTTGAAATCTGAAGGAGGAGTGAGAGTAAGCCAGGGTAAGGGGGCAGGTTGACAGGAGTTGGAGGTGAAGGTGTTAATAATAAATGTGCTGGAGGATATGCATGAGCCAGGAAATGAGGGAACTTGCAATCAGTATATGGAAGGTAGAATGTTATCATGAGGGCAAAGGGCAGCCATGGAAGATTTTATTCAAGACACTGACAGAGCGTAGGGGGACATAGGGATGGACAAGACTTAATGCAAGGAACCAGGTAACAGGTTCTTGAATTAAAAGTTTATCTTGCCTCGTTTATAATTCCTAGTTTCCAGCAACCTCATGTACCTACAAACCGTAAGATTATAACCATGAGACATATTATAATTGAATATATATTGACACATAAATGTGTTTATTATGTAACACTTTAGGAAATAATTGCATTTATCATATATTTTAAACACATATTACAAATTATACATGTGTATTAAAAGGTATGGAAGATTATGTTAGTAGAAGGATTACAGGTTCTTTTTCTTTCTTTGCTTGAAAATAAACATACTTCTACTAGTATAATAAGTTCAAAAGGCAATTTTTAAATTGTTGCATGGAAGTTATAAAAGCAATGTTAATTGTAAACAATTCAAACAATATGCAAGTATATACAGTAAAGTGGGATGCAACCCTCTCATTCCTTAGAAAATTCTATTCCTTTCCCGAGAGGAAGAGTAACCACTATTAACAGTTTGATGTGTATCCTTCCAAACAAATCTGGGTGTACATGTAATATTATACATACATATGTAAATATGATGTATCTCATATATGATTTCATGTCATGCCCAGGTAACAAAATACTATGTCCATCTTTCCATATGTAGGCATATAAATTCACTTCATTATTTTAACACTGTTGCACAGTGTTCCAAAATAGAGGCACATTATAATTGATTTACCTGGTCTATTATTGCTGAACATTTGCATTGTTTCTAATTTTTTCTTATTGCAAGAAGTATTGCAATGAAACTCCTTGTACATAAACCCTTTTGTATATGTGCAAAAACGATTTAAAATCAATTTTTAAAATAAAAATTGAACTTGGAGCATAGGTTGCTTAATAACCTTAATAATTTCTGGACCAAAGGGCACATACATTTTAAATGCTGACAGAAATAGCCAAGTTGATTCCTAAGAGACAAGTCCCATTTATATTCCCAGCAGCAAACAGTTTATGACTGTCTCGCCATACTCTCATTAAACCTAGAGATTACCAACTTAATTTTGGTCAGTGGGAAAACAAATAGCAATTTATTCCACAGAACACATTTTGGAAAACAATGTTCAGTAATTATTTTTGGTTTTGAGTATTAGTACACTATTGTTATTTCAAAAGCTTTAATAGTCTTCCCAAAATACTTACCACTGGGAACCTTTGTACAGAATATCAATTCACTTTTTTGATTTAAATGGACACTCATCTTAATTAATTTTCAGCTGATCAGTTATGGATCTAAATTGGTGGTCTTCTATAAGGCTACAGAAGATGTGTAAAGGTAAAGTTGGAATGTATGGTGATCCCAGAATACACCTGGAAGCTGGTATTGGGAATGAAACCCTGATCTGTTTTGGAATGATCTCTGAGAGGGACAAGAACAGAAATATATATTGTCATTTTGGAAAGTTTTTTTTAAAAAGCTTTAAAAGCAGTCTGCTTGCTCATTGCATAATCACATGCAGGGAGCTCCAGAGGAACTGTTTCTTATTCACTGCACAGGACAGCTCACAGGAAAGAGAAAAGATACATTTCAGAGATGTTTGGGAATTTGCATGAAGAAAGAGAGGGAACCATAATGAAAACCGTGATAGCTTCTTGGTGGTAAATTTGAGTAACTGAGGGAGAGGGTGGGCCAGTTCCCAGAGATGGTACAATGAGAACATGAGCTAAGCTTTGTCCAGGGCAGGCTGCTTCTTTAGAGGAAGCTGTCCTTTGCATAAATATTACACTATGAATATTTATGACCCATATTCTAGATCTACATGGTTCTGCCTCTGCTT
This sequence comes from Cnephaeus nilssonii, assembly GCF_951640355.1. Classification (NCBI taxonomy): domain Eukaryota; kingdom Metazoa; phylum Chordata; class Mammalia; order Chiroptera; family Vespertilionidae; genus Cnephaeus; species Cnephaeus nilssonii. The sequence continues at coordinate 85,587,575 of NC_137075.1, read as the reverse complement.
CTGTCCTCTCTCTCCTCATGCTGTCAGGGATCTATTGAACCATCATGGAAAATCCAAGAGGCTAGGCAGGAAGACATAATCTGGAGTCCAAGGTGATTGAACTTCGTGGCTCAAGGTCATGAATTTAATCTCATGTTGACGAACAGAAGGTTTGGTGTTGTTCCCCTTGAATATGAGCATAGTTCTACGAGGTAGATACCATCCCTGTTTTAAAGGATGACACTGAGGCTTACCGAGGTTAAGAAATCTGTCCAAGGTCACATAGCTTCTATGGAGTCAAGGATGCTCCCACAGACGCCCACCCTCCTGGTATGCTCACGCTGTAATCCCTTTCCATGAGTATGGGCTGGATTTAGTGACTCACTTCCAAGTAATAGAACACAAGTGATGGTCACTTCTGAGATTAGGTTGTTAAAGACACTGTCGCTTTGAGTTTCTATTTGGGGTGATTATAAAGTTTTGGAAATAGTGTGGGTGGTTGCCCAACACTGTGTAAGCACTGAGTACCACTGAACTGTACACTAAAAAATAGATAAAAGAGCAAATTTTATATTATATATTTTTTACAACAAAAATTTTCAAAAAGAAAAAAGCAAACAGAAACACTGCAGCTTCCATCCTGGGGCTCTCGAAGATGCCTCTCTCTGGGGGGAGTCAGCTATCGTGCTGTGAGTTGCCCTTTGGAAAGGCCCAGGTGGCAAGGAACTGGTGTCTCTGGCCAAAAGCCATCAAGGATCTGAGGCCTGTCAACCACCACAGGAGGAGGGCTGACAATGGGTTCTCCCTAGCCAAGCCTTAAAATGAAGGCCGCCTTGGGAACGGACCTGGGTCAGAGGTACCCAGTGAAGCCATGCCCAGATTGCTTACCCTCAGCAACGCTGAGGTAATACTTTAAGCTGCTAAATGTAGGGTAATATGTTGTGCAGCAATAGATTACTAACCACTATTAACTGGAAAAGCTGTGATTTAGACCTGATTTTGCCTGTCTCCAGAGTCTGAGGTCTTAACTCGGTCATTATTTATTCACTCAAATATGTATTTGTGCCTATGTACTGGGTATACACCAGACTAGAGACAATATAGGGAGTGATGTATTAACAGTCTACTTTTTCTAAACAGGATTCATTCTACATAATGACTTTGTATCATGGGACCGATTTGCCATTTAAGCAGAAATGGGCAATTGCAGCCTTACATACTTCCATCCACTACCTCTGTTAGCACAGGACTGCTCCTCCCTCCCTCCCTTCCTTCCAGGAGTCTGCAGCTCCACTCCCTGGGGAGAAATGGCTTTTCCAGATAGCATGGAAGCTGGAGGCAAGGCACTGCAGGGGCACCTGGGCCTGGGTCCTGCTTTCTCTCCCTGGAGAGGAAGAGGCCTTGCTGATTGAGTTCAGGTACAGAAACAGGAAAGCCAATGGCTTTAAAATGTTCTGTGAAACACAGGGCATAGATTGGTTGTGTAAGTTCTTCCCAAAGTCTCTGAAAAAGAGGTGTGTGTGTGTGTGTGTGTGTGTGTGTGTGTGTGTGTAGAATGGGTAAGAACTGAGCTTCTCGGAGCCAAAGAGAAGCCTCCTTGCAGGATGGGCTCCATGCAGACCTACTGGAGAGTCTGGAGGGCAAGGGAAATGTTCCTAAAATGCACTATTTGTGCCCGTTCTCTGTTTAGACACCTCTCTTCCAAAGGAAGAGGTTTTGTAGCTCAGCTAACAAATTTGCCTCTTCCTTCAATGGTGCCGTGGGGCCAATTCCTGGGCTCTTTCCTTCTCACCTTTGCGCCAGTGGTTTAGATAGTATTACTGTCCTGCTGGTGAAGATGACTTGCTTCCTAAAGGTACTCAGTAGTCCCTAACTTGTATAAATAGACACACTTCGAAACAAGATAGACTTGCAGTGCATGAGTGCTAAACATTTCTCAGCTAGCTAACCTTGTTAATAGTTACCATGGAAGAGGTCAATGTTTGCTTTTAACTTAAACCCGAATCTGTCTAGATTTTAAACCAATGTTAAAATGTACCAGTTCTTAGGTCATTGAACTTCCAGAGGTGCCCACTGGGGCCAACCTAATCCGTAGAGGTGAAGGGTGAGCAATGCCAGCATAGTCAGGAATGGCCCAAGTTGGTAATAAAGCTCTAGTGTCCTTTTGGCGGCTCCCAACAACAATTTCTTTCCTTCCTTCCTCCCTTCAGCAAAGTACCCTCAGCAGTAAACATATTCTTGTAGGAACCATCTCTTAGTCATACCATATCCCCTAGTCCTTTGACAACTTCCCTTGGCATCTCTAAGTATGGAGTTATCTCTAGTCAAGTGTCCCAAACAGCATCCAAGTCTTCTGCTTTTTAATGTTAGTCTTAAATAAGTCAACCATACTGAGAAAACATGTTTTTAAAGTCTTATATCCCCTTGAAGATTTAGGGCTATTGAGATGAGGGAGGCATAGTCCCTAATCTTCACAGGTTTAGAATCCCTGAACCATATAGGGGCATTTGATCCATTTCCAGGGAAATTCCTGTCCCCAGCCTCCCTCCTTAAGCTTCTTCTACCCTCCTGACCTCCCTTAACACCTCTAAGTTGGTCAAATCTTCTTTTTTAATATATTTTTATTGATTTCAGAGAGAAAGGGAGAGAGAGATGGAAACATCAATGATAAGAATCATTGATTGTCTGCCTCCTGCACGCCCCCTACTGGGGACCGAGCCCACAGTGCAGGCATGTGCCCTGACTGGGAATTGAACCATGACCTCCTGGTTCATGGGTCAACACTCAACCACTGAGCAATGCTGGCTGGGCTCACTCTTTAAGTGGTCAAATCTTTAAGAGAGGCCAAAGCTTCTTATTTCACAGTAGAGATGAAAAGCTGCAAGTGCAATGACTTTGGCAGGAAATGTATAAGTGAACAAACTATATGCATTTAAATGGAGATAAAAGTGAGGTATCAGAGCCTTTGTTGATGTGGCTGAGGCAAGAAAGAGTCAAAGGGCACTGCCTCCCAAAGACGGTGAGAGCAAGGCATGGGGAAGGCAGAGACTCAGAAGAGAGGGCTGGGAGCTGGAAACAAGCATCTGATTCACAGCTCAGCCTCCGGCCAGCTCCATCAGGTATGTGTCAGTGATTAAAGCGGCGTCTCACCAGCCTCCAATTTCCTAACTATTTTAAGAAAGCAGCAATCAATGTTGAGAATAGGCTAGATTCTCTCATTAGAGAAATCAAAGAATCTTACACAAAGCAACAGCCATTTAGAATTTCCTAATTGTAAAAAAAGAACCAATTAATTAAATCACTTTAGAGAATCAAATAACTGGAATGTGTATCAGCTGAAAGCACGGTGCAGAAATGACTATTTTTAGAAGGCACATACCAGGGGCCCAAGATGGTGAAGACTTTAGGCTTTGAGGACCATTATGTCTCTATGACAGCCACAGGCAACCTGTAAACAAATGGGTGTGGCTAAGTTTCCATAAAACCTTATAAAAAGTTTGCAGGCCAAGAGCTGCATAGTTTGCAGACCTGTAGCTTACACTATGTTAAACAGAAGATACACTGTTTTGCCTCTCAGACCTTGTACTTCATAACGTTTTACAAAGGATTAGGTTCTAGAGTTAGCAAAACAACAGTCAGAATTACCTCTTAGAAGAAATCCAAAACACGAATTCAAAAAGACATATGCATCCCTATGTTCATTGCAGCTTTACTTACAATAGCCAAGATATAGAACCAACCTGAGTGTCTAACTACAACAATTGGATAAAGAAGATGTGGTACATAGATACCATGAAATATTACTTGGCTATAAAAAAGAATGAAATCTAATTATTTGTGACAACATGGATAGACGTAGAGGGCATTATGCTAAGTGAAATAAGTCAGACAGAGAAAGACAGATGCCATATGATTTCACTTGTATGGGGAAGCTAAAAACAAAATAAACGAACAAACATAAAAGAGACAAACTCATAGATGAAGAGAACAAACTGATCATTACCAGATAGGAGGGGGTTTGGGGGGCTGGGTGAAAAGGTAAAGGCATTCAGAATTCCAAGTTGGCGATTACAAAATAGTCACAGATATGTAAAGTACAGCATAGGAAACATAGTCAATAATATTTTAAGAACCATGTATGGTGCCAGGTGGGCACTAGGCTTCTCGGGGTAATCACTGCACAAGTTATATAAATGTCTAATCACTATGCTGTATACCTGAAACTAATATAATACTGAATATCAATTATCATTGAAGAATTAAAACAATTTAAACAAAGAAACTGTCTCAAGAGGTGGGAGTGATCAAGTCCATTAAATGAAAAAAAGAGAATTACCTCTTAGATTCTAGAATTGCCTGTGGGAATAGCCACCTACTGAAGGAAGAACGTATGTCTCCCTCACCAAGTTCCTTCTAAGAAATTCACTCTGGCAACCAAAGAACCCATGCCCCTGGAATTCTCTCTCCTGCCAATAGCTTCTCATAGCTTAAGTGAAAATGTGGAAGGGAGTCAGTATATACAACCATCTTGAATAATGCATAGGCTCCTTTCAAAGAGAAAATCCCCTGGACCTTCAGCATTGTCTTAGATTACTTTTATTGCAAGGCTGCTTAACTATGCATAAAACTAACACAAGTCCATGCAAAGTGCTTCTGCTTATAGCTCTTTTACAATTGTGAAACCAAAATAAATACAAAACTAGCAATAGTCAACTCAGTCAAACAATACAGTAGACCAGTAGTCAGCAAACTCATTAGTCAACAGAGCCAAATATCAACAGTACAACAACTGAAATTTCTTTTGAGAGCCGAAAACCGACTTCTGCGCATGGGCCACCAAGTTTCAATCGCATTGTATGTGCGCGCCCGCACGTGGTATTTTGTGGAAGAGCCACACTCAAGGGGCCAAAGAGCCACATGTGGCTCTCGAGTCGCAGTTTGCAGACCACTGCAGTAGACGATGGTGCTCTGCTGTGATTAAATCCTCTTGCAGTGTAAACATGTCCCTGCCACAGCTCCAGACTATGGCAAAACATCATCATATCGCCTCGGGGCCCTATTAGGGCACACACATCATTTACAAATCAATTCTCCTTCTTTCTGCCCCCAACTGGCCAGGACAGTGTCATGCCACTCAGAGAAACAAAATCCCTGCAATTCAGCAGCAGATGACCAGAATAGGTGCATATTCACGGTTTTCAAAAGGAATGCAAAGTCGCCCCCACACCCCTTCAGAATGTACCTCACTATGCTTCTGCAGTGGCTTCTGTCCTCCTCCAATCTCTCTAGGATTTATTATTTTCACCACCCAGGTGACACTGGCATTTACTTTATTCTTTCCTCCACCTTGACCACTGGCTCCTTCAGACCAGAGTTCCAGGCAGGAGGACTCTCCTCTGGAAGCCCAGGTTCTAGCCTGAGTTACAAATGCACGGCGAGAAAGTCACTGATCTTCTCTTAGCCTCAGCTTCCCCATCTGCAAATTCGGGGGTTGAACTCCAAGGCCCCTTCCATTTCTTACAGTCTCTGTAGCTATGAGCTAAGAGAGAGGGAGAGGAACCAAAGTGTGTAGTGTTCTTATTCAGTTGTACACAGAGACCAGCAAAATGTGTTACTCATAGGAGGAGCCTCCGAATACACACTCAGTTGAAGGGAAACATCAGCGCAAGAGAATATTACAACTAAAACAGACCCTAGTAGACCCATTTAGTCTACTGTCCTTATTTTGTAAATTAATTTATTTGAATGCCAGCTCTGGCTGGGCTTATACAAGATGTTAGAGATATAATAGCAAATGCTAGAAAGTACTTTCTCTTATGGAGCCTAGATTACAGTGAGAGGGGCTAAGTCAGCAAGCAATTAAATATAATAGCAAATATATATATATATATATATATATATATATATATATATATATACACACACACACACACACACACACACACACACACACATACAATAAGTTCTCACTTAAAGTCAATAAGTCCTGTGACTTTAAGCAAATGATATATAATAAAACCAATTTTAGCATAGGCTAATTGATATACACAAGAGTTAAGTTCCTGCTGCATCTCATCAACGTTTTAACAAAATAGTATTGAATGAAACAATGTTATCCAAGGACCTCCCGTATGTATGTATGTATGTGTGTGCATGTGTGTGTGCACATCACACTAATCTTACTAATAAAAGCCTAGGTGGTCCTCATGCCATCACACCATCACGTCATGATGCCCTCATGACATCACAAGATTGCTGCAGGCATAGCGGAAGTGGGGTTCCCGCGGCCCCACACTTAATTTTAATTTTAAAAATACTATTAAAGTCTTTCTCCCACCCAGATGCTGCCCCTTGTATTCTTAGTTCCCACAGTTCTGCCGAGCCCTTTCTTCTTGCATTTGCAACGTGTTTTGCTTGTGTGTCTAGGGAAGAATGGGGAACCTTGGAGATGCAGGACTCCCACTGAGACAGATACTTCAATGAAGTCTCAGACAGACACTCTGACACAGGTATTTGAATAAAATATAAGAGAATGTTTGGCATATAGAGGGCTAGAAAGGGGGATTCTAAACATTCCTTCCACTTAAACCCTTTCTTGAGCTCTCATATGGCTCCAATAGGAGGTCAGAATGTACTCCATGAATTAAAGTGACTTAGAGAATTTAGATTTCAAAAGCATTGACCAAATTCAGGTTGGAGTTTCTCTCCAACACTTACTGTTAAGTTGCTACCTCGGCCTGGAGAAACTTTCATTTCATGTTAGCAAGGCACATCTTAGAGGACAGAAGCCCAAGATGGGAGAGGCAGAACCCATGTCATGGTTCCAAAACAGAAAATCAAACTTTGATGTGCACTTGACAAATGAATGAAAATCGAAGCCCAAGTATTTGAAGAAGAACATGGCCATGGCGTTTTTGCAAAACATCAGTACTGAGAATGATAATTCCATGGCACATTTCCCCCTCTTTCTGCTTTTCCTCCATTTGGAAGATCACTTGAATAGCTATGGGAAGAGAAAACCCGATGTCAAGGATACCCCTTCAGGGTTTCGGGGAGGAGCAGAGGGGACGTCGTATAATGACAGAGGCTCCAGGTTCCCCTTCCTTCATGCACCCCAGCAACTCTGGGGGTGGCTCAGCTCCTCTACTCCCACCCCACAGGGGGCAGGCAATAGTATTAATCAGCCACTGCCTAATTACCAGCTGACTAATTAGTGAGGAGGGGAGCTCCCAGGCCCCTGCTGTGTCTTAATAATTAATCCATAAACTGGTTAATCTGTCAGCCCCTTCCCTTGATCTCTCAGCAAAAGTCCACAGTGGGTTCTGTCCCTCCCCCCTCCCCCTCCCGCCCTACTTACACAAGAGACAAAGCCAAGAATTGTCGTTAGTATTTCCACTCTCAACATCCCCACCCCAGCCATCACTTACCAAATGTTCAAGGTCTCTCCTGTCTGTCCTCCCTTTTGTTTCCTCACGATTTCTCCTCTGGTCAAACCACCCCTCCCACCTCACGTCTCTACTACCAAAACACTCTTCCTTCTAGGTCTCCCAGCCTTTCACCTCTCAGCCCCCAAACCCAACCTCACTTTTGCTCCCCAAAATATCTATGTGAAACAGTTACATATAGTATGTCACTCTCCTGCTTAAAAATCTAACCTAAATCCTCACTGATTGTGAAATTAAGAACACAAACTTGTGTGCGGCATTCAGAGCTTCCCAGGAACTGAACCTGCTGCACTGCCTCGGAGAATAAGCATTAATTCTTTTTTTAAAAAAGAGATTTTTAAATTGATTTTTAGAGAGAGAGGAGGAGAGGGAGAGAGAGAAACATTGTTGTGATGGAAACACAGATCAGCTGCCTTCTGCACGCCCCCTACTGGGGATTGAGCCCACAACCCAGGCATATGCCCTGACTGGGAATCTAACCAGCAACCTATTGTCCCTAACAGGACAATGCCCAACCAACTGAGTCACACAGGCCAGGGCAAGCATTTATTCTTAAGTTAGCAACATCAAATGGGCCAACACAAAAGGCTCAGTCCTAGTGCACTGTCTATGGGGAAAGGGTGTGGACTTGTGTTAGAGGGATTGTTACTAATGGAGCATTTCCAAGGCCTGACCTTTTACCACATCAGTTCAGGCAGAAGTGCAAACAGCAGCCAAAGACTTCCACTGTGGCCACATGGAATCTGAGACCAAGTGTTGGGTCCTTACACTAATGAATACTTCAGTCTGTGCTTAACTTCTGTGAAGGTCTATCAAGTGAACAAGACTAACACGAGACAGTGCCTCATATTCAAGCCAATTTAACTTGAAGGCAATGAGAGCCAGTTCCAGTTAAGTCCCCCACGGTGCAGAGGGTAAAGTAAACCTGAGAGAATGAATGAGAGAAAGAAAATGATATTCTATCATGAGATGCCTTTTATTACCAGGTATTTATTTATCTTATTGCCTTTTATTCACTGTGGCACTTATACCAAACACAGCCTCTAAGAGCAAAGACAGGCAAATTGTAGGTTTTAAAGGAGTAACAGGAAAAGGAGGTCTAGATATTGGCAAGGTATTAATGCTAAGAAAAGGTTCCTAATCTCTTTGTCTTTTTGCTGGAAAGTGAAAGGGGAATCTCCTCCAGTACCTTCTCCTGATAGAGCCAGCCTGGTGGGGGTAGAAAGACAACAAAGCTCAGTCATACAAACCAGGAGGAGTTCTTGCTATGCGGCCAGTTCAGTTAGCCTCTCTGAGATGCATTGTCCTAATCTGTACAGCGATGGCCTCCTTTTTCTTCTTACTTTACTCCCTCCTCTGAAGGATTTGTTTGAGACGGCTATAAACAGAGATTATGACACAACCTAATTAATCTACCGGCCAGAGCCACTATGAAGATGTGAAAGAACTCCACAAAGGGTGTACGAGGTGGTGTTGCTACACCCACAACCAGGAAAGTAACCATTTAAAGTCTCCAGATCCAGACTAGACTTGGGGTGGTGAGCGCACAATAGAGCAAAACAGATATTGCATTATCAAGTTGTATACCTGAACTTTATAGAATGTCACCCCAATAATTCTAATAAGAATTTTAAAAATATAGTCTCCAGATCCAATATCATGAGGTTGCACTGGAAGCCCATTAGATAAACACCCATTAATCGTGGATAATTGAGCCTCTGTGCTATGAGAGTTATAAACAAACTCAGTCCTGCTCTGATGGAACTTAACAATCAACTGGAAGAGTTAGAGCTTAATAAACAAAATGACCCAATGCCTATCTATTTGCCAAATGCTCTCAAGGAAGGGCACTCACTTCTGTGAGGACTTGGAGGAGCTTGACCTTGAGAAGGGACAACTAAGTGAGCCCAGGGAGGTATCAGAAAGGGAACAACCAGCAAGGGCCTGGGAGGAAGGAGCACCGTGGGTTTCCGAAAGGAAAGTAGCCATAAAAGTCATGGGAATGGAGTCTGCCACAGGAGGAGGACAGGTACAATGCGGTGTATGGTGGGTGGCGTCTCAGAAACAGAGCGTGGGTCAAGAAAGACTCTGACAAATACAGATGTGAATCATAGTCTGCCTACTACATCTTAAGAAAATAGTGCATTAAACATTTTTTAGATTGACTACTGACTTTTTGACACTTCTTTACATTCTGCACTCTAGCCTCGGCCCTGTTAATTTTAGCGCCCTTGGGGAGCCAAGAAGGGTTTCAAGCAAAGGAGTCACATGATTAGTTCCCCACCCCTTCCTCCTTCAAAACATACTGTGAAATTCACTTGGAATAATATTGACGGAGGCAAACCATTTATTACCTAATACCTAGTAGTGGTTTGGCAAGTTTACTCTATGGGACAACCTATATTTTTTATTTCAAGATTTTACAGAGATTTCAAAAGGACTAAGGTAAGGACTGAACAGCTAGAAAAGAGGCACAGTTGGACATTTCTGCACGTGAACATTGTAACCCACAGTTTGATGGGATCACATCAACAGTAATAAGCTACATATCTCATATTCTCAGAGCCCACGCCACATCCCCCAAGTGCTCCTCCACATAATTCTAGAACTCTCTGGGCTCTTCCCACACATGTGCACAACACACATCTCATCCAGGAGCCCCACCCGGGTGCCCAGGCTCTGGCCCAAGAGAGCCCTTGAGGAATCAGGGTCTGGGGCGCACCCTGGGGACTTTCCACTGCTCTAGAAGTGTCAGAGGGGCTGACCAACTGCTGCAGAGCAGTTACTAGGGGCCTCTCCCTCTGCCCCAGGCACTGTGATGCCAGGAGCAGAAGCTGTCTCCCACTATGTGCCACGCCCCAAGTTCTAAGATGTTGTTTCTCTCTTTCCCCACTCGACTCATAGAACCAAACCATGCTTGAGGGCCACTTCGAACAGTGAAATCCCCAACAAAAAAAGCACAAAAATGCAAAAAAACCGTGGCACCAAATAGAGAAGAGGACACATTCACAGCATGAGAGCTGCAACAAGCACACAGAGGGTCTTGCTCAGCTTCCCTGGGAACATGCTCGCTGAGCACGGAGGGACTCAACTGTGTCACCGCTCTGTGCCCGTCGGCCAAAGGAAGCACCACAAGGATTGATGTTGGGGCTACATGTAAATTAGCCCCAACATCAATGAAATTGGGGCTACAGTTGTTCATATGGAAAATAATACAATAATTAATAAACAATAATACAAGGATAAAAACTGTTATGCGTATTCACATCAGTAAACATTCTTTTGCCTCACCCTGTCTTATTATTTTCTCCATTTTACAGATGAGGAATTTCTAAAGAATGGAAAAGGAAACAGGAAAGAAGGGAGGGGAGGGGAAGAGAAGAGAGAAGAAAGTTTGTAAGACTTTTTTTCTCTGAGGGAACAGCAGTGAGTGTTTAAAATCCGGAAGTCCTCCCTAATGTTGAACTTACCCTTGACTGAAATTTTAGGCCTGTTCTTAGCTTCCCTGCCCACTGCGAAGGCAGCAAAAGCTGCTAATCTCTGTGTATGTGCAGGCACCCAAGTCCACTGCCAACTTTGAAGAAATCTAATCAAAGGAGCCAAGTCACATTTTTCTGGCAGAACTAATAACCACGAGTACTAACAGACCCCCGCCTCCCCCCGTGTGCCCTGGCTTTTTAGAGTGACAGGGTCAGCACAGCATGCTGTGGTCATCTCCGGAAAATGTCATGTTCCTGTCTGCCGTGTTTTGCACCTATAATTGTGCACAGCAGTGTGGTTTCCCAGCATACTCAGGACCTACCCAGCAGGACTCTGCAAGGCAGTGCTCATTTACTGAGGATCAATATCCTTTTTTTAAAAAAAAAAAAAAATATATATATATATATATATACACATTTATTTATTTCAGAGAGGAAGGAAGTGGGGGAGAGAGATAGAAACATCAATGATGAGAGAGAATCATTGATTGGCTGCCTCCTGCACACCCCCTACTGGGGATCGAGCCCGCAAGCCGGGCATGTGCCCTTGACCAGAATCAAACGTGGGACCCTAAGTCCGCAGGCCAAGGCTCCATCCACTGAGCCAAACCAGCTAGGGTGAGGATCAAGATTCTTAATGTCAATTGCATATTTTTAAAAAATCAATACATGTATTTGAATAAGCTAGGACATTTGCTTAGGCAGAAAAACCATAAACTGATAACAATGGCTTTACATTTTTCCAAACTCTTAGCGCTTCTGAGGGCTTTCCTGTTCACTTTCTCTTTCTCGAGGCCTTTGCTGTGGTTACAAAGCGAAGATCCAAGTAGCCATTTTTTGGACATTTTTCCATTCAGGGCAAAACTGGCCCTTCCACCGGAATGTGTGTGATCATTACATCAGCCTTCCCTCGTCTGAGCACAGGCCTCTCAAGGGCTCGAAAGGAGCTCAGTTGCCCCAGAGACAGACGTTCTTCCCATGCATTTCTGCAATTCAGATCCCACAACCGCTTCCCCTGACTCACTGAAGCTGGGACACATGTATTCAGCATCTATTTAAATAGCACTCATTGCCATAGTAGCTAGGCACTTGGACAAGTCTGCTATTTTTACAAGAAAATAGGAAAATAATGTGGATGAAAAAAAAAAAAGTTGGAGCTAAGGCCGGTCAGCGATCATCTTCCTTGGCAAGCAGAGCGGGAGGGTTAGAGTCAGGTCAAACTGTCCCCAATAAAAGGCGTCAGTCATCTGGAATGTTTTTGTTATCCCAGACAGAAAGAGGTCACCTCAGCACACCCCAAGTTGGCCAATTAGAGTCAAGTCCTTGTGAAGTAAGAAATGAAAGGGTAGATATTGAGCAGAAAACCTCTTCCCTCCCAAAGGAGGCAGACCCAAATTCCTGGAGCAGATTAACACATCAAAGCCACTTACAGAAATCTACCTCCTTCAACCAAGGACAATTTGTAGGCTCACATGAGGGTGGTGACGTACTTGGCAGTTGTTATGCAAACTCTGGCTGTATTTCATCTGTACTAATGCCCAGCAAAATACACTTAGAAAGAACACAGGGCAAGAGAGCAGGCAGATTTTGTCTGCATTGAGGATTCTTGGTCTCTGCCTGGTTGGGCGAGAGAGAAATGGGATCAGGTAGTGATGTCTGCTTTGATCTGTGACAGAGGAAGGGCAGAAGCCTTGACCAGCATCTCCAGTCCAGGCGTTGGAGTCCAAATCACTGGATTCAAATCACCGACACCCTCACCAACTGCCTAAAGGCCAATCCCCTCTGAGAAACGCTTTCTTTCATTTCTCTAAAAGAGAAAGTAACTATACTCAGAAAGACTGTTTGGAGCATCGACAACATGATGCTTGGAAAGTGATTGACATCTCAGAAAATTGTGTACAAATGCTCATCTTTATTACTTATAATTACTGAAATTGCTTTCGTTTGGAACATTTATATCTGCTTCACAGTCCACTCCAAATAATTCACACTATAGATGTTAAACACGTCCTGTTAGTGTTAAACACACTAATAGGATGCTCAAACATACTACTGTTCATTTGTAGCGTTGCCATTGGCGGTATTAAATATTGATACTGATTGCAATAAATGTGTTATCGAGAGGTCCTGGATATAATCATTAGTGTTATCCAGAGTTTTCTATGAGGGCATTTTAATAGCTTAGACATGCCAAAAATGAAGCATGTCATTAACAGAAACACTCAATAGGAATATACATATAAATATGTTTAAGGCAATTTTACATTTGTACAAGTTGTCAATAAAAAAATGACAACAGCCAACACAACAATAGCTGTCCAGTGTGAATGAATCAAAATTATACTTTTTTTTTTTTTTTTTTTTTTTAGTCAGATGGGCAAACATAATTTTTGGTGTGCTGCAGAATTTTAGTAATTAGTTTATGTGTGCCATGAGATGAAAAATGTTGAAAATTGCTGCTATAAATGGTTAGGTTTTTGTATATTGATCACTGAGAATATTTACCCAGAGCTGACCCAACACAAGCAAATATATCTTCCAAGATGAAGGGCTTCTGTTCCAAATGCCTACCATGCCCCTTGGTCCCCAGGGCACATGCAGTCACATAGAGGCAGCTCAGATTCATAGAAGGGAAAAAAATCCCTCATCTAATTGAAGATGTGAGCACACTTGTTTTGATATTTCTTCCTTTTTTTCTTTGCTTTTAAACTTCTCTGCAATCTCTTTCTCCATTTGCTGCACAGCCCCCTCCCTGCTTCCAGGTTTAGTGTATTATTGATGTACTTCAACTACACCGTCCCCTACTCCCATCTCATTGTAAACTGACGTACTGTACTATTTATGTTCCAAATCAGAACTGTGTGTCCTGCCTTGACGTTCAAGATTCATAATTGTTCTTAGTGAATGACTGATACAAAACCACTAAGAACCAGATGGATATAAAAATGTACCTGTAACTATGTATTATTAAGATTATTTATAGACCTACACTACAAGTAACAGGCCAGACCCAGAGTCCATTAATCACACACATTATACAAGAGGCTACACTTGGTCTTGGATCCACATGAAGGAGAGATGTATGCTGTGAATGTAAAAGATAGAAGAGAGCTTTGCAGAGACGATTAGGCCACGGTGAACATGACAATGCAATGACCTAAGCCAGGCTTTCTTCATCCCCGCAGAAATGGAGAACGGCCACTGAGTACTTTATATCTTGTAGGACTTAGCTTGACTTTATTTTAAGGTGACATAAAGTAAGGCTACCCTAGCAGGTCAAATAGAAGAGAATTTCTGAACCTGTAATTAAGAAAATATGTGAAGGCCAGGAAGAATGTATTTCCAAAATCACAGCCACAAAAGCATTTACCTTTGACCTACGTGGTCGCCATCAAATCTTACCATAATACAAATGTGACTGAAACCCTAGCCGGCTGGCTCAGTTGGTTGGAGCATCATCCCATACACCAAAAATGGTTGTGGGTTTAATTCCCGGTCAGGGCACATATCTAGGCTGTGGGTTTGATCTCTAGTCTGGGCAGATATGGGAGGCAACTGACCGATGTTTCTCTCTCCCTCTCTCTCTAAAAATCAATAAAAAGCATATCCTTGGGTGAGGATTAAAAAAATGTGTTTGAAGAAATTACTAGCTCAAGGTGGGACACAGGAAGTGAATGAGACCACATTTTTCTTTCATGTGACCTGAACAAGAGACAGAATGAAAAAAAAAAAAATCAACGACAACAACACTAGATGATTTACTGAAGTGCTTCAAAATACATGTTGTCAAGTTCTGCTAAACCTTGCTAATTCCAACCTCTACCCTAAACAGGCGTTGGCAGATTTTCCCAGGATGGATTTTCCCTCTTAGACATGAGAACATGGCCGCTGACCTTATCCACAGTGTGTATGCTTCCTCGATTGATTTTTCACTTCTTTGAAAACATCATCCATATTTTCATTTGCTCCCATCTGCACCAAGTTTCCACTCAGCTTTCAATGTGGATGGATGGTCCTGTCGACAGTTTCCCAGAAAACCCTACCCAGCATCTCTTTCTTGGTGAATTAAAAAGCACAGTGGGGCTGGACCACACTCCAGAACCAACCTAGCATTTTAAAATTCATTCTTTTTAATTTAATGGAAAAACAAGCTATACATTCTCTGAAGAAAAACATATTCAGAAAAAAACCCTCAAACCTGATATCGTTAAGGACAGCACACTTTTCATTCTCAATTGTTGGGAAAAGCTGAACTGAACCATAATACAAAATGAGGAGCAGGAAGCAACAACTCTCAGTACTTTTCCTTTCTTTATTTGTGGTAAAATGCTCACTTAGTATAATCTGCGAGTACATACACATTTATTACTGACAATCACTATGTTTGTATAATAAAGACAAATTGCTGGGAACTCAAATTAATGGTAATGTGAGCTACTCTTACTGCTTATATTAGGCACACAGAGGGCACTCAAATGCCAATGGTTAGAAAATAAAGAACCTCGCCTGGCTGGTGTGGCTCAGAACCAGCAGGTCACTGTTCAATTCCTGGTCAGGGCACATGCCTGGGTTGTGGGCTCAATCCCCAGTAGGGGGCGTGCAGGAGTCAGGCTGATGAATGATTCTCATCTTTGATGTTTCTATCTCTCTCTCCCTCTCCCTTCCTCTCTGAAATCAATAAAAATATATTTTTTAAAAGAAAATAAAGACCCTGATATTGTTAATAGAACTATCAGAGAAACAGCTTGCTTGTATTCAAGGTTAGCGAGAACCTGATTATTTTACCATGTTGTCAAGATATTTTCAAGACAACACTCCTCTTCCAAATTTGGTGGGAAGGTCTTCACTCCATACAGTGCAGGTCGGAATATAGTACACTGTGCTGAAGGAATCAGCTTAGTTCTGCTAAGCCATGTTCTATGGCATATGTAGGTTTCCCCAATCCAACACCTGGAGGCTCAGATCCCAGCAGTGTCAATTCAGCTTTTCATTCTTCAAAGGCAGACACATTTAAGTAAAAAGCGATTTGCTCTCTTGCAGAGCTGTGAATGATGGCAAAAATGAGTGTCCTGTCAGCACCTTCTGGTCAGAAAGGCTCTGGCTTTGAACAGCATCTGCACAGCAATTACAAGCATCTAGATCAAAACATCAGGTAACAGAGCCTTAGTTGGCCCAGTGGTGTAATAGCCATCCAGCAAAGCAGATTATTTCATCTGCTACTCACCTAGTCATGAAGGCCACGGATGGAAATTCCTGTTTCCCACAATGAATCAACCAGAAAGATCCAACAATGGCTTTCTAAGATGTGAGTTATTATTAAAGAGGGTCAAATAAAGCAGAGCTATTTAATTAGAACGTCATTGTAGAGACACTAAAGGAATGTATTACAATGTCACGCTTCCATCCTCTGACCAGACTTTCCAAAATTAAGAGAGGACCTAAGTACAGAGGTAGAGAATTATGCTGTTTTGGCTACTCAAAATACATAGAATGAATTTTCAATTTTTAAAATTGGTGATGAACCTAAATATGCCTTGGGAGAATAGTTTTGGGGGCATTTTTTTTTGGGGGGGGGCGCATTTCTGAGACAGAATCCTCCTTGATAGCCAACTGAGTCCATAATGACCCAAGACAGACTTTTTAAAAAGAGAAGAAAGGCTATGTATGATAAAGGCTAAGATCAAAGTTGCCACCATTTGTCTTTTATAAAGTGTCATAAATGGATCCACTCAGCAAGTGCAGCTGTTGTATTAAATTAAACAAACATTGCTTGAGCATCTTTTACATTCAGTCCCAACAGCAGCTGCTATTTGGAAGATGCCTTTGTCTAGTCCAACTTATGATTTCTGGTTGCGAAGGTTTCGTCTATTGGGGGACACGTGTTACGTAAGCACTGTAGCCAACATGGCAGCTCAGATGAAAGCAGAGATGTAATGCACTGAAGGTTAGCTGCTCACATCAGTTCTTGGCAGTTTTAGTCAACACATAAATAATGGGGAAGAAATGAACTTGGCTTATGATTCTCTTGCCAGCGAAAGCCCAACTTCCGTCTTAACCTCCCACTCATTTCCCATTGCTGATTCTGAAAATCCAAGTCATTACCAGTAGAGATGATCTGTGGGAGCACCAGCACAGAGAGCACCTGACACATCAGAACAAATCTGTTTAAATTGTATTCTGACAGGGATGCTGGATTGGTATCAACCCTCATATCGCAGTGGTTCGTGGATGTTACTGTGCATTCGAATTGTCTGGTGGGCTCATTAAAACACTGGTTGCTGCCCCCCTCCAATGTTTGATTCCTAGGTGATGGCCTCCTACTGACTCAGGGAGCAAGCTTTGAGAATCACAGTTATACTAAACGATTCCATTCACAAATAACCTAAAAGTAGAGCCTCTTCAAATGGAGTTAACAGCACAGTGGGGAGGGGGACAGCTAGGTCATACAAAATTGGTGCTGGCAGGAGTCAGTACAAAGATTTGGCTGGGTATGCCCTGCTTCCTTTGTGACTAGAGGTGTTCTATACATAGCTGGGCTCAGAGACAGCTTGCCTCTCCTGTCCCTGTCATGAGGCTGTGTTACTGCTAATCACCAATGCTGCTGCCTGTACCTGCTGGGAATATCTACTATTTCAACCAACACTGAACCTACCACAGGCCAGGCACTGTTATAAACTGAGCAGTGTTTGCCAGCCCCATGTGGCGGAGTGGAAATTGTTGAACATGAAATATAGCCTGACAGCCCTCCTTAACCAAGGCATCTGGATTTGAGGGATTCCAGAAGGCCCACCACATCTGGGACCAACACTCAGATACAGATTAAGAATATATTTCAGCCCTAGAAGAGTAACAAAAGAGATGAACTTGCATAATAGGATAAGAGATCTTTGCTTGCAATTTTTTGAATAATCTGTTCCAATGCTAGGTCTATTTGTATTTTTTTTCATTTCTCAAACTAGCATCTTATTTTTGCAAGAAATAGTTTTGGACTAGATTCCTGTTATATAATTTTCTGATTATTTTTATGACAGAATTTCTCTAGCTTTTACCAGATCAGAACAATGAGCTGAAATCCACCTGACCAAATGTGGAATATAAATATTTAGAGATTAGATTTACTGGTATTAACAAACTTATGGGAGGGATTTGATCTGACCAGATCAGATCAAATCTTTCTTGATCTATAAGAACACTGCTTAACTATTATAGAAATTATGAAGATCTTTCCCCATGAGCACCTCTCAGCCTTGAGTAGAGCTCTTCAAAATCTACTTCCAGCTTTCTCTTTATTCCATATGAAGGGTTTGTATAACTAACTAGGAGCCAAGAACAGAAAGATGGACTGATATGGCTCTTACTTTATTGTAAATATAGTTCTTTATTAAAAATAGCTAAACTTCAACAAACCATAAATATAAGGTGTAAAGATATTTTGATGTAGCTCTTAAAAGAAAGAACTAGAACTGAGTGAGGTCTAGAACTTCTCAAGAAGGAGGTCAGGATGAATGGCCTTGGGTAACATATGCCAATTCTCAGGACTCGGGAAGTCCTAGGAGAAAGGGGTTTCTCTCCTGCAGGAAGTGAGGCTCTTTGAGTGGAGGCAGCATCCTGAGGTGTCACAAGTGGGACTTCATCCAGTAGGCTATGGAATAGTAACCCCTTGGGGACCCATCTTATTTTCCAGCTCCCTCCGATCTTGGTGAGAGGGTCATTTCCCAGGCCTGGCGGGTAGCAGAAAGGCTAGGCTAAACTGTCTTCTCCAGTCCTGAGCTGTCAGGCTGGGGAAGAAGCAATAGGAGTGGCTTCTGGGAGTTCCTGATTTTGTGTGTGACTTGGCCCAAGTCAAGAAAGGAGAGGGAGGTCTGTGCTTTATACCTGGTTTGTTCTGTTTTTTTTTTTCTGCTCAGGAAAAAGGTAGCAAACAGGGTGTCTGAAAGCAGGGAGGTTGGAAAGGTTCTTGTGAGTAGCAGGAGAGGACAGCTTATGCAGGACAGAAGAGCAGGTGTTGGAAGAATCTCAGAGGAAGCCTGAGGGATCAAACTAGGGTGGTAGATGCTCTATATCCTGACCCAAGTGAAGGTTAATAGGTGTGTGTTGTGTGTGAATATTTATATTTTAAAATACTTTTTCTTGGGCCCGGCCAGCATGGCTAAGTGGTTGAGTGTTGACTTATGAACCAGGAGTTTGCGGTTCAATTCCCTGTCAGGGCACATGCCTAGGTGGTGGACTTTATTCCCAGTAGGGGATGTGCAGGAATCAGCTGGTCTGATTCTGTCATCATTGATGTTTCTATCTCTCTCTCCTTCTCTCTTCCTCTCTGAATTCAATAAAAATATGTTTAAAAAATAAAACAGAACCACTGGTGCAATAAAAAACACTCTTTCTTGGTAAATTTTCAGGCAGATTCAAGCATTTTAATTCCCTTACCACTGTTCACAGCCCTAAGCTGGCCCTTTCCCAGCCTCCTGCCCCACTTCCTAGTGTCGCAATTCCCAGAAGGCTTCAGGCTTGCTCTTTGCTCTCTCTTGGCAGCAAAGAGAGAAGAGTGTGTGTGATATGCAGATAAAGGCATATCAGTGGAAACAGAACACAGCACAGCTGGTTCATGGCCATGTTCTCAGCTGCCCTGTGTGCCAACTGGAGTCTTCACCCCTTCAGTAGCTCTGTTCCTGTGGTCTTTGCCCCGTGCCCTGATGGTTCAAGAGAAGGACTGCAGGTCCTACCTCAGAAAACCCAAGTTAAGGAGCAGAAAGCCATCCTCCCCTTCTTTTAGAGACTCCCAACATGTGTTGGAATTGTGCCTTGTATCATCTCTCCCCTTGGGGGAGGGAGAAGGGACTATGCATCACCTTCTTGGGTTCCTCAAACATGGTTCTCCAAAATGCATGCTTCCCCACTACCCAACCAAACTGCTTGAAAACAACTGATTTATTTTGCTGTTATGGGACACCAAACAAATTCTACTTCGTTCTAACCAAGGTGTAGATTGTAAGAATCTGCACAGTAACTTTGGGCTCCACTTGAGATTTGCCACTTGGAATTTAAGGTCTTTGTTTTCAACTGAGAGCTCCCTCCACAGGATCCTATTAGTCCTGAGATGGGGAGAAGGAGGAGCCTTGGCTATAACCCGGGGAGTGAAGAAGGGCATCTCTTAGTGATATCATGGCATCAGGACACAAACACATTCACCCAAACCCCATGGGCTAAGAGTTCATTCGTGACCAGATTAAGAGAGAGTGGGGACCAGCACTGCCCATCTTCTTAGGCCAGTCTCCTCAACTCCTCCTTTGTGGGTCATTCAAGAAAGTATATCCCTCTCCCTCCCCCCAGCCCCCGGGCATGACTAGAGCAGTTCAGTTGACATGTATGAAGCATGTACCACTCACCAGGCACTCACTGGACACGCAGTGACCCCTCAGCACAGCCCCCTCCAAGAACCTGGGATCCAGCATCACCGACTGAGCGCTCATTTGACATTTGTGCAGTGTCTCATTTCATCCTAAACCACGTCTGCTGGGATCTTCTGCGGTTTGCGAAGCAGGGATCTCGTCTTCTCCATGCCACTCAAACTTTTGCAAAAGAGGAATGTGTCTTATTTCTTCTTTGTATTTCCTACAGGATCAGCCCAGCCCCATGCTTAAACCATAATATGCACTCAACAAAGTTTTATTGAATGAATAAATGAATGCATGCATGAATGAATGCTTGTTCTTTTGCTTGTTCTCTTTGGAGCCACAGCCATAACAAAGATGATGTTTCTATTTAGCTCTTACTTTGAGTGGAGGGGACAGGAGAGTGCCAATAGATTATTTTGATTCCAAGAACCTTGGGATCATGGAGTATTTTAAATAAAATTCACAAGACTGGCCTCAAACTCAGATCACCAGCTCCTGTTAAAATGTCCATCATCTATTCCAGGCAGGAGGTTAATGCAGAGGAACGGAAAAAATGTGTCATGTCATATTGGCTCTCTCCCCCTATGCGCACATTTTATTGGTGAGCATCCTTAGCAAGACTAAGCATCAGGGCAGCATCCTGGTGCCAACAACACTGGGCTATACAGAAAAAGTCTGTCACTGAGGCAGGCTATGGCATAGGCTCTTCTGGGCCAGAAAAAGGGGATACCAGGGGAAAGGCGTGTGTATTTCCGTGCCCACTTAGGGAAGTCTACTGCACTCCTGAGCATAGCTCTAGAGCAAGGATTTTCCACGTTGGCAGTGTTGACCTTCTGGGCTTGGTCATCCTTTGCTGTAGGGGGCTGTCCTGCACATTGTAGGATGTTAGCAGCTTGCCCAGTCCCTACCCACTAGGTACCAATAACATCCTCTCCCCCAGCTGTGACAGCAGGTATCACCAAATGTCCCCTAGGAGGCCCAAATCACCCAGGATAAGAACTGCTGCTTAAGAGCAAGAAAATCCTCAGAGAAGCTGAGAGCTGGGAAGCAGCCCTCTGCCAAAATGTCACCAAAGCTCAGCCTACTTTATTTCCCTTCAGAAGCATTTATCACCATCTGATAGATGACATACTTGTTTTCTCTCCGGCTCCCCTGCCCCCCCGCCCCCCACTAGATGGCCAGGTCCTCAAATGGAGTGACTCTGAGTTACTGCCAGAATGCTGGTACCTGGCACACAGTTAGCACTCACTAAGTATCCACAAAAAAGGATTCTAGGACACAGTGCTGGATCTAATGCAAAACGGCTAACTTTTCATGTATTTAGAAGTACTTTCAAGTCACAACTGGTGATAGTTGCAAAACAACAGAAGAGAGTCAGCAGGGCAGAGCCTGAGTTCCACCCGCAAAGGCTGGGGAGCCCCTCGGTGCCATGTTTCTCAGATTGTAGGCTGTATTGCATTCATATGTAATGAATTCAGTTCTGTGGCTCACAGCAGCATTCTTCCCAGTGAAAAGGAATGGAACAGCATGCAATACACCAACTATATCACTTATACCAAAAGTAAGCTTCTTGAAACATTTGCATCTATATGTTTATATATTTCATAATATATAATCTATACTAATAAAAGGTTAATATGCTAATTAGACTGGGAGACCTTCCAGGAGACCTTCTGGATGTTCTTCTGGACAAAGCCATGGTGGCGGGGCCGAGGTAGAGGCAGTTAGGGGCCAAGAGGGGAGGGCAGTTGCAGGTGATCAGGCCAGTGAGGGGCGGGGTGTTGGGGGTCATCAGGCTGGCGGGGGGGGGGGGACAGGTGGGGGTGATCAGGCTGGCAGGGGGGGCAGTTGGGGGTGAGCAGGCCAGCAGGAGGGCAGGTGGGGGCGAGCAGGCCAGTGGGGAGGGCAGGTGGGGGCGAGCAGGCCGGCAGGGGAGGAAGTTGGGGGCAAGCAGGCTGGCACGGGGGGCAGTTGGGGGTGATTGGGCTGGTTGGGGGGGGCAGTTGGGGGCAAGAAGGCTGGCGGGGGGGGGCAGTTGGGGGCGAGCAGGCCAGCAGGCAGCGTGGTTAGGGGCAATCAGGCAGGCAGGCAGGCAAGCAGGTGAGCAGTTAGGAGCCAGCAGTCCTGGATTGTGGGATCGGGCCTAAACCAGCAGTCGGACATCACCCGAGGGATCCCAGATTGGAGAGGGTGCAGGCTGGGCTGAGGGACACCTTCCCCCCACCATGCACAAATTTCATGCACCGGGCCACTAGTACATAATATATATGTGTGAGTTCTGGTATAAAAACAAGTGTTAAGAACTGCAGCCTAATTTTTATAGTCCCCCAAAGGTAACTAAATACCACTCGCTAGGCCTCAAGGGTGTGGTAAGGACAAGCTAGCATTTGTAAAATGCACTGGCTTCCTCCCCTGGAAGGCAGTAGCTTACATAGAAGAACTATGACATCATCTCAAAGGACTGCTGAGTGAGATTCTATGGAAATCTAAGAGAGTTCAAACGCATCTTCAATCATCGCGGTTCTTGGTTTTTGCAAACAGCACAGCCCATTAGGAAGGGAATGAAATTGATTTCCTTGGAAGCCCCACTTTGCCAATGAGCCATTTTCACATCCCTGAGCAGCCTGAAACTTTGTGAAACTTCCAAATTTGAGTTAGCCAGAACCACAAAATGCAAGGCCCCAGGGAACGACCACGAGGCACTGGAAAGCTGGTCATAGGAAAGGAATGCGATTGGGAGCCCAGTTCCTGGAGCCAGAGGCCCTGGGTTAGAATCCTAAGAGATGTTAGGCACGTTACTTAACTTCTCTGTGCTTCCTCCTCTGCACAATGGTATAAAAATAGTGCCCATCTCAGAGGTTGTTGTAAGGATTAAATAAGAAAATGCACATAAAGCACTTGTCAATAACTCAGACTTCAAAATGGAAGTTCAGGTTAATGGAACTCAGGTTTTGTGGTTATTTACTGTTGCCTCTGCTCTGCCACCAAAGATAATGACAATGAAGTTAAGATGCGCTATCAGGCTATGAAGCCTAGTAAAAACTGGAGAACATAGGTTTCCTTCTCCTCCTGCTTCAGAAAGAGGCATCTCCCCTTTAAAAATCTCTTCGCATATCACCCCTAAGATAGTTTAGGTGAGAAGTGAAGGAAAGCTAAAATTTGGTAAGATATGTATCCAGTGGTACCTAATCTCTCCAACACCTGGATGGACCCCCATGTTGAGAAACACTGGTCAATTGCTAGTGTAGACCGACTGCAAAAAGCTTCAAAAAACCTTCTTTTTTCTCCCACTAGGCTGGTGGTTTTTATCCTATACTAGAGGCCCAGTGACAACATTCGTGCACTCGGTTGGGGGGGAGTCATGGAGGGGGGACGGTCCCTCAGCCCACCCTCGCCCTTGCCCTTTATCAGTCTGGGAGCCCTCGGGGGATGTCTGACTGATGGCTCCCACCACTGCCATGGCTGCTGCGCTCACCAGCCATCAGCCCGACTTGTGGCTGAGTGGAGCTCCCCCTGTGGGAGCCCAATGACCACCAGTGGGCAGCTTCTGCATTAAGCATCTGCCCCCTGGTGGTCAGTGCATGTCATAGCGACCAGTTGTTCTGCCGTTTGGTCGATTTGCATATTACCTTCTAGGGCTCTCAGACTGCGAGAGGGCACAGGCTGGGCTGAGGGATGCCCTTGAGTGCACGAATTTCATGCACCAGGCCTCTAGTATATTATGTTCTTCTGCTTGAATTTTTGCAAGAAATGGAAGTTGTCATTCCTCTCTACAACTGGTTGAAAAAAAAGAAGACAAGCTGAAGGAATATGTGCGCTCATGTACATGTGTATGAATGTGTGCACAGACAAAACCTCTCAGCGCCTCTTCCTCTTCAGCATGTGTGTATGTGTATGCATAGGAGTGTGTATACATGCACACATGTGTTTGTGTGTGTATAGGGGTGTGTATACACACATATGTGTGTTTATATGTACATATGTGCATGCATGTGTGGGTGCATATATGTGTCTAATTAAGGAAAATGATGAAGGCCTATACACACTCAGGCTTTAATAATTTAGTTCTATGTACTAGTATAATGTAAGCAAATATGCAAAAATTACCTAGATTTCTTAATTAAAATATATAAGTATAGGGAATTCTAATGAAGGTTTTTAAATATTGGCTCTGCTGAACCCAACACAGACAGCTACTTAGTACACACACACATCCAATGAACTCATCCATCTTGTGAATACCTTGCATCTCCAGATCTACTGGCAATTAAAAAACCAGTTAATCTCTTAGAAACACCTTAGAGGCTGATCTTTGAGGGCTTTTCTTACCTGTCATAACACAACAGATTATTCTTGACTGGACTATACTCTATACCAGAAATTATAAAATCTTTATGAGTATACTAGCCAGGGAAGGCCAATTGCTGTAACAAATAACTCCCAAATCTCAGTAGTAATACTAATAAAATTTCACTTGTAGCACATGTACCAATCTAAGGTGGCTATTCCTAGGGCAGCTCTCCTGGATGGCTCTCCTTTAAGCTATAAGGCACGGACCATGCTCCTTCCATCTACTGGCTCTGTCATCTTAGGGCTGTGTTTCTCAAATGGTAATGTGCACAGGTATCACCTGGGAATCTTATTAAAATGCAAATTCTGAATCTCTCCCCTGGATACACTGCATCCACAGGCAGAAGAAGAAAAGGAGAAAGAGTGCATGATTATTTGGGCAGGATGACATCACTTCCACTAACATCCACTGGCCAGTCTCAGTCACATGACCACACCTAACTACAAGGAAGGCTGGGTAATGTAATCCAGCTTTGTGTTCAGGAAGAAACACAGTTTTATTAATAGTTAGCCACTCTCTGCCACAATAAGGAAAAAAGCAATAAACTAAAGAGGACTCAAACATCTAAATCATGAATCCATCCTACTTGCAATCTTCAATTAAATTTATTCAGGAGCCAGAGCCTAAGTAAGTCATTGTTTCTGTTGAGACTCAAAAGCCATAGTCTGCATTCATTATAAATTGTTAAAGCTTTCATAAAGAAATATACTATAAACATGACCTTCTTAAGTAAGTCATAAAGGGACTGTCTAAAGTTTCCTTCTCTAGAGACTGAAGAAGTAAATTATCTTCTTAGAAAGTATCTGAAATTCAACAGAGTTTATGTTAACCCCTAACACATTCAGAAAAATGTTCACCCCTTGAGTCCAAAAACATATTCCTGATCCTACATCACCATTCTACTAAAAGAATCAATTCAGAAAGACAAATGTGTTTTCCAAACTAAGGGAGAAAAAGGAAGAAGGCTCAGTGCCAGCAAAGAATTGCTTGATGATTGGACTCTGTCTTATCCAAAGAGTAACAGCTTCTCAAAAGATAATTCATAATACAGACAGTCCTCGGGTTACGTCGGACTCGATGTACGTATATCGTTTCGTGGTTACGTCGCCATATCCCATTTATTTATTTTTAAAAAGGTTCCGTCATTTCGACATATGTACATACGTACTTTATGTTTTTTATTATTTACTGTATTTACCACAAGTAAAGGTCAGGAATTAGCTTTCTTTTAATTTTTTTTTTTTACTGTTTCACTTTTACTGTTTACTGCTATGTATGTGCTCCATGTGAGTGACGTAGGTGCTCATGTAGGTGTGTTCCAACTTAAAGGCGAAAATCGTGTTACGTCGCACCATAGGAACGGATCTTCGACGTAACCCGAGGACCTACTGTATATAGCTTTACTTCTTATGCCTGGAGACTACTGATTCAAAGCTGTCATATTGTGGCAGTGGTGGTGGGGGAGCTATCTTCTTGCCGCAGGTAAAACCACTGTGAGCTAAGGGGAGAGAGAATTGGGGTCATTTAGCCATGAGAGGGAAGGAGAACAAATTAATTATGAATATCACCTTAACACAAAACCAACCTCAGGCAAGATGGGCCCCTGACTGGGACCCCATGCTTTTAGAGGGCTCAGCTCCAGCTCTTCCTCATCACAGGGTAAGGAGTCCAGGATACCAAGGGGATGTGCCCTAGCAGATCCCACTTCCTCCTTCTAGACCAGCACCACCCAATGGAAATGCTAGGGGACCCACAAAAGCAAGCTACATATATAATTTTGAAGTTGCTAGTAATTACATTAGAAAGTAAAACAGAAGCAGGTAAAATTAATTTTAATAATATGTTTTATTTAAGCCAATATATCTAAAATATTATTGATTCAACATGTAATCAATATAAAAATATTAAATGAGATCCTTTATGTTCTTTACTTTTCACATTAAGTCTTCGAAATCCAGTGTGTGCTTTACATTTATAGCGCATCTCAACCAGTGCTCCATGGCCACATGGTCTGGGTCATGGGCCCTGGGATTCTCTTCCAACAGGATCGGGACTCCACTCCCAGGGCCTGGGCAAACCCTGCCTGAGCCCGCTCCAAGGTCCAAGGGGGACCAAAGAGCAGCTGTTTGAGGGGCGTGTGGGTGGAGCCTTGACATATAGACTGGGTCCCACCAATGTGTGCCAGGCACTTCACAGTGAGGGGTGGATAAAGAAGGGAGGCAGACACAGGCAATGTGTACAGCTATCCCAATTATTAAGTTATAAAATATGAATCAGTGGTTAGTAAATAGTAACTTCCCTGAGCTCCCCAGACTCCTCCATCACTACCACTCAGACCTCTTCCCCAGAACCCTCACCTGAATTAACTCATTATTCAGCAACTGGTGGGCCAATCCCAGGCACAGCCAGGGTCTCCCAGGGAAGTGCTGCAGTCGGGCCAGTCACTGAGCCACTCCCCTGCTTTCTAGGCTGTTCATTATTCGATCTATCACCACCAGCTAGTTAATACAAGCTACTACATTCTGGATATTCTGACCCATTTCTCCTGGCGATAATGTTTTCTTTACCCATAATAAATGAATGGTCCTTATTTCACGTTGGCTGTTAATTAAATTTTTGGAGTGAGAATTCTGTTTTACCACTGATATTCCCTAAAATTCTGTTACTTGTCATCATGGATGGGGTAAGAAAAGGTAAAGCATTAAGATAAAAAAAAAGTATCATTGAACATATAGCAAATTTTCCTCCGCATAGTACTGTTATGTAGGAGAACAGATGATATTAATATCCAACATTCAGATAGTGTAGAAGAGAGTCCTACGTGGTCCCCAATAGTCCCCAATTCTTGGTATTCATGTGCTTATATCATCCCCTCCCCTTGAGTGAAGGCAGGACCTGTGACTTGCTTCTAATCAATAGAATATGACAAAGGTGATGGAATGTCACTTTGTGATTATATTTCACAGAATTCTAACCCCTATCTTGCTAGCAGACTCTCTTCCTTATTGGTTTTGATGGAGCAAGTTGCCATGACAGGGAGGTCCATTTGGTGAGGAAGTGAGGGTGCTCTCCGGCCCACAACTGGCTAGGACCTGAGAGATCTCAGTCAATAGCCTTAAGGAAGCTGAATTCTGGTAACAACTATATAAACGAACTTAAACATGGACTCTTCCCCAGTCAAGCTTTCAGATAGGACCTAGTCCTGTACAATACCTTGACGGAAACCTCATGATGAAGCAGCAGACTTAGTTAAGCCATGGTCAGATTCCTGAACCACAGATACTATCTGATCACAAATGTGTATTGTTTTAAGCATCTACATTTGTGACAATTTGCTACATAGCAATAGATACCTGATAATTAGCAAGTATGGTTGGGTTAAAATGTATAAATATGCATGTATACACCTATATATACATATAACTTTGTGAATGTGTAGAAAATTTTGAGAGAAAGAGACTTTAGTTCAGAGGGAGAGAAGAAAGATTTTACTTTGTAGTCTTTTAGTTTTGTTGCTGTGTTCCCATTTTGTTTTTATAAATTAAAAAAAAATTTAGCTTAAATGTCCAATAGATTTGAGACCATTTTGTTGCAAATAATATAATCTGTCCAAGAAAATATTTTTATTTTTAGAACACCAATCTCATATTTCTAAAACACGAGTCCAGTCGTTCTGATGCACTAGCTTTGCAAGAAAGAGACCTTCAAGGGGCTGACCTCACAGGTAGGACTTCAGGTGGACCGGGCAGGACTGTGTCTTATTAGATCACTCACACTGCGTTAGGGAGGAGATGCCATGGTTGAGGTGATGCTTTTTATTTTTTTTTTCCAGATGATATTTTTAACCCCCAATAGACACCTCTGGAACTTCCCCTCTAAGAACAAGCATGAGACAACTGCCTTTTCCTTTAGGTCATACACTCAAGAAATAAACATTCTCCCTTTGGAAAAAGAAAATCTCCCTTTAAAATGACTTATTCATATGAACTGAAATGTGTAAGTGGGCCAATAAGGAACTGAGAGAAATGACTGAATCTAAAGCAGTGCCTAACATTTAAAACAGTACCTGGCATAAACACAAACAAGATGATTTGCTGAACAAATGAATGAATAGGAATTAAATGAGTCCAGCTACCAGTCCTAAAAAACCACCACCAAAATGTAGGTAGAGAAAACATTCACAATAAGTTGAGACCATCTGACAAGGAAGAAAATAGGATGGTGGGAGTCTGAAGGATGATAACTGCCTTCCACCACCTGGGTTACAGCTGCTGAAATCAATAGTCCACAGAAATGTGCATTTTTTTTTCCTTACAGCATTTTCCAATTTTGAGAAGGATCCACTCCTACCAATTATTTTTACCTCAAACCTTAAGAATGGCTCCTATGCTTCCTTAGATTTCTCAAACTGCCTCTATGTTTGGTCTATTTCTAAAGTTTATCACAGACAAGCTTCAATAATACATTGCGCTAGCTAGTGTTCATACAGTAAGAGCTTCCCCATCCAGAAAATTCCTGAATCGGGAAGATCTTGAGCATGAGAAACAATACAGTCCCCTATAAATTCCCTCTTCCATATACATTTGCTAGTCCGTATTCAAGATTAACATTGGGAAGATAAATACAGAGAAAGGAGCTTCCAATATTTGTTATATTTGTAAGAGGAAATTCACCATTGGTTAAAAACCAGTAAGGTGTAATGGGGTATCTGCTCTTCCTCCCTCCCTCCCTCCCTCCCTCCCTCCCTCCCTCCCTCCCTCCCCCCCCCCTCTCTCTCTCTTTCTCTCTCTCTTAAAAGGGGGTAGTTTGAAGGGATTTGCATAGGAAAGCTGAATTTTTAAATATTCAGATGAGTTATTGTTGATTGGCTCTAGGATCTCTTAGAATATGTTCCCTAAGGAGTTTTGATAAATTCAGCAATATAGGGAGTTTATAAAAAGGGATTTTCTACAATGTGTGACAAAATTTATATCAGTGCATTATTATATTAAGCATAGCGGGTATTGCCTGAAAGGGTTTCAACTTCCAAAATATCGGTGTGTCACAGCCAACAGGCCCTTTTGGGATTAAAGGGTGCTGGAGAAGCGGGCACAATGAAGAGTGATTCTGAGCAAAAACATCAGGAAGAGCCAGTTCTGGTGGTTGGCTCCCCAAACACATGGCACATCCCAGTGCAGTTGCTCTTTTCAGGAGTATTTTCAGAAAACGAAGGGCTGGCATTTGTAAACATGTTGCTTGGGTGGAAAGATGCCCATGCACAAAGCAAGCTGTAAAAATCCATGCATTACATTTTGCCAGAACAAACCACCAGACCACAACAAATAAACGCAGGGCCCCAGAGGAAACCCAGCCACACGCTATGGAATCATGAGCTGAGAGAAAGCTATTGGGATAAAGCATAACTACCTGCACACTGCTCACTGGGTGAGGCCGAATTCAAACCAAACAAAACATAAAAACTACTGCCGCACATCATCTCTCCTCATGTTGCAACTACTGAACTGCTTACTCCTCCTCCTCACACTCTAGTCCCCTAACCGCCTGTTGGGTCGAAGCCCTCCAAGAAGTCTTCCCTGCCTCTCCAGGCTGGAGCACACATCCGTGTGGGATTTTTCCTTGCCCGAGTCTGACTCGTGTTCTAGATGTGGTGAGCAACCCACAGGAGAGCCCTGGCTTCCTTGCCTTTCCATCCCTAGCCTGGCTCCTGGATCCCTGCGGGAGCTCGTTAAACATTAGCTGAGCTGCCAGGGAAGTGTGTGCCCCTTAGACAGAAGAAGGAGAACTATAAGGAGCTCCCTGCTTCCCGGTCCCACCCTGGCCCTGGTTGATTGCTGACACCATGTCCTCTTCAGAGGTTTACAAATTTACCCTGAATGTCTGAATGGAAAATACATGACAATGGCCAGAGTCACACACCGCCTTGTCCAGGCCTGCTGAAAAATAATGGCAAACATGTTAAAATTCTAGAATAAAATATGGCTACAAATTTAAATAAATCATTATTTGTTCAAAATGTACCTCTAACTACTTAAGAGTTATGACCATTCACCTCAAGATAGACAATAAAAAGGAAAGAAGAATGGAGGAAGGAATAGAGGGAGGAATGCAGAGGGGGAGGGGTAAGTCATGAAAGTTCCCACTTCTGATAAAGAAGGCTTTGGGGAAAGTGCCACTTCATCACTGTGAGCTACTTGCTCAGTCTTTCTGAGGTCAGATCCTCATCTGTAGAATGTAAAATCATCCCCATAGTAAAGGGTTGTGTAGAGGATTCCATGAGGTGATTCAATTGAGATGTCTGACACAGAGAAGGTCTCCCAGGCCCTTCTCTCTCCCTCTCTCTCCTCCCACTACCTTTCCACACCCTTCCCTATGGCTGGTCAGGCAGGGGACTGCAGGGAACATCCTGACAGGGGCTGGATGAAGTATTCCATCTGAGTTTTACTTGATGCAGTGAGCAGAGCTTGCTCTTCACCACCGCGGAGCCGTGGAGTTCTGAAACCCTGTCCCCAGAAGGCAGATCATGCCATCCACTCCTCACCCTCACAAGAAAATCTCTTTGCATAAAAGAATATGAAATGTTACAAATAGTCAGGCTGCAGACTAGGAGGGGTGGCGGACTCAGGAAGCCATAGATTTAATCAACCAGCTTGCTGGCTATAATAGGTTTTCTTTCTTCCTTTCTTTCTTCCTTTCTTTCTTTCTTTCTTTCTTTCTTTCTTTCTTTCTTTCTTTCTTTCTTTCTTTCTTTCTTTCTTTCTTTCTCTCTCTCTCTCTCTCTCTCTCTCTCTCTCTCTCTCTCTCTCTCTCTCTCTCCTCTCTCTCCCTCCCTCCCTCTCTCTCTCTCTCTCTCTCTCTCTTTCTTTCTTTTCCTTCCTTCCTTCCTTCCTTCCTTCCTTCCTTCCTTCCTTCCTTCCTTCCTTCCTTCCTTCCTTCCTTCCCCTTCCTTTTCTCCTTCCCCTTCCCCTTCCCCTTCCCTTTCCTTTCTAAAACCTTCTTAGGTGACTAACCACCAACACATGGACTGTTTTCATCTTATTTACCTCCTGCTTTGCATGCCTTCCTCTTTCCACAATCCCCAGAAAAGATGAATCCCCTCTGCCTTACACAGTACTTGAACAGAAACATCCTCTTTCCCTACCCTCACAGTAGGAATTTCAAAGTTCCTATGACTGCAGTCTTGCTTAAGCTCAAGTGTCTCTGGCCTGGGTTTTTCCCAAGATCTCCAGCTTGAGTTAATATTAATGCACATATATTTAATGGCTTAACCCAAAACCTCCCCAATCCCACGCAGTTGTGTGAATCCAGTGTCCCCCTGGATATGTGTGTGGATTCCTGGTGGTTATAGTCTCCGTCATCTGTTGGCTTAGATGTCCTGGTCCCACTGCATCTATTTGTATTTCATCATTTGTGGTAATTCTTTTTTGCCTTCTCATACTAACTCTAATTGGGAAAGCTTCAGAGTTTTAATTTTCCAGAAACAAGGCTCTAGTATGTAGAGTAGTCTTTAATTAAGGTTTTTGGGAATGTGATGGGCAGAGTTAGAAAATAGCAAAGTCCCCTGCCATCCTATCCCACACCTGGGGACCCTTTCCTGGCTGAGTTCCTTAGTCCCGGCTCCAGATGTCACCCAAACCCATCATTCTTGTCACATCTGACCCCTCTTCTCTCCTCTCTCCATAATTCATCAAATTCCTTTGATTTCATTTTGTAGAGTAATTCAGCATTATCTCTCTTCTGAAGCATCCTTCCTGATAATTCTTTTCACACTCTGAAAAGCCCATTAAAGGTTTTTTCTTAAATAAAGAATCGAAACGAATTTAGCTGTTCCCTCAAATGGATAACAGAAGAGCAGTCATTTATTATTTTCCCCCATAATTTACCCCCATTTTTT
Organism: Cnephaeus nilssonii; assembly: GCF_951640355.1. Classification (NCBI taxonomy): domain Eukaryota; kingdom Metazoa; phylum Chordata; class Mammalia; order Chiroptera; family Vespertilionidae; genus Cnephaeus; species Cnephaeus nilssonii. The sequence continues at coordinate 85,555,035 of NC_137075.1, read as the reverse complement.
GCTGCACTAATTAAACATTTGATGATAGTTAATGTAAATTGACAATGTCAAACGCATACAAGTAGCAATTATGGGCTATATCATCATCAAAGTTTTTATTCTTAAAATTTTGATAAAGAATTCACATCACTCAAATTTCATAGCAGAATTCTGCTCTGCTATTAATCTAGCCTTTGAGTATATGATAAAATCACAGTGGAATAGATGAGCGGAAGAACAAAAGAGATGACATGATTTGAAGTTAAATACCCTAGATAGAAGCTCTCACTTCCCATGGGTTTCCCACAGAATTTAAGAACAGAAGGAAAACAAAGAAAACAGAGACACCATTATACAATATAAAAAAGAACTCACATTTAGCTTTTCTCACTCATTATCCACTCTAGTTGGTAGATATGGTCAAATAGTTTAATTCAAACAAGGCTGGCCATAAACAAAATTCCATGTGAAAGACATCATTACGCAACACTCCTGGAGTTCTGCTAATGGCTACAGTTGGAAGGGGAGGCCTAGAATGACATGCAGAAACTTCATGGAAACAGACTATGTGAATAATGATGTCACCGCAGTGTCTGCTTTGAGCCACCCAGCTCATGATGCCTGTGAGGTAGACCTCACTCAGCCTCTTCCAAGACTGGTTCTTGGGTCAGAATTGAGGGATAAAGTAAAATTCAAACAGATTCTTTCATGGCCCACTGTGACTTTCATAATACTTCCACTAAACAAGGAAAAGTCCGTGTCCCTTACCATCACCTCCCCTTTGTTTCTCACATGCTAATCCTTGGATCCCTGCTAGGGCTGCCATGATAAAATCCCACAGGATGGGTGGCTTAAACTGGGTGGCTTTATTTTCTCACAATTCTGGAGCCTGGAAATCCAAGATCAAGGTGTCAGCAGGTTTGGTTTCTTCTGAGGCCTCTTTCATTGGCTTGCAGGTGGTACATTCTTGCTCTGTCTTCCTGTGGCCTTTCCTATGTGCACACACAGCCCGGATTCATGCGATGTGCCCAAATTTTCTCTTCTTATAAGGATACCAGTCAGATTGGATTAGGGCCTTCCCTAACTTAATCATCTCTTTAGAGGCCCTATCTTCAAATACAGTCGCATTCTGAGGTGCTGAAAGTTAGGGATACAACCTATGAATTTAGGGGGGCAATGACACAAATCAGCCCACAACATGGTCAAGATAAATAATTCACCAACAAGACCGAATATTCTTCACCTGACACCACCTCTGTTCATTTTTGAAACATTCCATTAAACAACAGGAATCATTTGTAAAACCAAATGGTTCTCCTCTCCTATGGTATTTGATGACATTTACTTACTTTTATATAATTTTTAATTTATTTTCAGCTACTGTTGACATGTAATATTATATTAATTTCAGGCGTACAACATAGTGATTGGACATTTATAAACCTTATGACATGATCACCACAATAAGCTAGTGCCCATCTGACATCTAATGACTATCTTCATTAGCGTCCAATCTCATAGGTGTTTGATAATGAGAGGGAAAAAGAAATAGCTACAATTCTCCCTTTATCAAAGCACATTAGGTTTGTCAAAATAACTCCTACTCTTGAACCAGAATTCAATGTGCCTTAAGGCATAATATAGGCATTCCCAGATGCCCAGGGAGGTGGTTTAGCTGATATCTAATTTTTTAATTCAATTGACCTAATTTGTGCACACACAGCCTGAGTCATGCTCCCACTTACTGAACAACTACTATTTCCCAAGCATTATTGAGCTCTCTGGTACAAAACTAAGCAGGTCTTAGTGCTCCCTCATGAGCTGTCTCATAATCTAATGGTTAAAAGTCACGTGCATAAAGAACTATAATTCAATATGGCAAAAATAGTTTTACAAAGCACTTTACATTGAATATAAAATGTTGAAATTAACAAGATTGGTCAACTTTATGGACATTTGCAAAATCTAAGTTGGCAATACAGGTCACGTTAATGATGTCCTCCTGCAACCCTGCCTCTCAGTGATTTCTCCCGTTTATTTCTGATGTCCTTGCTCGAGGATGCAATAAGGACCATGGTAAGGACCACTCTCAGAAAATAGGGAGAAACTTTTTTAGCTGAATGAGCTACGTATATCATTGGGAGTCCTAGAAAAAAAAATCACAGGCTATGTGGTAAACACTGGAAACACCATAAAACCCACATGTGGAGGTTACCTGGCAGAGCTGGTCGAGGACTGGGAAGTCTGAGGCAAATGAATTCCACCAATGTGATCTAGCAAGATTGGTCAACTTTATGGACATGTGCAAAATTCTAAACCTTCACATCACATTCAAAGCTGACATTTAGCATCAAATAGCAGACAAGGGATTAAAGAGCAGCCACCTGGACAGTATCACAACCTGTGATGCACTGACGGAGAGGGGAAGTTCTTTGGGATCCTCTCACCCAACATTTGCCTCTTGCATCACTTCTCTTCTCAGGAGGCCTCACTGATAGGAGCTTAGACCTTTATTCTGCCCCAAAGTTCACACCCTAGCCTCACCTTCCTGGGGAAAAGCCTATATTTTTGGAGTTCTACTTCTTTTCTAAGAGGTGGCCTCAGTGGTGAAATAGAATTTAGGAACACTGCCATCTACACTGGGATGGTTCGCTTAATGTCTTAGAGCCTCAGTTTCTTCATGTGTAAAATAGGAATAATTCCTCTTACTCCATAGGGTATTCATAAGGGCAAAAAAGAAAACACAGATGTGCTTTGTAATTCACAAAACATTATCACAACAATAACAATAATAGCAGCTAACTTTAAAAAAAATCTAACTCCAGGCATGGCACTTTACATGCGTTAGCCCATTTACCTTCTAAACAACCATATGAGGCAGGTGCTATTATTATGCCCATTGTTCAGATGAAGAAAAAAAATCAGAGAGGTTAAGTAATTTGCCTAAGGCCACACAGAGAGACAGGGTTAGAGTTGGGATTTGAACCCAGGCAGACTGGCTCCAGTGCCCTTATTTCTCACAATGTTATATGGGATATTCTAAAACTTCTGTATTGTGGCACACATCTTAAGTCCCCTAACTTAATATCATACACTAGTGCCTATTTGTCATTTGATGAACAAATTCATCCAGCAGTACATTGGCTGCTATTACTCCTCTTAGGTAAAAGGAGTGCATGTTTATAGAAATTATCTTAAAACACTGCTTTATTTAACCAAGTCATTCTAGTGAGGGGATAACAGGGACCAAAGGAAGATGAATGTAACTTTGGACATATGGCGTGTGGGTGGGGGGAAGGTTGTTGGGTCTTGAAGTGCCCTTAAATATCCAGTAATTACCCAAGCGTAAGGCCCTAAAAGAGAAAGTTTCCAAAAAACCTGGTTGTTATGGGCTGAACTGTGTTTCTCCCTGTCCCAAATCCATATGTTGAAGACATAACCTCCAGTACCTCAGAATGTAACCATACTTTGAGATCAAGTCTTACAGAGGTAATTCCATTAAAATGAGTCACTAGAGTGGACCACAATCCAATAGGATTGATGTCCTTAGATGAGGAGGAAATTTGGGCAGGGATACACAACACACACACACACACACACACACACACACACACACACACACAGAGGGAAGGCAATGTGAGGACACAAAGACACCGAGAGAAGATGGCCACCTACAAGTCAAGCAGAGAGGCCTGGAACAGATCCCCCCACTCATGGCCCCTAGAAGAAATCAACCCTGCCAACATCTTGATGTCATACTTCCAGCCTCCAGAACTGGGAGAAAAATAAATGCCTATTGTCCAAGCCCCAGTTGGTGGTACTTTGCTATGGTGGCTCCAGCAAACTAATAATATTGGTCAAGAGAAAATACTGTGTCCCTGGGTGCACTCGGAGAAAGCAAAGGAATGAATGGATCAAGGAATGGTGGTCTTGCATCTTCACGTTCACTCATATCATTTCATTTATGCTTCACGACAAGCCAGCGGTTACATATTAGTATCCCCCACCTAGCCAGGACTGCCAAGTGCATTTTCCTAAAACACTTCCTTCAGCATGTTGCCTGCCTGTCCAAACAGCTCCAACAGCTCCCCACTATCTCAAGGAAAAAGCTTGCATCCCTCCCAAGGGGTCCTGAAAATGTATTGACATTGCTAAGCCACAGAACAAGCAGCAGCTATCACAGCAGCACACACCACAGCCTACAGTCAACGAAGCCTGGGAGCTCCCTCCCAGAACGAGGAGGAAGTTCTGCACCTACACACACCACCCGTGCTGCTAAGGAACAAGCAGCAAGATTTTCTACACCAGAGACGCTCCCCACTTTCAAGTGAGTAACAGACAGGTGCACCTGGAAATCAAGATTCTTGAATTTCTAGGGCTACAAATCCTGAGCTACATCCCTGCCTCCAATGGCCAGGTACCCAGCCTTCTCATGCTGAATCCCTTACTTCCAGCTGCTAGGAGTCCATTTTGAGGTGACTACTGAGTACCATGGTGCAGTGCTTAAATTGCATTTTCTTTTCTGCCTATGCATGGTGTTCAAATGATCTTTTTTCCTAAGGAATCCAGAGAGATTCTTAGAGACATTACATAATTCGACACTCCCTATAGGACAGCTGAAGAGTGTTGCCAGCCTGGTTTGGGAGATGACATTACTTTCACAAGAAGACACAACAAAGAGCATCTTCACCTCTCTAGTCAGTCCTCCTGACTGCCCTGAGCATTTCAACAGACTCAGCACTGGCCTTTCTATCTAGACCTCCCCTGGTACCCAGGCCATCAGGCTCAGGCTGTCTCAGTCTTGGTCAACATAAGAATTCCCAGTCTTGGTTTCTCAGAAGGCTCAGCCTTGAGCCTGGAGATAAATGAGGAGCCCTGTCACCCAGACAGGAGGCAGGCTCTGGAGTTAGCCTCGCTGTCCCTGAGAGTGGCAAGCCCAAGGTGAGTGTGACAATGAAGCTGCAGCCTTTCCCTTCGACCACAGCTAGGACACAGCCTAAACCACTGGCCTTTGTCCCAGTTCCTTATTTGACCTTTTTGTGTCGTGATTGCAGATCCCATTGTATCTGCTAGAGAACTGTCAATCTGCCCGGTTCTTGCCATCAATCTCACCCTTAACAGCAACATCCTGTCCCTGCATCCTCTCCAACCTAATGAGTAAACATTCCCCCAAAAACCCCTGATACCATCAAATTAGTCCTTGAGGGGAAAAATGCTATCACATACCTCAACTCCATTTTGACGCCCCCTTGGCCACCACCATTTGGACTGCCTTTCTTGATGCCCAGTCCCCCCCCCCCCCCAGTCACTAGTTTGCATCCCTGCCTGCACACTGTCATTACTCATGGAGATTACAACATTCCTAAAGCCCGGGCTGCACCCCAGACCAGTTAGATCAGAATTTCCAGAAGTGGGGCCCAAGCATCGGCATTATTTTAAATAATGTGTATTTAAAGGTGATTCTAATGTGTATTAAGTCTGAGAACAACTGATCTAGGCCTTTTCCCCATTGAACCTCATTTTCTCACTGGCACAGAGCAGAGGTTCCAGCATGGCACAGGGCTGCACCTAGATAGGTGATGACAACACCAGAGGAGAATACTGCAGTGAGAGAATGAAGATAAAGTGGTCCCCAGACACCTCAGGAGATGTGTGATTCCAATGGCTGATATTAAAAGAGGAAATTGCTGGTTGTTGGACATTTGCCGCTGTGCCATTGAAAATGGGTTAGAGCTTCATGTTACATTAAAAAAAATAATATGTAGTGAATCATAATTGAAAAACAGAAAACCCATCATAAATGTCAGGAATCCAAACTGCTAATAATTAAGGCTGGAGACCAGAGTAAGCCTCCATCATAGCACAGCTCACTACCATGGATTTCGTGGCACCCCAGGGCTAGGTCATTTCTTCTGAAATGACACAAATGCATTGAGTAACCACATATACCATTACTAATCTGCAAGGTGGGTGGTTAGTTCTGGAAGGCATATCCTGGGTGGGAGGTTGATGATGCTGACCTTTAAAATCCTCTTTAGTGCTGGCAAGTCTTTGATTCTAGGTGACAAGCCCTCCGGCTTCTGGAGAATGCTAGGAAGAAAGTGATCTGTTGTTTGCCTGAGCCACTGTGCTGCTCCACAGAACTGAACTGAGGCAGGGAAGCAGCATGCCCTGCTGTTCAGACAATAGCCTAGGTTGGATTTGGCATCGCTGCAGGACTTGAGCTAACTAGAGGCAATCATTCCAGTTCCAGAAAGCAAAGGGTGTGATTCAAAGTGATAGCCAGGAGGCCTGTGTGGGTGAGAGGGGGCCCCCACTCAGGAGGTGATCATTCATTATCCCCATCTTGTTTACTGGCTTCCCAGAGAGCCAACAATGAGGCCTGCAGAGTGAGCCATGTCATGGTAGAAATGTTTAGCTGGCTCCACATCACCTTCATAGAGAGGGCCGCGTTCTCTCCGGGCTTTCGTGGCTGCCCACTCCCAAATGGTGTGTCACCTCTCTGGGGTGCAGAGCAGCCCTGAGAAGTGTTTTCCCAGCATGCTGCTTGGTAACATGGCCATGCCCTTGGAACTCATCAAGGTCCTCCTGTGACAACCAGCCTTCCAGGGGAGCACCACTGGAGAAGGGATGTGGGGTCCTCCCACTTATTGGGAAAGCAGCAATTAGAGCAAACAACACAACAGCTGAAGACAGGCATTTGCAAAAACTAATTATAAAGATAAGGCAGTCAGAAGGAACACCTAGTGTTATGTATCTGCCTAGGAAGGGAAGATTTGGAAATTTGAGTTAGCCGGGACCAATTAACGAAATACTGCTTTCATGTGAGTTGGCTGGAGCCCAATGTCAAGGCCAGTCAGACATCTGATCCCCATACAGCCTTGTTGACACCATGCAGGGAGCTCCAACTCTGTGCACACAAATGACTCCCCGAACCCACAACAAATGGTCCCCCAATGTCTCATTGATAACAAGAGGGATAGACTGGGACACAGTTAACTGTGCTTCTCAAAAGTGGGTCTGCATTCATCCAAATAGGGTCCCCAGTGAAAAGGAGGTAAACGCCTTCAACTCCCACCTTTCCCATCAGGCTCTGCTCTGTGCTGGTGGCTCAGTTCACTTTCTTCCTGACACTCTGCTTTCAACAGTAGTCATCAGGGACTGCAAGGATGGAAGGATGAGCAACCCTGAAACTCTGTTGTTCAGATCCTCTTATACCCGAGGTTTCCAAACCATGTTCCCAAAGGAACCCTCCAGGGCTGATTCAGGGGTCCATCTGGCCTGCAACAAGGTGCAGTGTTTCTCCACAGAGCACTGTTGGCATTTGCGGTGAGATAATTTCTCACTGTCTGAGACCGCCCCACTCATTTCAGCATATTTTCCCCATTTAGCCCCACCCCTAAAATGCCAGTAGAGCTCCCCAGTCATTAGAGGGACTCCAACAGGCCCCATTCCTTTCTGAAAGGCTATGAAAGGGCGTCCCTGCTCTTGTATGTCTTTCTTGTACGTGCTTTCTGCTAAAACTTCCTTCAAACAAGGGCTGATAGTTACAAAGCAATTGCACGCTGGCCACCACTCCGCAGGAAGCCAGCAATCCCATCACAGAGCTGACCCAGGCAGTCACCTGGCAGCTGCTCCAACGAGGCAGCGGCTGTAATTTGCTCCAGTGACTCGAAGGCACTGCCCTCTGAAGTAAGCCAATGTCATCTCTGGACCATTCGCTAGAAAGTTCCACTTTCTTTTGCATTAAAATTGATCTCCCTATGACTCCCACCTCTGAAGGCCGCCCAGAATAAGATGGTTAGCTCTTCCACACAGCTGCCCCTTACACATTTGAAGAAAGCTGCCTTGTCTCCCAATTTAGCAAGCAGCCTGATTCATCTCTTCTTGTACAGTGTTACCCTTTGTAGTCATTTACTATGTCTCAGTCACTTTACCGATGTTCTCTCCATTCTCATAAAAGCCCATCAGGTGAGCTCATTATCCCAGTTTGATGGAGGAAACTGAGCAGTCAGCTTGAACCTACGCCAGAAGCAAAGGGCACAGCCCATGTTTACTTGTTTTCAAGTCCAGGCTCCTTTCATTTCAAACCTACGGTTCCCACACCTGACTCCCAGAGCTCCCTGGGAAGGTTTAGTTTAAAAATAGAAAGATACAGGTTCTCAAACAGATTTCGTGAATCAGAACCAGATGGTTCTGATAGAACTGGTCCAGAGATCAGCATTTAAAAATCGCTGCCTCGTGTGATATGTAATCTCCTCAATGTCTTGTTTCCCTTTCTAGAACAAATTTAAAAAATTTTTTTAAATCAACATTTCTCCCCACAATGTGTACCCAAGTGTGGCCTGACCAGTACACTCCAGAACAGATCCACTCCCTCCCTTACTCTGGGCTGAGGTGTTCCATAGAGAAGCTGAGCTCATGTCCCGGACACCCACAAGTGTGGGGAAAACCTCCAAACGTGGAGCTACTACTCCTTCACTGGGGAGTCCACATGGCCACTCACCTGTGACTGTGTCCCCTTGAAGGCGGTTAAAATTACTCACTGCCCTGATTTCACTCCTCCTGTAACCATGCTGAATATTTTCCACTTAAAAAAATTAAGTTTTAATTAAGTGTTTTTTTTTTTCCAACAAAACACCAGTCTTGCTGAGAATGTCAGGAAGGTCTGAGAAAGTAATTACGTGCACAGTCTGGTTTTGACACTCTTCATTCTCCATTGGGACACTCCTTCTGTCTCCTTTACTTCATTAAAAATCCCCCCTTGATTTTTTTTACCGCAATAGAGACAAAGAAGCAGGTTCCCTTCACAGTCCCCAGCAGCTGCAACTCCGGCACTGAGTGAACGCGGTTACGCAGCAGGTTACACCTGTGGGTCTTCATCCTGCCATTTCCCTCTGCTGTGACCATCTACCCGTGCAGACGAAAGGGCCAGCCCGGCTACAGGAGGGCTCTTTAGTGAACCCACCATTTACTCTTCGTATCCCCTTTCTCAGTCTCAACACTTAGCCATTACATTAAGAAAAAAAGATATGCTAAACTCTCTCATTTCCTGAAGGTGTAAGTAATAAAAATAATAAACATTTACCAATAGGCTCAAAATTGTTTGTCTGGTATCTGGAAAATGAACACCCATATTTTCTATGCCTGACTATGACTGCTTTATATTAGCATTGCAATAACAAATTGCTGCAAACTGGTGGCTTAAAACAACAGAAATTTATTCTCTCGGTTCCAGAGGACTGAAGTCTGAGATCAAGGTGTTGACAGGGTCACGCTCCCGACAAAGGCTCTAGGGCAGTGGTTCTCAACCTTTCTAATGCCGTGACCCTTTAATACAGTTCCTCATGATGTGGTGACCCCCAACCATAAAATTATTTTTGTTGCTATTTCATAGCTGTAATTTTGCTACTGTTATGAATCGTAATGTAAATATCTGTGTTTTCCGATGGTCTTAAGCGACCCTGCTAGCGGTTCTCAACCTGTGGGTCATGACCCACAGGTTGAGAACCACTGCTGTCATGACCCACAGGTTGAGAACCACTGCTGTCATGACCCACAGGTTGAGAACCGCTGCTATAGAGCCTAAGACCATCGGAAAACACAGATATTTACATTACGATTCATAACAGTAGCAAAATTACAGCTCTGAAGTAGCAACGAAAATAATTTTATGGTTGGGGGTCACCACAACATGAGGCACTGTATTAAAGGGTCACAGCATTAGAAAGGTTGAGAACCACTGCTCTAGGGGAAGATCCTTCCTTGCTTCTTCTAATTTCTGATGACTCCTGGCACTCCTTGGTTTACGGATGCATAACTCCAATCTCTGCATATTCACAGGGCCTTCTCCCCTCTGCCTGTGTCTTCTCCTTTCCATATAGGGACACCAGATGTTGGATTAATCTCTCCTTATCCTTCAGTCTCCCCCTAAATACCACTTCTTTACAGAAGCTCTTTGCCACCAGATGATGTAACTCTTCTATTTTACATCTCATATCACACATTAAGTTGTAATTTTGCATTTACTGTGTGATTTTTAATCCAAGGGTGTCTCCTCTATTAGACTCAACTCCAAGAGAGCAGGAATGGTGTCTTCTTTTGTTCTCCACTCTATACCTAGTTCTTGGCTACTTGGTGTGCACACAATAAATATTTGTATGGAGTTTCCTCAAAAAATTAGAAAGGGAACTCCCATTTGACCCAGTGATGCGACTTCTAGGAATATATCCCAAGAAATTCGAAACACCCATCAGAAAGGACATATGCACCCCTATGTTCATGGCAGCATAATTTACAATAGCTAAGATTTGTAAACAGCCTAAGTGTCCATCAGCAGATGAGTAGATTAAAAAACTGTGGTATATCTACACAATGGAATACTATGCAACTGTAAAAAAAGAAAGAACTGTTACCATTTGCAACAGCATGGATGGATCTGGAGAGCATTATGCTAAATGAAATAAGCCAGTCAGAGAAAGATAAGTATCACATGATCTCACTCCTATGTGGAATATAATGAACAACAGAAACTGATGAACAAAAATAGATCCAGAGACATAGAATCATCGAACATACCATCAAACCTCAGAGGGGAGACAGGGAAGGGGGCAGGAAGAGATTAACGAGTGAACTTGTATGCATATAAGCATAATCTATGGACACGGATAATGGGGTGGGGGTGGGGGAGGCCTGGGCTGGGGGCTGGGGGGTGGGAGGCAGGCTGGGAGAGGTCAATGGGGGGGAAAAGGGGACATATGTAATACTTTCAACAATAAAGAATTTTTTAAAAATTTGCTGAGTGAATGAAGTATATCTTTAAATCTAGCACAATACCTTGTTCCAAATAGATTTTCAATAAATTATGAATGAATGGAGAATGCTATTGCAAATAATTCCAAAGGGTCCTTGCAGTATAAAAGGCTTAGAAGAGAAAAAGTAAAACCTCAAGGCTCAAAAATACAACCATCTTCCAACTGTTGATCCATGAGCTCATGAAAGAGGTTCTCCTGGGGGTGTGGCAAGGTTCGTTAGGGAAAGAGGCTTAGAAGCAGATGTAAGTTTGCAATCTTTTCGTTAAGGGCATAATAGCTTTAGCTATGTTTTGTTGTTGTTGTCAGTTATGACTCTAAAACTTCAAGTGGGCTGTTGTTGAAAACAACACTAAATAGTAAGAAATGATAAGAGAGTGAGCAGTCTCATGAATCCATGCATTTGAGACCAATTTATTATGGCTGTAAGTTTTCTCTAATTTTTTAGGGTAAAGGTTTTATAGACTAAATACACCAAGAAACATGATACCTCTCTAAACACATAATGGTGAAATGGTCTGATCCTGGGGCACCATTGGCTAAAGATTCAGAAATAATTTTTTTTTTTCAGTTTTGCCAATGTCTCAATGATGATTTTGAAATGCTCCGAAGATGAGTCCAGTTGTGTCTCTTCAATTTCTTTGGTCTTCTGTACCTAACATTGCTAAAAGTCCTGTCCCGCCAAAGAGCAACTGATTAATCTGATATTAACTTGATTCTAATCTGATGGCAATAAATATTATTGACAGTACCGAAAGGTTTTTATTAAGCACTGCCTTTCCTGCATTACATTTTGTTGCATACAATGCTGAAAGTATGATTTAATAATCTACACAAACCAACAAAATATTCTAAGTTAGAAATGTGAACATATTCTGTCTGACAGGAGAAAGGTCTAGGAAAGGCTAAGCGAATATTCCCTCAGCTCAGAAACCACTCCTTCTTTGCTGAAGGGTTCATTGCTTTTGCCTGGACATTTATTGCTCCCCAAAATCTGTTAATCATGTTGGCAAAACAAGCTATTTTAGAACTGATGGCCTGCAATGCTCATACTTTTCATTTCCAACCAAACAGCAACAGGCCAGTAGTCTCTTTTGTACAATTCTGAACAGAAATTAATGTTATTTGATCAACAACTGATCAAATAAAAGGCAAATGGAGGGCCGAGAGGAAGAAAGAGATCTAGAAGTAAGCTTTCTTCTTTATCCAGGCTTCCCCCTCTTCTTCCTCAGGTGCCTCCTACTACGACTTCTCTACTACTAGCTTCTTACCCTATTACCACTGATGCAGTAAGAGCTTTGCTGTAAGTCTGAGAAAAGGAAAAGAAGGATTCTTATAAATGATATAAATTAATCTTACAAATGATATTAATTAATCACATAAATGATGTTAATTCACCTTGACTGTACACATATGAGATTGTGCTCAGCTCATATTTCAGAGTAACAGTCTTCTTCAAGGTTTCCCAGTTTATGGGCCTCTCCTGGAGGGAGCGGGACCCCTTAAACATCTGCTCCGGCACCTGCTCTCAGCTGCTACTAAATAAAGCCTCACAGGTGTCCAAAGGGAATGGAACCATCCTTGAACATGAAACGGTGTAAATTAATTCCTGAGGGAACAAAACACAGATCAGGTTATATTAGGAGACCATTACTACAAAGAAGACAAGTCTGTGACGAGCTGAAGCCCAGGGCCCTTCTGACCATCAGCTATTGGCTGACAACTCCCCTGGAAGAAAGAGCCCGTCTCCTCAAACCAGCTGGGCTTCCACTGCCCTCGGCTCCCTCTGATTTACATCAGGGAAACGCACGGAGCAGATGGAAGTGGCCTCTGAGACTCCTGGGACTTCCTCTGAGTGATTTTCGTGTGGGCCTCCTGAAGCAATGACGCAGAGAAGGGGACTGCATCAGTATATTTATTTTAATCACCGAAAGTTTTCATTTATAATTCATAGGTACTTACACTGCTTGGGATGCCTTATTAAAAAGGAAGTCATTTTTTTTTTTTTTTACCTTTTATAACCACAGGAGAGAGTAACCTCTTAAATGTGGTATAAGAGCACGTTGTTACCAAAATAGAAGCTAGTGCCCGCTAATTACAGTGCTATCCAACCAGCATTTATAAAATCATCATCGTCACTGTATGTAGAGAGGAGCATGTAATTTAGCCTTACGCTAGTACAACAAAGAGGTTTTTAAAAACTTGGCACCATAACAGTTTCTATCTGATGACTGCCAAATATACCAATTCTTCTCTCTCAGAGAGAAATGGCTGAGTGGCTCCCAGAGCAGGGAAGTTAATAGCAGAGATTATGAGAGAAGAAAATTACTACAATATATGTTTAATGGATGCCCCACTGTTAACAAGCATATATAAAGGATCTGGCGTGGTCTTAGATACATTGAGAGATTCTTTTTTTGTTGTTTTTAATGTAAAATGTGTAATCTAGGAATGTAACTTGAGTCCATAAGGAACTATATGGAGCATGGGTACCTGAGGTTATTTCTGGCACTAAAGTTTATCATGAGTCCCCTTTGCTATGAAGGCATATAGCAAAGCGTGTTCAGGGCTGATTCTATAAGCTGGAGGAACCCCAGTGGGGCCATAGCCAACATGTGATGGGCTCTTAAAATGAACACCAGGAAAGAGCATCTTCACAGAGTATGAGAAGTCACCGGGAGTCAAAGCGTTTGGCTGGCCTGTGCCCTTCCTCACTGTCCCGTGGAGGACAAGCTCAGGGAGAGCCACCAGGATGCCAACTAGGAGACTCATCAGAGATTGATTTCTCTCTCAGCTTTAGAGCTTAGAACCATCAACTCCTCCAAAGAAGAGCAGAAACTCAGAGTTGTCCCCACAGGGCCCACTGTGGGGCACTGTGACAGGATGCAGAGGACAGAGAGAACCTGGGAGCTGAGGAGCCATATTCCTAAATCAGTCCTCAAGGAGATGGAATCTGCATACACTGGAGTTCCTGAGTCACTAATGAGTCAGCAAGGTATGAAGGGGGAGGAGGGTACTAAAAACCTGTGTTAACACTCTCATTGGGTGTTGTTCCTTCCCTGTGCCAATGTCACCCTCTAAGTGAGTGAGAGAATGGCCCCAGAAACTATAGGTGAAAGTGCTAATCAATAATACACACTCAGAATATACCCAAGGCTCTGGATGCCTGCTTATGACGTCAATAGAGAATGGCAGGGGCTTTGCCCTCACAGAACTTCCCGTGGTACAAACAGTAAGTGGCAAAGCAATGCTCAGATATAGCTTGTTACGTCTTGCCAGCACGTTGTACACAGAAAGTCAAAATGGTCAAACCACCTCTCCCCACTTAAAGGAAAGATGGCAGGGTCAAGTCCAGGCTTAGGAATGAAAGATGCAGACAGCCCTGCCAGCAGCCACTGCAAAGAACCTTAAAACCATGTGGCTGGCTCACCACTCTCCCCGGGGTCAAGGTCCAGCGTGCTCAAAGCCCAGCTGAAAATTCTCAGGCCAAGACGAGAAGCCAGCACAAACACCACTCCAGAAAGGGGCAGATGCAAATGCGACCTCAGATGCTGGCTACGCGCTGGCTAATGTATTTGGGGTGCTTTTCCACAGGTATGTGCTGTGAGAATCCCTGCTTTAATTCTGCAATAGACTTCTGCCAATGTTTCTAAGGAGGCTTTTGGAAGTGCTCTTTTTACTTATAACAATCACAATCAACTCCTCCCCTTCACCTCACCTTGACCTTTAAAAAGGGGGGAAACAGTATGGTTCCCAGGGCTGTTAAATAAGACCGCTGCCCTCACTAGCTCCCCACCAATTAGCATCCTGTGTCAACTCCATCTCACTAACTAGGGTTTTCCTATGAAAAGATGCCAGTCACGTCACAGCCAGGGCTTGGGTGAGCAACCACTAATTAAAATGACTATAAAGCCTTCTTCAACCTTAAAGACTTGATGTATAAAAGCTGAAATAGTAATAGGGGTATAGTTCCATTTCTGCCTACAAAAGGTCTTGCCTAGAAATCAAACTAAACGTGAATGTGATTTGCTTTTCGAGACTGTTGGTACCCACGAAGCTTCTCTCCACCTCGTACAAAGACATGCCCATTCCAGGGGAAGCAGGGTGCATGGAGATGAGATGTCACTGGTGAATGATCACAGACCAATTCCACCAGAAACCCTCACGACCTTCTTAACTTGGAATCAGTGAGAGAATTTCTAATCTGTACTTTGGAATGACTTGGTGGCATTTACAACTTTAAATGGTTTCCTTAGCAAGTCTCATCAAATTGAAATAACTCAGAGTCAAAAGAGAAAGAAGGCCTGGCCACTTTTTATGTGATTTTTAAATTATTTTTCAAATATGCAAGTGAAGGCACAGAATACCAAGTGGTGGGGGAAAAATCCACCTGAGAAATGTGAACTATTCTCATACTGAGTGTTAAATATTTAAGTGGTCTGGTTTCTCATACTTATTCTAATTCAACATCTTTATACTCTTTGATGCCTTATTGTCTCCTTGCCATGAATTTCACTAGTTCCTATTATTGAATGAATAGGCAAGAAACATAAACAAACAAATAAACCTTTGGAGCTTTACTGAACTCTACCAACAGCTCTATTTCCTTACATTCTAATGCTCAGTGTCAATAGGATTTCTTTTTCTCAGTTCCCTTCTTCATAAACAAGCTCAAGTCAAAATAATCCTGCTTTCTACATGGAACAAGTTTTCACCATAAAAGTTAAATTAACAGTGATTCATATGGAACATGTCTTTGTCTAAATTGTCTGAGCAGAAGGTGGTTTATGCCAGATGACTAAGCAAAGCCATAAAAGTGACCAAATTATACAGGGTCACTGGTTGGGAGCAACAGAAGTTCTGTCTGGCTACCTTAAGCAAAAAGGGAATGTGCTGATAGAACATTAAAAAATAGAGAATTGACAAAAAATGTTAGAAAATCAGGCAGGAACTAAGGGTGGCAGCCCCAGGACTATCTGCCTAAAGTGTGGCAGCCACACCAGCGCCCTGCCCTGGACTCCAGCATGCTTTCCTCACTGTCCATCGACACAGCTGCCTTCAAGCCTCTCTTATGCACTCCTCAGTCTCTACAGCATTTCCTCCAGATCCAAAGTGCAGAACAGTGTACTCGTTGGCCAGGCGCAACTAAGGCACTCTCGCTCCAGCTGCCAGGGGGGCAGGAAAATGGAATACCCAGCCACTTCCCACTGCAGTGAAGTAGCCATTGCCATCAGGGAGGACACAGGTACAAGCTGCAGGAAGAGAGTACTTCCTTATGTACTCACTAGCGTTCCCGTTGCAGGAAAAATCCTGCAATAGGGTTTCCTGCTGCACTCTACCCCACCCTGCCTACTCACCTCTCTTCTCCCCCTCCCCACCTTCTCCGCCAGCCAGCCTGCTTTTCCCTTCTCCCCCGGCCCCGCCTCCGCTCCTCCCTTCTCCCCCAGCCCCACCTCCGCTCCTCCCTTCTCCTCCCCCCCCCCCCCGGCTTGCTTGCTTCTCCGTAGCTTTGCTCCCTTCGGCAGCTCTTGGCTTCTTTGTACGCTGTCTTGATATGCAAATTAGCCGTCATTTTGGTTGGGTAATTTGAATACTCATCCTGATTGGTTGGTGGGCGTGG
This sequence comes from Cnephaeus nilssonii, assembly GCF_951640355.1. Classification (NCBI taxonomy): domain Eukaryota; kingdom Metazoa; phylum Chordata; class Mammalia; order Chiroptera; family Vespertilionidae; genus Cnephaeus; species Cnephaeus nilssonii. Next base: position 85,538,625 of record NC_137075.1, on the reverse strand, counting down.
CTTGGCTGGTGGGCGTGGCTTGGGCATAGCAAAGGTGCGGTCAATTTGCATATTTGTCTATAATTAGGTAGGATGGCACCCCTTTGTATGATGCTGCTGGGAAGGTGTCTCTGCAGAGGTCTCAGCCAGTTTGACACTTGCTTTCTGGTTTTCAATAAGAGGGGACATGACTTATATCCTCACTCACAGTATCTGGCAGGCCCTTGACATTTGATGGTTCTATAAATTTGTCTTCTATTCTTAGACTGCAAACTTTACGTGCGGTGCTTCCTAATAGTGTTCATACCGACTGTCCAGGGCTGTAGAAAGGATTTTATGAAATAACCTCTGTAAGGCCCCAGCTCAAATGTGCACGTTGACAACTGGAATTCTGAGACCTGTGAGGAAACCCAGCTTGACACCCAGTGGTTACTCCTCAGTGTGCAGTGTCTGAGAATTTGGGGATCCCCTAAAGTTTCAGCATGTCCCTCACCAATGTCCTTTGTTGAAAAGTATAAGGGGTGGCGGGTCGACAGAAAAGGGGGACTGGGCATGGCTGGAATGTAAAATGAGAGAGGTGACAGTCTAAGGCATCCTCTTGTCATTTCACTCAGAAATTACATGGGATGACTGCAACTGAATGTTTGTACAATAACCCACTGAACTGACAATTTGATGGGAAGCATACTCCAATGAACAGAGTAAAAGATGTTCAAAGACTGCTTCCCTAAAGGAGCTTGATAAGTTTCTTTATCTCCTCATATCTCAGTTCTCTGAGGATTAAAAAGATTTTTCTTGAACACCTAACATAAACCGTATACTCACTCTATATAGGAGAGATGAGGTGCTCAGATGCAGTCTCATTCCTTCTTTGTAGTCACCAATACAGAGAGTGTCTCTCCTTTTGGGGATAGTGGAAATGTGAATTAGATCCACCCAAAGTACATTACAATTCCTTGGGAGAAAGGCTGTGTCCAGATTTCCCTTTGCTAAGACCTGATTTTGGGGAGCTGCCTCCTCGCTGCCCAAGTGAATCTTTTATCATGGGCAGATAAGGTCACTTGGGCAAGGGAGGAGGCAACTCAGGACTTAGCAAAGGGAACTGATAACTGCCAGAACATGGTGCAATAACTTACCTTGTGTTCAGTCTCATATACCCACAACTGTCTAAATTAGATAACTCAGGAACAATAACACAGATCCTGCAAAAAAGTTATAGCTAGGTGTTTCCTTGACTACTCTTCCTCCCCCCTTTTCTATTTCAATGGTAGGTTTAAACCTAAACAGTTAAGGCAACCTACCTTTCGGAAGAATAGATTTGTTATTTTAATAACCCTCCTACAATGGAACCAAATAACTATCTGTTATGGACCCTTGCAATCCTGCATTCTCCTCTCCTCATACCAGTATCACTACAGTCACCCACTCATTCACCCACTCCCCAAAAAGTGTTAGTGGAAGAGAAGGAAAGGGAAGTTTTTCAGGAAAAAAAAAGTATTAGGCTACTCAAAATACATTTTTTTTTCACTTTTTCTCACCTCTTTCTCATACTGTAAAAGCATTTAAAGTGGGGACAAATTTATAATTTTAAATACAAAAGATAATTCAAAAAGTAGAGGATACACAGCAGAGGGGGAGGACTCAGAGAAGTCTAGAGCTGGAAAGCAGTCTGGTCATTATTTAAATCCATGCTCACATTTCACAGCTGAGAAAACTGAGGCCCATGCATGCAGGCGAGCCTATAGTAGCAGCCTGTTAGAGACTGGGCCAGTTCTAGAACCAAGTGAATCTCCTGCCCCACAAGCCAGGAAGTTCTTCAAGACACCAAAATATCGTGATGTTTATCATTAAAAAAAAAATACGCCTGGCCAGTGTGATTCAATGGTTGAGCATCAAACTATGTGTAGACCAGGAGGTCTCAGTTCAATTCCCAATCAGTGCACATGCCTGGGTTCTAAGCTTCATCCCCAGTAGGGGGCATGCAAAAGGCAGCTGATCAATGATTCTCTTTCATCACTGATGTTTCTATCTCTCTCCCTCTCCCTACTTATGGCCAAGCTTTTTGTGATACTGTGTTAAATGCTGTAAAGAGAACCACAAGATGTTGACCCTCCCCTAGTGGAAGGCAAACTCAGGTGAAAATATAGCATCTCAACCACTGTATAAATACAAGGAATATAGATTTAAATTTTTAAACTATTTTAATCCATGTGGGAAGCATAGTAAATGGCACATTCCAGCTTCATTTTCTGCACCCAGAGATCTAATTAATGATTATGTCTGTGCACATAGAACCAGGGAAAATGAAAATGCCACTGTAGGATTAACATTGAAGCCTCAACACTGTCAAAGTATTAGAATATTATGCCAAGAAACTCTACAACAACTGTGTGTGGTCTTTAGGGAAGGGAGCTGCTGGTACCATTTCTAATAAATGGTACATTGGCCATCACATATAAGAGTGCTATGGACCAACTAGAGACAAAAGGACAAAAGCCTTGGTGAATGTGGAGTGTGTGTGTGTAAACATGTGACACCTATTCTCTAGGGATGGCCAACATATTCAAAGGTAACTGGATGCAGCAGGAAATCACCAGAGAGCATCAATGAACCGCTACAGCTGACATGGAAGGAAAATCATGGCAGCAGTATAAATGTTAAACTCAAGAGGGTTGATGCAAGTGGTTAGGAAACCAGTGCAGAGGAGTCTAGGCAAGAGAAGAGTAGCTACCAAGGTTGCCAAATGGGCTTCATTTTGAATGATAAATCCAATCAGTTGAAAGTGATTGCCTAGGACTCTGTGTTGAGAAAGATGCTAAGTCTATGCTGGGAAAGACTTATGACCTGCTACAGAGAAACCCAGTCCCAGGAAGTCTAGACCATAACATTACTGGTAAGTGTAGAAAGATGGACTTAACATGAAAGATGTTTTCTAGAAAGCGGCAATATGGTTTGGCTACCAATCATGCAAGTGTTCTTCCCTTGCTTTGAGAGGTGAGTAGATTGCTTACTGTAACGGGTAAGCTTGTCTCATGGCAGAAGATAAAGTAATGGAGCCACCAAATTTAGGGACTTTCCTGATGGTGGCAGAATGGGCAACATCAGTTATGTCCATCCAATCAGATTCTGTGGCTCCCCAGCATATAGTATCTTCCCATCCTCTGAACGGAGGAAGCACTTGGAAAAGGTCCACAGGCTTTTAAAGAGAAGAGGGTTACTGCAAGCCAGGGGACAGCAGCAAAGTCCTCTGAACGAGAGAACCAGGAAGTATTAACAGACGTCAGCATTCAGCATGGTCAGCATTTGCTGGTTTTCCTGCTGCAGCCTCAGTGGACTCCTCCCAGGGTCCCCTTTCTGGCGTGTAGCTAAGGCTACCTAGTGGGAAACTTGCGACTCCTTCAGTTCCTTAGTTCTAAGATAGGAGCTGAGTAACGACAGTATTTCTCAAAATCTATAAAACACAAAACAGCAGATTAGAGATGACAGAAACACTGAAAGCATTAGAAATGCCAGAAAGCAAGGTAAGGTAGGTAAAGGGTATGGTAGAGAAACACCCTCAGAGATCTTGAAGCTCAGAGATGAAAGAAATGTGGCCAGTATAAGAGCTGCAAAGGAATCAAGGTGCTGCAGGAACAGGTAAATGGATGCTGTTGCTGCTCATTAGGAGATGATCATGTTTCTGCTTCTCCCGATCTCCTTTGTCTCCAGGGTTCCTTCTTCTAAGAGGAAGTCATCCTAGTGCAGTGGTCGGCAAACTGCGGCTCGCGAGCCACATGCAGCTCTCGAGCCACGGTTTGCCGCTCTGTTGACTAATGAGTTTGCCGACCACTGACCTAGACTCTCGATTCCAATAATTACAGGCTGTTGTTGTTCCTTGTGATTAAGCCCCTATCCCAGTGGTCAGCAAACTCATTAGTCAACAGAGCAGCAAACCTCGGATCTCGAGCCGCAGTTTGCCGACCACTGTCCTAGTGCATTTAAACTCAGCCACATTTAAATAAACACCACAGAAATATGGCTTTGGACAGAAACCAGAGGGACTGAAATGCCGAGTGGAGCAGACTTCCTTTAGTCCAATGCCAACCGCATTGGGACTGAATGCGCTGTATGAGCAAATCATTGCTAAAGATACGAAGATTGACGAAACCAAGTCTTTGGCCTGAAAGAGTTTGTCAGAAGCTCATGGGGCAGGTTGTGTCCGACTGAGAAAAGACTACAAACAGAGCAGGTCCAGCTTCTAAACCTTTGATCAGAGATGTGTTATAAAGCTCGGGGAACATGTAACCACAATCATAGTCAAGTAATTCTTGAATTTCTTAATTGTCCGTAGGAAAAAGAGGGTGTTAATGCAGCTTCTAAAGGATTGGCACATGCAACAAACATGCAGAACTTAAACAAACTGAGGACTGTCTTCCTTCTTTGAAACACTGGGACCAAATACAGTACCTGGGACAAATCAGATGCTTAAAGCAATTGAAGACACAAATGAAGCCAATAGTTCCCACCATAGAACTGCTCAGGTCCAATAGGTAAGACGGGCTGGTAAACAAATAATTGAGGGGATGCTTCAAACTCTGACACCCCAAATTCTCTTCTCTATTTAATTCCCCAAAACTGGCCCTTAAATTATTTAGCCTATCCTAATTGCCTCCCCAGAGAATTATCTCCAAAGCAGTTAGTTGGTTATGGCCTGAGGCTAAAACCAAGCTAACTCTGGGAAGTGGGAGAGACACAAAAGTTTCTTCACACTTCAGGATTTCAGTTACAGTGAGAGAGAAGGGGCTAACATGATCTCATGAAGGTTACTGTTGAACCCAAAGGGGCACACGGAATTTCATAATTATAGGTTGCCACTGGCAGCTTATCCAAAAATGTCCTTAACAACATAACACTCTAGAGTCTAGATGCATAGCATATAAAGGATATTTAAGTATCTGAATGGAGACAATAAGGTTGTTCCCAGCACAAAATGATGATTTTCTTAATGCTGCCTAGGTAGACAGGCAAATCCTGAGAGACAAGACGCCAGCAAGAGGTCCCAGGGGAGCCACCAAGCTAGACCGGGTGAGATAATGATGCCAAAAGCCACAGTCAAACCCAAACATTGCTTTTTAGCAAGATTGGATTGCAAAAAAAAAAAAAAAAAAAAAAAGAGAGAGAGAGAGAGAGAGAGAGAAAAGAGGCCAGAATAAGATGATTGAGTGGGTAGGCCCTAGAAATCTGGCCCCAGGGAATAGTCTGTGAGCAAAAGGAAACAAATAGGCAAGACCTAGGTCTGAGTCATGCGTGGGTGAAGAGAATGAGGGTGAGGAGGGAAATGATGAAGACAGTCAAGTTTAGGAAAGCAGAGCCTTGTGGGCAGGGGAGCTGAGGGGACCAGGGAAGCGGCTGGCAAAGGCGCCTTGAATGGGGGCCAGAGTCCAACACTGAGGCCTGTCCTGCCACTGTCCTCTCCCCCTGGACACACCAAGTGAACAGCTTTTTCAGATAAATCCATCTGTGTGTCTGGCTTGCAGGGAGCCCTCTCTCGTGGCTATGGGGATGGACAGCAGCAGCATTTTCCAGGTAAGTGATAGGGAAACAGTCATTTAGAATTCCATCATTTTGGGTAAGGTAACAAGCCAGCTTGAGTCTGTTGCGGCACAGCGTGGTGGATCGAAGGTGGCCCTCAATTCTTTGTCATCACCCCTGTCCTGCGGTATCATAAACAATACATTTTGCCTTTGCCCCCAGGTCTGGTTCCTGGTACAGAGCTTCAAAAACCCTTGTTATTTCCTGGGTGGCAGGAGTATCTTTTGTTTTTCAGAATGAACCCCCCCTCCCCCCCTGACTACACCTGAGTTTATGTTACCAAGGTGACACAAAGTGGGCCCTTAGATAGTTTCATGGGAGGTGTGGGCCACACCTGTGATTGAAGGGTTAGCACTCTCAGCCCCGGCCTCCAGTTGGACCTCCAGTGGCCCATGGTTTAACCCAGTGGTCGGCAAACTCATTAGTCAACAGAGCCAAATATCAACAGTACAACGATTGACATTTCTTTTGAGAGCCGAAAACCGACTTCTGTGCATGGGCCACAAAGATTCAGTTGCACTGTACGTGCACGCCTGCACGTGGTATTTTGTGGAAGAGCCACATTCAACGGGCCAAAGAGCCGCATGTGGCTCACGAGGCGCAGTTTGCCAACCACTGGTTTAACCAATCACGCCTAGGCGATGAAGCCTCAATGAACACTCTTGAACACTGAGGTTTGGGAGCTTCCTGGTTGGTGAACACACTGATGTCCCAAGAGAGTGGTGCCTCCCAAATCCAAGGGGACAGAGGCTTCTGCATTCGGGATCCTCCCAGGCCCTCGCCCCATGTCCCTCTTCCTCTGGTTGCTCATTTCTAGTCCTATATAATAAAACCTTAATATGCAAATCGACTAAACAGGGGAATGACTGGTGGAACAACCGGTTGCTATGGCATGCACTGACCACCAGGGGGAAGATGCTCAACGCAGGAGCTTCCCCCGGGTGGTCAGTGCACTCCCACAGGGGGAGCGCCGCTCAGCCAGAAGCTGGGCTCACGGCTGGCGGTGGCAGGAGCCTCCCAGACTGCAAGAGGGCACTGGTCGAGCTGAGGGACCCCCCCTCCCAGTGCACGAATTTCATGCACCGGGCCTCTAGTCTTTACAATAAACTGGAATCCTACAAATTGCACTTCCCTGAGCTCTGTGTGCCATTCTTCTGAATTATTAAGCCTGAGGAGGTTGAGGGGATCCCTAAATATGCATCCGGCTGGGCAGAAGTGTAGGTAACTTGAGAATACTCCACTATGGCTGGTGTCTATAGCGGGGGTCTTAGCCCTTAACCTGTGGGGTCTGTGCTAACTCCAGGTAGTTAGCATCAGAATTTAACTGCATTATAGGATACTCAGTGGTTATTGGAGAATTGTTGCTGGAAAAACACAATGGAGCCCCATCAAGAGGTGGAGTTTATTTGTCCCCCTTTAAATCTGGGCTGGCCCCATGACGGCTTAACTGAAGGAAGTCATTCTGCTGCTCCGTCCCCTCCAGGGCTAACACGGAGCAGGAGCAGATGCAGAGATACTTTGTGGGATCCGGGGGAGAACAGACAGGCTTTTTCTACTTCCTACCAACAGAACCTCCTGTTTCTGAGTGTCCCTCAACTAATTACCTACCATCCATCAATAAGCTGCAAATCTCACAGATTGTTCTGGCGCTGGCGCTTCTGTTCATAATGGAATGTTTATTTAATTAAGCCTCTTCATCAGAGACTCCGAATGCACACGGGTATTTAATGTTTTTAAACATCCAACAATTGGGCTTGACAGCAAAAAATCAACACAATCATGTGTTATCACATTGCCAGGAACACAACAAGATGTGTGAGCAATGCTTCCTAAGAGTGAGTATTTCTAGTGCATACCGAGCAATCATTTAGGTTGAGAACAGAAATGAAAACATGGGCACAATATAACCATTTACAAATTGTATTGATGGACACTGGCCAATGATAATCTTAAGTTTGATTAAACACATAAATCAACCATATTTATGAAATCAAGCTACTCTGAGCTTGACTGTCATGGTTTGTAACGTTCGTTTTAGTCCTAAATAACTCTAAGCCTTTAATCCTACTCTCCCCAGCCAAATAAATACTCTGTAATAAGATACAAGTTTTGTGTGTGTGTTTTTTAAGTCCTGCTTGCTTTTTTTTTTTTTTTAACAGGCAAAACTGGAAACAGTCTGGATGTCCTTCAATGGCTGAATGGTTAACCAAACTGTGCTACATTCACACTGTGGACTGCTACTCAGCAAGAAAAAGGAATGAACTCTTGGTACTTGAGTGCACGAATAAATCATGAGGCAATTGTACCAGGGGAAAAAAGACTATCCTAAAAGAGTACATATTGTATGACTCCATTCTTGGAGTGACAGATTATAGAAACTAAACAGGATTCATAGTTGTCAGAGGTCAGATATTAGAGGGAGGGGGTCTGGCTATAAAAGGACAACTCAGAGGAGCCTTGTGTTAATGGAACTGACCTGTACTTACAGTATCAGTATCCATAACCTGGTTATTACACCTGGCTGTGATATCACACCTGGTTGTTGTGATATTGCACTAGTTTTGTAAAATGTTACCAGAAGGGGTGTGGGGACAAGATAAAGGGAAATACAGGATCTCTTTGTATTATTTCTTACAATTGTATTTGAATCTACAATTACCTCAAAATTAAAAGTTTAATTAAAAAAAATTCCTGATTAACTGTGTCCTGGACTAGAACCCTGCTGAAACGTTGAGCGAATACTACTTTTTCATTACCTCCCATTTAAAAATCATTAATAGGTTCTACTAGAAAATATTGTTGTTTCCCAAAGTCATGAAACTCAGCTGAAGAATTATTACTTGTCTTCAAATCAGAGCTGAAGAAAAAAATTAAACAATTAAATATTGAAATGTATTCAGGCTGTACTTAGGCGACATAAATCTCATAATTTAAAAATTAAAGACAAAGGTTTAGTGTAGTAAACAAAATGCTCCTTTACATACTAATTTCAGAATAAAGGTAACAATGCTTACATTTTTTTTAGTAATACTGCTATTTTCCCCCACCATTCCCAAAGTGGCTTAATAGGTCAGTGACTTTCTTTCCAAAGTGTTCTTTATCCTATTTTTATCTCTTTCCCTATCTTTTTAAATCTTAAATCACATTCTCAAGACCTTCACCTGGGAAGGCCCTAGAGTTCATGATAGAAAAGAGTCTCTTTAAACAGAAAAGTGCAAAAGCCTGAAATATTTTAATAAGACAATTTTAATGCTGCTCTTTTGACTTGGGGACTTATTAATAAAACCTAAAAAAAAAAGCATTCTGCTTTTTCTCTCCCAAGCAATGCATGAACCACACATGCACTTGCAGCCTCATGCCTCCCCTGTACCCAGTCATGGGAGACAAGATGAGAGTCAGGGGTAGGGGCTTACATGGAGTCATGTGGGGGATCATTTTGTACATTCCTTAGTCATTTTAAAGGCAAGCAAGCAAGGGCTGTGTTTTCCTTCTTCATTCAGCTGCATCAGAGCAGCCAGGACAAATATCCTCCCAATCAAAACAGCCACGGACTTAGCTCTGTACAGTCGCTTGGCTACAGTGGGTCCCTTCTTGAAACGCCCCCATTTCAAGATTGCCCCGTACTTTCTATTTCCTTACTAAGAATTGCCTAAATAGCACCCTCCCCAAGATCCTGATACCATCAGAGGTAAATGCACATGAGACCAAGACGCTCCTGATGCCCCAGGACCAGCCTATGGGACATAAAGTGACTTTCAGGTCTCCTTTGTAGAAAGTGAGTACCACCCCTTCACCAAAGCTGTATGAGCGGGGAACCCACCTGAAAGCATGGGACAATATGAGGAGTCACAGCCACTCTAGCTGCACACCTTCCTGAGCTCTGGAACTGGTGGCTAGAAGTTCCTGTGGCAGCCAGCGCAGCCCACACCACCACTCAGGGGCCTTTTCCCTCAGCTGATGGCGCTGCCAGGGGGCATGGCCACGTCACTGCACAGTGGTCTCTGCCCTAAGGTCAGCCAGTCCTTCTCCAGCACACACCTACCACAAATCTTTAGGAAATGCAGACTAAGGAACATGCAGGGAAAGTGAGGACTTCCGTCTCTAAAAGGGAACCGAAGAGGAAGAAAGATTCTCACCCCACTCCTCTCAGAAAAGTACATAAGAAGTAGCTGGATCCTATTTGTTCACCGTACGTGTTAGACAGAAGTCTGACTATTCCCCTGGAAAGGGGGGTGGAGCTGGGGCCTGGGATGCTGGGAAAGGTAAGGAGCAACCCACCAGCAGATGCTCAGCACCCAAATGTGATAGGTAAAACGGATGGTTTAGCATCTTTACAGCAGGACTGAGGAAGCATAAGGTGCACAATTATCACCCGGCCAGGTTACCGCCCTCAGGAAAAGCTCTGTTCAGCACCTGGTGGTAGCTCAACCCCCTGGATGACTCCCTTTGATGCCAGGCAACACCGGCTTTCCCCAGGTATGATGAATGACAGCCCTGGGCGCCAGCAAGGACTTCCTCCCAGGATATCTGGAAGGAAAGGTTGGAGCGCTCTCTAATTCTGTTACAAGCAGTTGGGAGTCTCAAGGGAGTTGACATAATTTATATGGGCTGACTAGTAAAAAGAGAACCTTTGAAAATGATTGTCATTAAAAATCTTGGGAAAATGTCAACTCGTGTCTCTCCATTTTAGAAGACAGCCTCATTCTTGTTCCTCATTGTTGTCACCTTCTCTTTTCACATCAGTTTGTCTGACCTTTGGCCTTTACTTAGTATTGGATAAGGGCCTGGGGGCGGGAGGGTGGGGTAAAAAGCCTCAGTCTGAATTCAGTCCTTAATTTCCAACATCTGTGTCACTGAACTGTTCCAGACACTTTCATGTAAACTGGAAAAGAGAAAGATTTCTTTCTATAGTGAAAGTTATTAAAGAAAGATAAACAATTTATTATTCAAATATTATACAAAAGGAAATTACTATGTATTTCTGGAGCTACAATAATAGCCAGTTACTGCAAATGCTTTTCTATTTTAAAGAAATCAGATTTTTTCCCCACCAGCAATGAATTGTTTAAAACCTCAGGTAAACTGTTTATAGATTAAATTCTATTTCAAATGCTGGGGACACATTGCTCTTTAGAAGCATCCTAGGGTGATTTTTCTTGTACGGTTCAGAATCCTACTGCAAAGCCCTTAAATATAGATTTTCAGGTCATAAATCTTTACCCAGAACCACAGGCTCATTTGTTGCCATGCTTTCCTGTGTACTGAGTTTATTATTAAGAAAAAAGCTTTGATTAAGCCTATCCTGGCCTGTAGTGGTTCGCTGCCAACAGTACACGCAGGTCCAATTGATGCGATCCCCTGGAGTTGATGCCATGAAAAATGCAGCTGCAGACACAGTGACACTTGGATAACGAATATCGAAAGCTCACATGGAGGAAACAACATAATACAGCAAAGGAGACCGTCCTGGCAACGAGAGTAAATGCCTGTGACTGTCAATTAGACAGCATGGGAGAGGACTCAGTTCCAGCTCGGGCTGCAGACCTCAGAGCACGTGTCGCCTAGCCTCCGCCTCAGACCTGAATTAGGGCGCCAGCCAGCAGTTTGAGGGGAAGTTTCAGTGGGTGACACAGACTGTGACTCTGTATATTCTGCCACTTATTGATATTTTGGGGTTGTTACAGTCATTACCCAAAGTAAACAAGGGCTGGCCAATTTGGGGATAAGGTCAGTCCTTGCAAAGGCCAAGGACAAGGGCCATCTATTATGGAGTCAAGAAGAGGGCATGTCCATTTCCATGTTTTCCATCTGCAGCTTCTGTGTGTTTCTCAAAGTTCTGAGGGCTACTGACGTCTCAGCAAAGAGACACCATCCTCACTTCACATAAGGCGCTCGTGAAAAGTTCTGTGCAGGTCAAAGTTTTGAAAAATCTCATTGCTTAAAATTCAGAATTCGGTCTGTTCTTTAAAGGAATCCTGTTATTAATTTTTCAGCTTTGTAAATACTTCCTAATCACAAAAACAAGAGGTGACTCCTAATTAACCTGATTCTAAGACTGATTTTTGTCACACCAGGTGTCCACAGTGCCAGCCACACCTTCAGTACGATCGTATGTCATGCATGCTTCTGGCCTGTGCGGAGGCTCCCCATTAACACATGCAGAAACCGAGGCAGAGACCATCTGAGAGGCAAGTGATCGTAGAGAAATACAGAATAGCTTCCCCGTCCACACCCAGTTTAAAAGCTGTTTCATGATTTCTACCAATTGCATTGAAACATGTTTTTTCCGTGACAGTTCTTTCCTCATTCCACACTTTCAGCTATTGAATACTGAAATTTTAAACCCAGGAAAATTGATGTTATAATTTTTAAAAAATTAGTCCTAAGCGATGCATTTTAAGATCTAGACGGAAATCTTGTTTATCATTTCAAAGATGAGAGATTTACAAGTAACTTGCCCTTAGTCACACAGTTAATGAGTAACCTCTAGAAAATGTGGTGTTTGTCATTTCATTCCATTTTTTCCCTACATTTCGATTTTGACCTCAAACAAATTCAAGATTCTTAGGAAGTGTACAGAATGACCAAAAAAATAAGCTAGAACCCTGCGTGTTGTCCTGACAGGGATTCAGAACAGAGAAATCTGCAGCTTATAACACGCATGGTGTGATACCCCTGCATTTATGAAGCCACATAGACCAAGATTCCCAGAGAATCTGTGACAAGAGGAAAGCAATTTTACTAAAGAGAAGTGCAAACTTTTAATGAAATCCAAGGACGCTAAAAGGGAAGCACGTGTGTGACACATGACGACTTCAGGAGCCTTCAGACAACCTGGATTTTAATCTGGCTCCAAGACATACTAGCTGTGTGGCCTTGGGCAAGTACATGTAACCTGAGCTCATTTCCCAGCCCTGGAGACTCCTTTTAACCAGAGTGGGCAAATATCCATAATTTATGCCAATTATTATTAATACTATTATTCTGGCTACAGATCAATGAATGGGACATTCAAACCACAGCAGAGGCAACTTTAGCTAAAGAGATGGACTGGTTCCAGCTCTGCTGAAAGCTTATTCCAATTTGGCTCGAGACTACCTGACTCAGACACTGTCCATCTCAAAGGGTTTCACTATGACGCCTAGAGACTCGAAAGTGGTAACAGAAGCAGAGACCCACCATAATGGAAAGCATTGGCCCAGCCCTATGTAAGCAGTGAGTCCATGATGTTGTCGACCTATTATCTTTAATACAACACAGTACTGTATTTTTCCATGTATAAGACCCCCCCCCCTTTTCCAACCCAAAATTAAGAAATCAACATTTTAAACACAAAACAGAGCACATTTTTATTTCGTAATTATCGCAGGTAATGTCTACATACCAGTACTATTATGCAGCATATCACTTTATTTTGCATCACTGCTCTCTTCTTCATCACTATTAGTTCCAGACATACCGATTTCTTCAACTTCTATTGTATCACTGTTATGTGAGATCATCCTCATAAACTAGTGACAATTTCTGAGCTACCCATATTTTCTGGTGTATAAGATGACTTTTTAACCCAGGAAAATCTTCTCTAAAGTGGGGGGTTTTATAGGCGGGAAAATACAGTACTCACTCTCAGCTCTAGCAATGGGACAGCGGCTTGCTGGGGATACAGGTACCGTATTTTTCAGCATATAAAACCCCCGACTTTTGAGAAGATTTTCCTGGGTTAAAACGTTGTCTTATACTCTAGAAAATACGGTAACTTTGTTCGTGTTCTCTTGGCCAACCCTTCTCTCCTCTTGAAACTGAAGCACCATTTGCCTTTCCTGTAAAATCAACAATGTTCATTTTGCTTGCAGACATTCTTGCCTGACATTGAATAAGTTTGGTTGACACTCATAAGCCACTCTGGCGCTGCTCCATAATCCAAGTCTTAAGCCTCTGCTCCAAGTTTGCCCATTTTGCTGGTTTTCCTCTTAAGGACTTCTTTTTTTGACATCTTAAGGAGTTGTTCTTCCTGTTTTCTCCACTGTCTAATCATACACTCGTGGGAGGCGGTCCAAATTGTCTCTCTACAGCTCTATTTCCATGCTTTTTTGCACATCTGATTACATTCAGTTTGAATTTTGCCGAGTAAGACAATTGCTTACCGGTATTTCATATCTTTTTATTTTTTGACATCTTTATGGGCTCAGAAAGCTCCGGTCCCTGTTGCATCTGCGCATTCTCCACCTCCACCTTCAATTACAGCATCAGTTGATGTCAGTAACAATAGGCTCGTGATTGGATGAAACCTGTTTGACAAGGTATGGGCACCTACGCACCCACGAGGCTCCCTCCTTAGCTGGCTTGCATGTATAAGACTCCCCTCAATTTTCAGTCTAACGATTTTAAAAAACAATAGTGTCTTATACATGGAAAAATATGGTATATTGTAGATCAGGGTTTCTCAACTTTGTCACTATTGACACTTTGGGATGGGTCATGTTTTGTTGTGGAGAGCTATCCTATGCACTCCAGAATGATTAGCAGCATCCTTGACCTCTACCCACTAGATTCCAGTAACATCCTGCCCAAAGTTTTTAACAGCTAAAAACATCTCCAGACATTGCAAAATGTCCCCTGGAGTGATGAGAGCAAATTGATCCCAGTTAAGATCTACATTTCCAAACTAAGGCACTGGAGTGGGAATGGGTATTAGTAACACAAAGAAGATGAAGATAAAATCCCAGTCCTTGAAAAGTTCTCAATAGAGTGAGAGAGTCTGACATGAATACGATGTAGCCCAGCCCACTCCAGGCAGAGAGACCACAATGAAGGCTCGGAACTAGAACCTCTTAAAAGCAGTCATCAACCCACTGGGCTGCCCTGCTGTCCAGTGCTTCCATGAGTGAGAAGGCAGGAGTAAACTCCCACCACCTCCCACCTTCTCCTGGAATGATGCTGTTAATATATAGGCCAAGCGGTATATCCTTGAGTGGCACATTGTTGGTGTTCACTAAGGGAGTCGAACTGCCCATCTGTGTAGGTGCGCCTGTAGATTATGCAACAACACAGTGTGCCTTGAGAGTTGACAGTCCGCCAGTGTAGACATGTCTACAATGAGAGTCACTGGTGCCTTTCCCCCTTCCCCATTCCCATCTAGCCTGGCTAAGTCACAGGAACCCTCATGGCTATGAAATAGAGCCCTGGTTATCAATGCGATACAGATGAAGCATGGTATAAGAGAAGTGTGGCTGTGCTTGCCACTATAGGAAAATAGAAAAGCTGAGTCAGAATCTCTCCAATGCTGGCAAGTTGATACTTCTCAGCAACACTGATGTTTCTGAGCTAGTGGTGGAGATGGGGGTGGGGAACTGGGGGTGGTGTGGAATTAGCCTTGATGTTGTGTTGGTGAAGAGGCTGCTTGACTGAGGGAGAGGGATATGGTGGAAAACAATGGACCAGCAAACCTAAACTCCAGGAAATCTAAGTTCCAACTTCTCATAAAGGTAAGCTTGTGAGTGAATATCCCACAGATGTCCTTTTTCTGATAACTGGCTTTGAGAACTGGGCAACTTTCCCTCTAAGGACCTTCAATAACTCAACTTTTGTTAATTAAGGTATAATTAACATATGGTAAGATGCATACATCTTTGGTGCAACTAAACACACCAATGTAACCATGCAATACAAGATACAGAACATTTCCAACACTCCAGAAAGTCCCCTTGTGCCCTTTTGAGTCCATTCTCCTCCCTACCACCCAGCAATTACTATCTCATGTCTTTCCCCATACATTAGTTTTACAAGTTCTTGGATGTCATATAAATGGAATCAGAGAGTATGTGCTCTGTTGTGTCATGCTTCTTCCATTTTGTTACCAGTATGTGGAGGTCGCTCCTTCTACTGCTGAGCATTCCACGTCTGAGTACACCACAGCTTGTTTATCTAATCTCCTATTGGTGGGCATTTGGGTTGGGTCCAGTTCTCAGCTGTTATGAATAAGGCTGTTAGTAACATCATCGTACATGTCCTTTTGTAAACGTGTCTTCATTTCTTTTGAATTGCTTCATCTTTAAAATGGCAGATTGCCCATGATTGTGAGTTTTTGATGCAGACACCTTGGGGAGTGCTACAGGGGTGAAGGGAGGAGAAAACAGCAAATGCAAGACTGTCCTATCTTGTTTCCACCAGAACTGCTCCTCCATCTGTGTTACAGAGCAGGCATTTGTGTCAGATGTCATTTGAAGGAAGGGTTTCACACAATATTTGAAATCCACCTAATAGATCATCTCTATGTCCCTTTTAGCCCCAAGAATCTATGATGCTTTAACAGTTTCAAGGAAATTATTTCATAGTTTCTATCTAAATTACGTCCTCTAAGTTTTCTGTGAAAATCTCCTACTAAATTCTTCTAATGAATCCTGTGTTGCATGGAAAGTACAATACAAATCCATCAGCAAGACCTACACAATTGCTATCCAAGTTGGTCAGGATACTTTTCAAGGACTACCTCAGTACTTCCACTTCCCCCACTGCTCCAATCAAAGAAATTGATTGTCTTCACAAAACAAAACAGGCAATACCCATCTCTGCACTTTTGCCCAAGCTATTTCTGCTACCAGAATATTCTTGCTCACTTCACCTGCCAACGTTCCATCCTTTGCTTTTCAACCAGATTGAAATGTACACCCTTCTAGAAACCTTCCTAAGTACATTGGGATAATTCTGCATATCCATGAGACCACACATGATACCCATGTGTGCAGTATCACAGTTACCAGTGCATGTACCTGTATCCTCACTTATAAATCACAAGAGCCTGAAACAAGTCCATCTTCCCCTGTCTCTCCCTGTCCTTTGATTCATGTACAGCACCAAGAATAGTTCTTGCTCACAGAAGGCTAAAATCAATACTGGCTGAATTAGATTTGTGAGTATGGATGACTGTTATTTTCCTAAATCTTTAAACTAAGTGAAAATTCAGGCTGTTCACAGAAAGGGCAAAACTGAAAAGGACATCTGTGGGATATTCACTCACAAGCTTACCTTTCTCAATAACCTTTCAAATGCATGGTCAATTTTGTAAATCGTTCCTCCCACAAAACTACCTCTGGCACAAATAGCTCATGGAAAACTATTGCTGATTTTCTTTTAGGACAATTGTGGTGTGGTTTCCTGTCAAGGCCAATAATGTCTAACAAAAAAACATTCCCTCAGTGCTTGCAGTGCTAGTTTTTGCCAATAGTCTAGGTCAACCAGTCTCCGGAACTGTGTTGAAAAGCTCACTCTGATTCCTATTCAGTTATCCCTCAGCCTTAATGTTTCCTTCTTTAGTTTCAGAAGCTGTTCCTTTCCTTCCTTTTTATATCTATTCAGTAAAACTGAAAGCAAGGCATCTGTATTCTTTAAATCACCCCCTCCCCAAATCAATCTCATTACTCTATAGAATTATTTTGCATCAACCATGTATCCTCCAACTTTAATGTGTCCTGAAAACCCTTCCAACGTAACAGGAAAATAGAGAATATCCATCCAGAAAACATGCAATGAAGCAAAGAATGAATTAACGTCTTTTGGAAGATTGTGTTGAAACCTATGCCAAATAATAAAATTTGGAGCAGTAACCTTTAGAGAAGCATTCTGATCATCAATTCTGCCCCCCACCCCCCAAATAACTTTACACACTAAAACCACTCCGTGTTTTTTTTTATCATTTTGAATTAAAGTACTAAAAAGTATAACATTTTCTTGCATTGCTAAATAAATGATGCTAAATCCTATATAATAAAAGGCTAATATGCAAATTGTCCCCTTGACCAGAAGTTCGACTGGGAGTTCAACCAGGGGGTGGGGCTGGCTGGCTGGACCCCACCCATGCACGAATTTGTGCACTGGGCCTCTAGTATGTACGTGTGTGTGTATGTGTGTGTGTGTGTGTGTGTGTGTGTGTGTGTGTGTGTGTATATCTCCTATCCTATCTAATAAAACAGCAATATGCAAATTAACCATCACTCCGCGACAAAATGGCGGCGCCCATGGCCACAAGATGGCGGCGCCCAGTCCTCTCATCCCTGCCGGAGTCCCCCAGTCCACCCAGCCTTGGAAGCGCAGGTTGTCCAGCTCGGAGGCGCCTGTGCCCCCACACCACGATTCCCGCCCAGCGGCCTTAGCCTGGGCTGAGTCTGAGCCTGCGAGGGGCATAAATCCGAACAGCGTGATCCCCCTCCCAGCAGCCTTAGCCTGGGCTGGGGTCTCAGCCTGCGAGGGGCGTAAATCCCAACTGCACGATCCCCCTTCCAGCGGCCATAGCCTGGGCTGAGTCTAAGCCTGCGAAGGGTGCAATCCCCCTCCCAGCAGCCATAGCCTAATCTGGGGTCTCAGAGTGCGAGGGACACGCACCCCCAAGGCACGATCCCCCTCCCAGCAGCCATAGCCTGGGCTGGGGTCTCAGCGTGCGAGGGGCGCGCACCCCCACAGCGCGATCCCCCTCCCAGCAGCCATAGCCTGGGCTGGGGTCTAAGCATGCGAGGGGCGCGCACCCCCACAGCCCAAAGCCCCTCCCCGCAGCCATAGCCTGGGCTGGGGTCTCAGCGTGCAAGGGGCGCGCACCCCCACAGCACGATCCCCCTCCTAGCAGCCATAGCCTGGGCTGGGGTCTCAGCGTGCGAGGGGCGCACACCCCCACAGCCCAATTCCCCTCCCAGCAGCCATAGCCTGGGCTGGGGTCTCAGGGCGAGGGGCGCGCAACCCCACAGCGTGATGCCCCTCCCCGCAGCCATAGACTTATCTGGTGTCTCAGGGTGAGATCCCCCTCCCCGCAGCCATAGCCTGGGCTGGGGTCTCAGCCTGTGAAGGGTGCAATCCCCCTCCCAGGAGCCATAGCCTGGGCTGGGGTCTCAGCGTGGGAGGGGTGCACACCCCCACAGCGCGATCCCCCTCCCAGCAGCCATAGACTTATCTGGGGTCTCAGAGTGCGAGGGACGTGCACCCCCAAGGCGCCGATCCCCCTTTCAGCAGCCGTAGCCTGGGCTGAGTCTAAGCCTGTGATGGGCGTGCACCCACAACAGCCTTAGCATGGGCTGGGGTCTCAGCATGTGAGGGGCGTGCACCCCCACGGCCCGATCCCTCTCCTAGTGGCCATAGCCTGGGCTGAGTCTAAGCCTGCGAGGGGCGCACACCCCCATGGCACGATCCCCCTCCCAGTGGCGGCAGCCTGTGGTCTCAACCACTGAGTCACACCAGCCAGGCAGATATGGAGAAGTCTTAAATGTTTCTTTTTTTGTTACATATATTTTATTGATTTTTTACAGAGAGGAAGGGAAAGGGCTAGAGAGCTAGAAACATCGATGAGAGAGAGACATTGATCAGCTGCCTCCTGCACACTCCCCACTGGGTATGTGCCCCTAACCAAGGTACATGTCCTTGATCAGAATCGAACCTGGGACCCTTGAGTCTGCAGGCCGATGCTCCATCCACTGAGCCAAACCAATTAGGGCTGTCCAATATGTTAAAGAAAAAACCCTATCTAATAAAGAGGGAATATGCAGGGGAGGGCATTTGGGGGTGACCGGGTTGTCAGGGGAGGGCAGTTGGGGATGATTGGGCTGGCAGGGGAACAGTTAGGCATCGATCAGGCTTGCAGGGGAGTGGTTAGGGGGTGATCAGGTTTGCAGGCAGAAGTGGTTAGGGGCAATTAGGCAGGCAGGCAAGCAGTTGGGAGCCAGCAGTTCCGGATTGTGAAAGGGATGTCTGACTGCCTGTTTAGGCCCGATCCTACAGGCATTCCCCGAGGGATCCCAGATTGGAGAGGGTGCAGGTTGGGCTGAAGGACACCCCCTCCCCCAGTGCACGAATTTCGTGCACCGGGCCTCTAGTCTAATATAATAGTAATATGAAAATTGACTGTCACTCCAACACACAAGATGGCTGCCCCCATGTGGACACAAGATGGCCGCCACAAGATGGCTAGTAGGGGAGGGCAGTTGGGAGGGACCAGGCCTGCAAGGGAGGGCAGTTGTGGGGGACCCAGACCTGCAGGGGAGAGCTGTTGGGGGGGACCAGGCCTGCAGGGGAGGGCAGTTAGGGTTGATCAGCCTGGCAGGGGAGGGCAGTTAGGCATCAATCAGGCTGGCAGGGGAGTGGTTAGGGGGTGATCAGGCTGGCAGGCAGAAGAGGTTAGGGGCAATCAGGAAGGCAGGCAGGCAAGCAGTTGGGAGCCAGCAGTCCTGGATTGTGAGAAGGCAGTCGGACATCCCTCGAGGGGTCCCAGATTGAAGAGGGTGCAGGCTGGGCTGAGAGACACACCCCCGGTGCACGAATTTTGTGCACTGGGCCTCTAGTGTGTGTGTGTGTGTGTGTGTGTGTGTGTGTGTGTATAATATATATAATTTAAAATCTATATAATACATAATTTCAAATATATCCTATATAATAAAAGGCTAATATGCAAATCAACCAAAAGGTGGAACAACTGGTCACTATGACATGCATTGACCACTAGGGGCAGACACTCAATGCAGGAGCTACCCCCTGGTGGTCAGTGCGCTCCCAAAGGGGGAGCACCGCTCAGCCAGAAGCCAGGCTCATGGCTGGCGAGCACAGCAGTAGTGGTGGGAGCCTCTCACGCCTCTGTGGCAGTGCTAAGGATGTCTGACTGCCGGCTTACGCCCACTCTCCATGGAGAGTGGGCCTAAGCCATTAGTTGGACATCCCCTGATGGCTCCCAGACTGCAGGAGGGTGCAGGCTGGGCTGAGGTTCCCCTCCTCCCCCCAAGTGCATGAATTTCGTGCACCAGGCCTCTAGTATCTAATCTAATAATAGACAAATATGCAAATTGACCGCACCTTTGCTATGCCCAAGCCACGCCCACCAGCCAAGCCATGCCCACCAACCAAATCAGGACAAATATGCAAATTATCCAAACAAAGATGGCGGCTAATTTGCATATCGCGACAGCGTAGAAAGAAGCCAAGAGCTGCAGAAGGGAGCAAAGCTGCAGAGAAGCAAGCAAGCCGGGGGGAGGAGAGGAGGAGCGGAGGCGGGGCCGGGGGAGAAGGAAGTTGAGCAGGTGGGGCCAGGGGAGAAGGAAGTTGAGCAGGCGGGGCCGGGGGAGAAGGGGCGGGGCCGGGGGAGAAGAGAGGAGCGGAGGCGGGGCCGGGGGAGAAGGGAGGAGCGGAGGCGGGGCCAGGGGAGAAGGGAGGAGCGGAGGCGGGGCCATGGGAGAAGGGAGGAGCAGAGGCGGGGCCATGGGAGAAGGGAGGAGCGGAGGCGGGGCCGGGGGAGAAGGGAGGAGCGGAGGCGGGGCCAGGGAAGAAGGAAGGAGAGCGGGCTGGCGGAGAAGTTAGAAAAGCATGGGGGCTGGCGGAGATCACGGGGCGGGGGACAAGGGAGGAGAGCAGGCAGGGTGGGGTAGAGTGCAGCAGGAAACCCTATTGCAGGATTTTTCCTGCAACGGGAACGCTAGTAATATATATAATTTTATCTCAATGTCTCATGATCTTTACTAGGAAATGCACTGCCGTGCTGCCCTGTCACACAAAGAATACCTACAGGAGACTTAGGTGTGGTAGTGTCCAGGACTGCTGACCCTGTACTGACCCCAGGATGATGTTTTTGAACAGGGTTTACTGTCCTAATCACAGGCCGTCAGGTGCCACATCTCATCACTGTCTGCAGCAGGACTCTCTTGCCATCTACTCAGACAGCCAGGAGTATTTGAATGGTGTCCAAAAGGAAAGTAAATCACTTTCCCAGGACACACAGGGTGCCCGTTCTGTGAATAAGAGCACGAATACTCATGCTTGTGTAATTCAAAGGGAGGTAGATGGAAAAGAAATAACCCACAGAGGAAAGGCTTGTTGATCAAAAAGAAAATAATATTATGGACAGATTCAGTCAGGAGACTTTTTAACTTCACTCAAACTCAAATCTCTAGGGTTTCCCCATTACAGCCTTCGGGAGAAGTTGCTGTTCTCCAAAGGCTGTAGAAGGCCTATTGTTAAAGGTGAGCTATGAGGGAGGAGCCCAGCACTCATAACAAGGATATTACTATATACACAAAAGGACCAGCAACAGAAGTAGCCAGCATTTCAGAAATGCCAAGGGTGGAAATGCTGTATTTTCATGTCCAATTTTGATCACTGGGAGACACAGACAAAACTCTCTACCATTAGCTGATCCATCTTGTTAGCAGGAAGCAGCAATTTGCGGGGGGGGGGGGGGGGGGGGGTTATTGCTGGTTCCCATTGGTCACTGGACTGAAGAAGCAGAGTGCCTGACACTGTAGGACAATGAGGCGTTTGCCCACCCACCACACAGCAGCCACCATGTTCCTTTTCAAGAAGACATCAGATTACATCATTCCCCTGATAAAATGTTCCCCACAACTTCCCTGAGTAGCCATGGTTAAATGCAGACTTTGTACCATGACCCTGTAAACAAAGCCCCCATGTCAGGACCACCCACCCTTCTCCCCCTCTTCATGGGTGCTCCAAGGTTCCTGGCATTTCTGCTCCCCAACATCCCAAATGTGTTCTGACCCAGGCCTGGGCGCTAGCTCTTCCTTCTGTTTGAGGTATGTTGCCCCCAGATCTCTGAAGGGCTGCCTGCATCTCAAACCAAATGCCAATCTTCCGTGAGGCCTTTCTTCACCACCCTGAACATGGTCATGTAACCATGCTGTCCTACATTATACTCTTAAATGGCACCTATTAGTGCCTGAAAGTATCTCAGTGGCATTTACTGTCTCCCCCTGATATAGTGCTTCTCAACTGGGGGTGATTTTGCCAACCCCAGGGACATTTGGCAATGTCTAAAGACTTTCTGGGTGGTCTCAAATGGGAGAGGAATGAGGAATAACTATTAGCACCCATAGGTAGAGATAGAGCCAGTGATTCTGTTTAACATTCTACAGTGCATAGAACAATCCCCACATTCGAGAATTATCCAGCCAAAAATGTCAACAGCGCCATGGTTGAGATGCCCTGGAATGGAATGTAAGCTCCTTAGGTCCAATGCTGCTCCATTGCTGCTGTATCCCTGAGCCTTTAGCACCCCTGACAACAAAAAGACAATCAATATTTGCTAAAGGACTAATCTCTTGACTCTGAGTTTCACTGATGAGGACTATCTGGCATCATCACTAGGTCATGTTATATCAATAGTTGTATTTAATTTGTAGCACAGATATGTGTATAATATTCATATCCACTTAGGTTTCTGTATAGCCACATTGGATATGATTATAAGTGCAGTGTGCAACCTTGTATTACTGGTTATCCTAAAACAATCATTTGGATGACATTACAAATGCAAGAGTTAAAAGACTCCTATTAGGTAAGTAGAGGCTTGACAGGCATACAGAGCTATGTTTGCATCTGAGAACCTAGTACCCTAACTGGGAAAACTAGGTAAAAAGAGGCACTAATAAAATGGTGAACTACCCTGGTTGGTGTGGCTCAGGTGGTTGGATGTTGTCCCATGCACCAAAAGTTTGCTGGTTCAATTCCTGGTCAGGGTACATGCCTGGGTTGTAGGCTTAATCCCAGGTAGGAGGTGTGCAGGCAGCAGCCAAACAATATTTGGCTCTCACATCAATGTGTCTCTTTCCCTCTCCCTTCCCCTCTCTCTAAAAATCAATATATATATATATATATATATATATATATATATATATATATATATATATATAAATGGTGAACCAACAGGGATTATTGTAGTCTGGGTGGGCCACATGTGACACATGGGCTTGCTGATACTACGTATGGCAGATTTATATCATGTTAACCTATCTAAGCTGGAACTGTGTTTCCCCAGCTGCCTCTCCCACACAGTCCTGGGTTAGCATGGACCACACAGGCATTCTGTGTGAGCTTGGAAAGAAGGCAGTGAAGCAGCATTTGAAAGGTGGGTGCAGGGTGCCAGGGGCTGTTGCAGCTCTTGTGTGTCATTGATCTGCTGGCCACCTAATTGTCAAGAGGCAATAAAGGGGCCGGTCCAGCCCTTTCTGGAACTGCTCTTTCACTTTCTCTGACTCCTGGCCAGGCACATGCTTAGGTTCCTGATGAAGATCAGTGTGCTTCCCCTGGAGGTTGTCCCAATCATGGAAGGAGCTTGAAGGCAGAATGAGACCAATGTGGGTTCTAGGCCACCCACATGGATTCTAGCTTGTCCTCTCGGGTTCAAGTTCATCTTTGCTCCCTCCACTTCATACCCATCTTTCCTTCCCACTGCCTGCCCTGCCAACCTCAGGCTCCAATATCAGACACAGATGCAACAACCTTCCATCGACTGTTTAACCAGATCCCACGACTGCATAAATGAAATCCAGATAACAAATCCTGGCGGCTCAGCTTCTCGGATGGAACCCTGATGAGACACTAGGGTTGACAATTTGGTGGCCTTTCCACATGCTACCATGTTCTGAGACCTGTTGCACATTGACAAGATTGCCACAGAATGGAGGTCCAGGTGAGTGGGATCTCTGTAGAAAGAAACAGATTCTAGCACGGAGCTGTACTCAGCTTTCAGGCCAGATAATTAGAAAATGACTAGCTCAATCACAGAAAGTGGTCATTCTTAGATAGTGCCTGTGGTTACCATTCTTTCTTTCCCTTAAATGTCACTGAAATTGATTTTGACTAAACAGAATGGATGCGTGCCTTCTCGTACCACTGGATCATTTTCTTGTTTCCCTTTATCGTAATCACTTGTCCTACCAGGTCCCACTCAGATGGCTGGCGAAGAGCCCTTGGATCGCTTGGCATGTGTGACTTGCAATATTTGATGACAGTAACCCAAGTAATTAAACTTCCTGGGATAAACTAAGATGGAGAGACTGACGGCCCCAAATCCTCCAGAATTAACCTTTATATTGTGGCTGTAACTCCGTGCATTTAAACACTTTGTACTTGTCTTCATAAACTCCTCATGGGATCTATTTCAGTAAATATTCCACTTGGTAACTCCTGTACCGTTTTTTTCAATGATGACACAGAATGCTGCCGGCACACTGCTGTGTTTCAGGGCAGACTTATTGTTTGACCTCTTACCCATTTTTCTTGAACTACATTACCAAGAAGACAGAATTAAATGACCTTAGCAGAATCTGACAGCTTGTGAAGGCAAATTAGCCAGTCTAGGGTCAGAAGGTACAAACCACCTAGGAATGGCTTTAGGCAGGTAAAGGCTTAGAGCTCAGAGGTGTGGCTGACACGGGCCCCCAAGGAGGCACTAGCAGAGGGGACCCTGAACCTATAGACCAACCTGACGTGAATGCTGAGGGAGAGCAGGGACAGGAGGGGAAGGGAAAGTGCAGAACCAAGCTTTCAGCTAAAACAAGGATGGACGCTGATGAGGTTGATAGGCAAGGGCACCCTTGTGCCTTGAGCCTCTCTCTCTGTCTCTTACACACGCATGCACATCTAAACATCACCCTGCCCGAGCAAGCGATAAAAAGATGCCACTGACCGCAACCCACACTGGCAGTCACTCACAAGCCACATCCCTCAAGCTTGACTGTCTCTGGGTACAAATCTCCTGTCCTTCACCAGGCAGCAGCCTCCTCCTGTGGATCCCAAGGGTGCAGGTGGCTGGAAGAACTTCAATCACTCTCCAGTTTAGACAGTGCAGTGATATCACCATTGTTAAAAGTAGCTGTGGCAGTCTGCATTGTTGGCCCCAACTCTTCACCCCTCTCTGCATCCATGCCCCTGTCGCAGCCTCACCATGGGCAGGGAGCTGCCCCGCACATGACTTGCTCTGGCAGGGACAGTAGGCCAGTTCCAAGCCTATGCCTGGGAGATGACGTGAAGAGCACGCCCGGCCAGCCCACTGGTCCAAGGAGGAGGAGAGGCCTGTGGAGCAGAGCCACCCAGCTGCCCCAGCACCTGCAATAGGAGGCAGAGCTGCCGCACCGCACAGCAGCCTGGCAGAGCCCAGCCACCCCCCCATCCCAGCACAGTAACAACTGACTACACTTTGGCAGTGGTTTGTTACACAGCAATAGCTGACTGTTAGAATGCCAGAAACCTTTCATAAACCAAACCCTCATGCGGACCCCTGTCAATCAACCACATGGAAGCAGAGATCCTCCATTTGAGGCATGTTGGAGGTCTGTAGCCCCCCTAGTCCCCACGCATTGTGACAGTTTCTGAGGCACCTCCACACACACCACAGTGTGAAAACTGTCACTCTAGCAGAAAGTGCAATAAACCCGAAAGCACAAGTTCTGGGTTTGAATCCACCCCATGCCACTTAAACTCCTGGCAAGTGTTTAAACGAGACATGTGGCCCGCCAGCCGCGAGTTTGACATGCTTGCCCATAGAGATTCAGTTCTTTCCTATGTGAGGAAAATGGAAATAATAATGCAAATTATAGCACGGTCAACCTACCTCCGAGATAGAGCAAATTAAAAATGTGTAAAAACACAGGGTACACTGATCTAAGTGTCATTAGGTATCATTGCCACCATTACCACCACCACTCCCACTGGAATCACCCGCCTGGTGGGGCGGACTTGCCAGAGCTACTACCTTCTCCAGGATTTGAGTCAGAAGTGTGGGGAGTTTGGGGGCTTGACAGAGGTTATAGCTGGTCATTTTCAACCGTCCTTCCCAAGCTCCCCACTGGCTTCAAATGAAAAGTGGGACAGCCCATAAGAGAATTGCTTTCTACAGTTTGATTTAGGTGTATGACAAGTTATATATATATATATTTTAAATTCTGCTTATCCCCTTGTGTGTTTTCTCATGCTCAGAGCAGCCGCAAATGATCTATAGAGTCTGGGCTTCAATGAAACAAGAGAGATGCACACAGATGAAGGGCTCCCAGCCTGGGTCCTTCTCAGCTATCCAGGCCTGTCTGTGCCAACAGGCACCAGAGCTTAGCAGACAAGACTAGGGCTTTGGTATCAATGAATCTGGGTTAGAGGTGGAGCTACTTAATAGCTGTGTGACTATGGGTAATTTCTTTAACCTCTGAGAACCCCAGTTTCCTCATCTGAACATGGTGGTTATATTATCTATGCATAGGACTTTTGGAAGGATTAACTGAAATAATGTCCACAAAATGATTAGCGCAGTTTCTGAGAACCTAATAAACAATGACTACTGTCATTATCTCTGGACGGTGGACCATTTCACGCTCATTATTGTGCCCTCAGAAGACCGTAATGATTTCTGTGACAGGACAGGCCTTCTAATTAAAAGCCTGGGCTTTGGAGATTAATAAAGGAGGCTTAGAACCTGGCATTGCTGACATTCAGCCCCTTGGTGACCTTGAGCATGGTGCAGAACCTCTCGCCCCTGGAGTAGAAGTCAGGTCCCTGCCCTTGAAGCCTGGAGAGCCTCATAGGGGACATTCATCAGGGGAGATGATCATAACCACCACCCCTGTGTGGCATGAAATATAAGCACAAGTGCTTGGGGAGCAAAGGAGGAGAGCAACTAACTTAACTGCCACGGGGTGTGTTGGAGGGGATGATGTGCTGCTGCTGAGAGGGCCGCCTGGCCCATCTGTGGCTCTGATTGCACCCCCCTCCCCCATCAACATGGTAAATGGCACCATCTGCCCCGTGTGACAAGTTTCATCGGAATAAACCTCCTACATTTTACAGCCATATTTCTCTGAGACCCAGAGCCCTGCCAGTGGATGCGGGCCTCTCAGAGGGATTAGACCAAAGAGACAAATAGCATAGCAGCCAAGGAGGAGGGCAAAACTGAGAAACTGGCAGGAAACTGACCCATCCGGCTCCTTGAATGCTTTTCATTAGAAACATCCTGGAGCTGGATTAACTACTGGGTCACTAGTTAAAGCTGCCAGGGCTTCCAGTCCTTACGGGCATACAGTGATTTAGTCAAAGGATCTAAATGCTCCTCTCAGGCTCCCTGGTTGAGTTCACACTGAATGGCTATTTGAAGCTACCTCGAGCCATGTACCCTCTCCCCTCAGTGCTGCTGGCCTCTCACATACGAATACTGTCCTCCCAGATCTCTTGACCTATGGAGATGGTAACCTCTATTAGGAAAAGGTATTTTATCAAAACCCTGTTGGGGTGGTGTGAATAATATATAATGAACGGCACTTGTTTATGTGGCTCTGTTATTCAAACTGTATTTGAAAAATGGGGACAGAATGTATGACCCATCCTGGCTTCCCATTCGAGATTCTACTAGATTTTTAATCTGACAGTGGAAAATGATATAGAAACACTGTGAACTCCACGGGGAAGCATAGTTATGTCGCATTCATTAGCATTCCCATCCATTCACCAGTCACATTTGTTTCTGGTCATCCTGGAGGGAGAACAGCAAGAACATCATCCACTCCCGAGATGGTATCTGTCAGCACTTTAGTGCCTTTTTCCATGTAAGGAGAGTTGGCTGTAATTTACTTTAGCTAAAAAGAATCAATCTCTTTTTACAGTAACTGTGGGAAAGAAAATGTTACTCAGTGAAAGCAAAGGGGGGCAAAGGGAGGCAGGGTAGAAGGAGGAGAAGGATTACAGACCATCATGACCCTAGGCCCTCCACCCAATGAGACAGGTTAGAAAGTCTTGAGAGTCAGGCAGGGGGTTGGATGTGATTTGTGGAACAATGACAAAGCATCAGTGGGTCTGCGTAGGCAAGTGACCTAGCAAAAGAAGAGCTTGAGGGCCTCAGTTGGTTAGTGCGTTTCGTGGATTTGAGAAAGATAAAGGTTAAGACAAGCAGACAAGGGAGGCACATAGTGGACATGACTGGCTCTTCAAAAGATGAAGGCCTGGCAAAGTGCGGGCCATGCCTCCTGCCCCTCAGCCTCACATGGCCAGTCTGACAATTGTCAGGGGTGGGGAACCTTTTTTCTGCCAAGGGCCACTTGGATATTTATAACATCATTCGTGCGCCATACAAAACTATCAACTTAAAAATTAGCCTGCTCTATTTGGCCAGACATTTAATTAACTCACCCCTAATGCCTTAGCAAGGCCAGATCAAATGCCTTCCTCGGCCCACAGGCCAGACATTCCCCACCCTCGGTAGGCCAGTGGATATAAAGGATCAGACAAAAAGTTATTTTGCCCTAAATATTTCTAGTTTTAGTTACTGCAGATTCTACCTCTCCATACATCAAAGCAACAGGTTTTAAAGACTTCCAGTAGAAATTCTGCACAGAAAATGGCACAAGACTGTACATGTTGAATAAAGCAGATACACTGGATCTACATTCTGATTCTCAGCGAACTAACTGCTAAGTCCAGAGGGAAACGGAAAGAGAAAAGATACAGGAGAACAAAAGTGGCTGCCTCCTTCCTACAAGACCCATTAGACAGACAGACTTCCTGCTAAGATAACCATTCTCTCCATTCCATTCCGCTCCTGAGTGTGTGTGTGTGTGTGTGTGTGTGTGTACAAGAATGTACATGTGGGAGGTGGAGGGGAAAGGGCGATGCAGCACACAGACCAGAGTGTCCACAGAGAAAGAAGAGAGGCTGCTGTTGGCTGCCCAGAGCACTTGAAAATAAAAGGGTGTATGTTTCCACAGATCCACGGTTTATTAGCAGGGCAAGTTAGGGCAACATACTTTGTATTGTGTTAAGTCTTCTCATATATAAATCAGGGATGATGATAAGACATTGCCAGGTGGTGAGGATTCAATAAAAACTTGTAGGCAAAGCAGCCAGCGAGGTCTGGAATGCACCAGGTCGCTCAGTGAAGGGTGACTGCTGTGTGTGTCTGAGCCAAAGAACTCTACAGTGACAGCAGCAACACTGCCCATTAAGAAAGAAGAGCTGGGGGAAGGTCAATGGGGGTGGGGGAAGGGAGATATATGTACTACTATTTGTAATACTTTAAACAATAAAATAAAATTTAAAGAAAGAAAGAATAGATCACGGTGTTCTGCAAAAAAACGGCATACGTTACATCTGAGAAAATTTTACTTTTGGCCAGCAGACCCATTTTCTTGATACTTAGTGATCACACAGAATGTTGTAGTAAAAGGAACCTTGGGGGAGTCAAGGAAATGCTGGCCTGAGGTCTAATTCTCAAAGCACCTGCATGATATTGGGCAAGTCACTTCCCTCTCATTTCCCTTCGCCCCTCATCCCAGGTCCTCTGCACAGGGCTTGGGTAGATGACAGCATGGTGAGATCAGCCAGGGAGGCAAGGGCCAACATTTTTAAAGCACTTACGACAGTACCTGTTCCTTGTAAGGAACTAGATAAACTTCTTCACTCTGAAGAAATAAATAAATCGTATGTTCAGAGAAGGAGAAACTGTATTGATTAACCTACTTCTGCCTTAGATCGAATTCACTTTTTCTGTGTTGTCATCATTATCCCGTGGCTCTGTAATTGAGTAAGACAAAGAGAGCAGGTTTACCCATCTCTGCATTATAAAACATCACATTTTAGAAGCCAATTCTTTTTTATTACTTCTCATAATCACATCTGTGCAAGAGGCAGCCAATCAATGATTCTCTCCCATCGTTGATGTTTCTATCTCTCTCTACTCCTTCCTCTATGTCTAAAAATCAATGAAAATATATCTTAAAATATATATATATATATATATATATATATATATATATATATATATATATATATATCGGAGACTGAGCTTCAGTCATTGACATTTTAGGAACATTTCCTGGAAAACAAAAGGCAGTAGTAAATAAAGTAACAAGTGTTCTGAAATATAAAAGAGAGAGAAAAAATAGAATTTTAAGAGCAATCAAACCTTGGTTATACAAACAGCAAAGGGCACTCACAAGAGTTATCTCGCTAATAAATTCAATTCAACAACTGTTTCTATGCCTGCTGTGAGAAAGGACAAAAATGAATAGAACATGATCCTGGCCCTCAGGACATTAAAATTGAAAAAGAAAGCCCCACCACATTTTTAACATTAAGACCAGGCAAAATGTGACTGGTGAGGTAAGAAAGGTATAAAAACATTTTGCTTGGGTAAAAAGAGACAGATTTGATTTATTAGAAGCAAAAATACAGTTGGCCTGTCCTACTGGTAGAAAAGTCACCTATGAGTTATAGCTGGGATGTCCAGAGAGGGCTTCACATAGTCCTCATTTCCTCCTTTACTACTGACTGGCTGATGCCTGGCATCAGTACATGTGGTCTCATATGTAGTGCCAGGAGTTGACGCCTACAGGGCCAGTATAATAACACTAATAACCTGCCTGCCTTTTGTGTTCTAGTGCAGTGATTCTCAGACTCGGGACCATGGACATATTCCTAGACATGTGAATTTTCTACTAACAAATGTCTGGGTGTTTCGAGAAAATAATAATCTAAAAATGTTTATACAGCCATCATCAGATAACCTGTACTCAAAGTGGTCCTGGGCCAACAGTAGGAGCATCACCTAAGAGCTTGTGTGAAATGCAGAATCCTGGGCCCCACCCCAGTCCTCCAGAACCAGGGTACCCTTTACCAAGCTCAGCAGGTGATTCTTCTGCACACTAACATTTGAAAGGCTCTAAATCAGATCTTATAACCAAGCACTGCTAGGTGACTTCGGTGTTCATTTTTGTGCTTTTAATCAACTTGACACTAAGAAGTGCCACGTTCATTATTGTAGGCTACAGAGAAGTGAATAGAGATGGACCTGATATCTTAATGATACTTGTATGTCAAACAAAGACCGGATAATGTCACAGTACACTGTGAAATGGGAGGGTTAGCAGTTATCTTAATGGAGAAAACTGAGGGAAAGCTAGGGCATCACAGGCCATGGTCATTTTGAGTGAGGATGTCATTTTAGTAAAAATTTCATGTTAGGTTAATGCTGTTATTTTTAAGAGTCTGAAGTTTTTCTTGCCTTTAATTGTCAGATGTGTTGTTAAAATTTCATTTTCAATTAAAAAAATTTTTATAGCTGCATAAAAACTATCAGCAAGCATAATTAGTTTATATATAGCTTTATGTTTGTACATATTTAAATAACATTGCAATAAAAATATAATTCCACATCTATCGTCACAAGACCACTTTCCTTTAAATGAGAAATATCACTCACACTTGGTAAACACTACAATGAGAAGAATAAAGGAAGGGTTTAGTTTTGACAGAGAAGAAAGGAAAAAGCATGAAAATACAGGATACCTGGGAATCCCTGACAGCACCACCTGAAGGGGGAGAGAGAGCAAACTAGGGAGCTGGTCGATGGGAGGCAAAAGAAACATCTCTCCCATCTCTTACCTTTGCTTTGGGTGGCAGAGAGCATCAGCCCATTAGTAATACATTCAGGGCCTGAAAAGTCACGGCTGTTCCTCCCAAATCACCTTAATGTTGTTGCTGTTTTTATTGATTTAAGAGAGAGAGGACAGGAGAGGAAGAGAAAAATAGAAACATCAATGAGGGAGAAACATCAACATGGATGGCTGCCTCCTGCATGCCCCCTGCTGGGGATAAGCCCTCAACCGGGGCATGTGCCTGACCAGGAAACAAACTGGTGACCTCTTGGGGCATGGGTTGACGCTCAACCACTAAGCCACATTGGCAGGGCCTTCCAACCTCATTTGAAAACACAAAACAAAATTAAGATTAAATGCTACTCAATAAGTAATGGGGAAATATCTAAAATGATTAATAATGATAATAATAAGAAGAACAATAATAATAATATAGCAATTACCATGTGCCAGGCATTCTTTTAAGCACTTCACTTACATTAACTCATTTAACTCTATTAATAACCTATGACGAAGTCACTCCTTCAGCAGGTTGTAAAAATGGCCACACTGCTTCACTCACTGGTGGAATCTGTGGCTGCACCCTTTGAACCTGCCTGGGCTTCAGGGCTTGCTGTGAGCCCTGAGGGGCTGGTGTGCCATTTGTGAGTCTTGCCTTCAAGCCTTGCATACTCTAGCACAGTGGTCGTCGCAAACTCATTAGTCAACAGAGCCAAATATCAACAGTACAATGATTGAAATTTCTTTTGAGAGCCAAATTTTTTAAACTTAAACTATATAGGTAGGTACATTGTTATTAACTTAATTAGGGTACTCCTAAGCTGGCCTTTGCTAAAAACTCAAGGGGCCAAAGAGCCGCATGTGACTCGAGAGCCGCAGTTTGCCGACCAGGGCTCTAGCACACTCCTGAGAATCCTATCTGTATCCTGGGAACAAGTCCAAGCATATTCATCTCAATCTGAAAAAAAACACACACACTTTCACAATTTGATTTTCTTTCCTCCATGGGTACAATATAATTATGATTTTCTGTAATATTTTTTTTATTTAGGGGAAATGTTTCCTTCTACTATTATGTTTTCCCCAAAGTTGTTGTACGGACAAAATATATGAGACTATTTAGAAAAGGCAAAGAGAACAGGAAGGGGTAGAAGTTAGCTTGCCCATTGCTGATGCTGGGAAAAACGGAGACACAATGAAAAGTGGTAAAGAACTTGGCTAAAACTGCATAAAAGGTATTTAGTTGCATAGGTAGGATAGGAATTTCCCATCAAAACCATAAATTTGAAAATCATTTCAAAGTACTGAGTTTTTTTGACTTCTCTTCCTAAGTGGTCCTTAAATACAGTGCCTGCCACACCTGACACTCATAGCCACAGCCTGCAGGTGGAGACATTTCAAAAGGTGATTATAGCTTGGAGGAGGGGTGGGGCCTGGCTTGCTGAGAGACAGGTAAGATTGTACAAGAGCGCTATTTCCTACTTCTTAACTAATGAAGCTTTCAGATTCCTCCTAAGATAGCAAGCCAAGTCTTTGGTTCTTCTTCTGATACTACAGCAATCTTGTAGTCTGGATTTTCTGGAACGTTTTCTATTTTAAATGTTCCATTCCACTGTCAAAACATGGGCCTTTAGTCACGAACCCCAAGTTTTCGGTTCAGAAAGTAATCCAGGGTTCCCAAGGCCTTGTGATTTCATAAATAAGTAGGCTTTTAGGGGGGGAAATACTAGATTTCCATGGTTTAAAGCCAATAAAATATTTTTAAAATAATAAACAAGTTTTTTAAAGTTAATTGTATTTCTACCACAGACTCGTTGTATAATCTTGAGTCAATTATTTAACCTCTCTGAGCCTCTATGCATTCGTTAGTAAAATAGGAGAGTAATAAATAACTTACCCTTAAGTTTGAAAGTGCTTACTATAACATCTGACCCTGTAAGTGCTCGACAAAGTTAGCCATGACTACTACAATGATGACCACTACTATCCCTTTCATAAAAAGGAATGATTCCAGCCCGGCCAGCGTGGCTCAGTGGTTGAACACTGACCTATGAACAGGAGGTCACGGTTCGTTTCCCAGTCAGGGCACATGCCTGGGTTGCAGGCTTGATTCCCATTGTGGGGTGTGCAGGAGGCAGCTAATCAATGATTCTCTCTCATCATTGATGTTTCTTCCTCTCTCTCTCTCCCTCTCCTTTCCTCTCTGAAATCAATAAAAATACAGGCAGTCCTCGGGTTACATCGGACTCGATGTATGTCATTTCGTGGTTACACCGCCATCTCCCATTTATTTATTAAAGAAAAAGTTCCGTCATTTTGACATATGTACATATGTGCTTTATGTTTTTTATTATTTATTTACTACAAGTAAAGGTCAGGAATTGTTATCTTTCTTTTAATTTTTTTTTTTACTGTTTCACTTCATTACTGCTGTGTATGTGCTCCATGTGAGTGACGTAGGTGCTTATGTAGGTGGGTTCCCACTTACGGCGAAAATCGAGTTACGTCGCGCCGTAGGAACGGATCTCCGACGTAACCTGAGGACCTACTGTTAAGAAAAAAAAAGAAATGAGTCCAAAAACGAGTAATCCTAGGCAAAAGCATAGAGAAAAGAGAAGCCGGTTCCTCACAAGACCAATGACAGAGACATCTTAGTACATCTGACTCAACTTTTTTTTTTCTAGGCCACAGCAGCACCCAAGGAGAGCAACCCTAGACCTACTAAACCAAACAAGTGGGAAGAAGGGTCTCCAAAGAAGGAAGAGAAAAATCAGTATTTCCTTTGGCAAGCCAGCTGTGACAGGGACAGGATTTGGATGTGTGGGATGCAGATACCACCTCAAATCTTACAATTTTCTGGCTTTTGCCCACCTCTGCAGCATTTTGTATGTCCCTCTCCTGAACCCTTGGTTCAAGCCATACCCTTCACCTAACTTGACTATTTAGCATATCTCCTAGGTAAAACATCCTGTGACTCTGCTTGCATATCATACTGAGGCTCCTGCATCTGCTTCTATCATACACTTGCCACACTGCTGTTATTAAATGTTTAAATCTATGTAATTTTCATAGTTAAAGTAATCACAAATTAATCATATAATCATGCTTAATATAATAATTAATCATTTTACATCTATAATCTCACATCTAACACAATAATTATAAACATTTTTCTATATTTTCTGCCCATCTTTTTTTTATATATATGCATCTTTGTATAGTTTTGGTCACAGTGTACAATTGTTTCCATACTTTTCAATTACTTGAGCATTTTTCCAAATCATTTCACAGTGTTCAGAATCATCATTTAATTTCCACATAACATTCCACCAAGGAAATGTTTTTAATTTACTTAAGTATGTCCCTACTGAGGGACATGCTGAGCATTCCCTATTTTGGGCTATTACAAATAGAACCAAAATGAATAATTTCCATGCATATGGATTTTTCCATATTTTGAAATATTTCCTAAAATTAGATTTCCAGAAGTTGTATTATTGGATCAAAAGGGACAGGCACAGTGATGGCTTTGGATACATATTGTCAGATCATTTTTGACAAGAATATAGATGTTTCTTGTCATCAGTACCCATTTCTATCTCAGTCATTTTCTACTCAACTCATTGAATCTACTCTCAGCAAAGCAGCTCATCACTCACTCACTCTACCCACTGCCATTTCCCTGTTGTCTACAACTACCTCTAAAATATCTGTTTTGTAGCAACATGAACTGTCCATAGACACCCAAACATTTTACCTTGGCCCAGGATTCCCTCAGGTATACCTTGGGCTTCGCTTTTCTCTCCAGGGAACTTTCTCATGGATGGGATATATGCCTACAACTCAATGGACTAAAGTGTTTTAAATGAAAAAATATATTGAAATTCATGACAGTTTAATTTATACTTTTAATTATATGCAAATTATATACTTTTTAAGTTATAAAATACTAGAGGCCCGATGCATGAAATTCGAGTAAGAATAGGCCTTCCTTCCCCCGGCTGCTGGCACCGGCTTCCCTCTGGCACCTGGGACCAGGACTTCCCTCTGGCCGCGGGCAGACACCAGGGACCTGGGCTTCCCTCGAAGCCGCAGCTTCGTCTGGAAGTTTGTCCGGAAGGACATCCGGTCTAATTACCATAGTACACTTTTATTATTATAGATTTTCTAATACCAGTAATATATGAGCACCCAATTCATTATAGTTTTGCCAGCATTAAGATCATTTTTTCTGATTGTATTCTTGGGCATATACCAGAGGAAAAATGATATACTACCATGTGAAGTTTTTAAAATGTGATTCATTTTCTTATATGTCTACCTGCCTCCAGTAACTAAGTCTTTTGAGCATAGAAACAATCATATTTTTCCCTGTGGCACTGGCACTCAATAGTGGTTTGGCAGGGATTTTTTAAAAAGAGAGAGAGAAAGGTGAAAGAGAAAAGAACACCGGGGAAGAGAAGGAAAAGAGTCACAAAAGAAACAAAGGACAGAGGAGAAGCTGGAGGAGAAGAAAAACCATCAACCAAGCATTTAGGGACTGTGAACTATAAGTAGGTGGCTT
This sequence comes from Cnephaeus nilssonii, assembly GCF_951640355.1. NCBI lineage: Eukaryota > Metazoa > Chordata > Mammalia > Chiroptera > Vespertilionidae > Cnephaeus > Cnephaeus nilssonii. The sequence continues at coordinate 85,502,343 of NC_137075.1, read as the reverse complement.
CAGAGAGAGATTCAAAAACAGGGTTAGGATTAAAGATATAACTAAATCCCTTTCACTATTAATTCCTCTTTTATATTCATGCAAATAAAGGTTGTGGCTTCTGAGGGTCCATTAGTTGAATACTTTAAACATTAGGCTCTGACCAGGATGGCTCAGTTGGTTAAGCATCCTCCCCTGCACCGAGGACAAGCAACAGAACAATGCTCCCAAGAACTAGATGTCTGAATCTGAGAGTTCATTTAAAAGCCCACAAAGCAGCCACGTAAAGAAAGTTGTATTGTCCTGGAAACAAATCTTAAAGGTGTATAATTCCCTCCACCTGTGCCTGAGACACTTCCTGGCCATGTGACCTGGTACGTAAGCTTTCAGTTTCTCATCTGCAAAATGAGGATAATAAAAGCTTCTATCTCACAGGGTGGTTGTGAGATTAATGAGTTAATATATGCTTCAAACAGTAATGCGTAGTGTTCTCATAGTACCTTCTCAATAAAAAGGAAGCTATTATGGTCATAGTTAAATAAACCAACTGATGAAAAAAAACATGTAATTCTAAGGGACGCACAGAGGTCCTGATACCTCTTACAATGTGCACAATAAGAAAGAAGTCCATATTGAAGCTGTTCAAGTATCAGGTTTCCTTGGGCAGCTCTGTGGGTACTAGGTCTCTCTGCACTTAGCTATACAGCAGCACATTACATAGGCACTTTCTAGAATAATTAATCTCAGAGCCAGGAAGTTAACCCAAAGGAAAGAAGAGGGTGTAGGGTACAATTTTACAGGGGATGCAGAAAGGTAGGCTCATCCTCTGTTGGAAGGCAACAGTCACTGCTTGGTTAGAATCAATTACTGCTAACTGGGAAGCAAGATCCAATTTTGCCAAATCTTCCAAATTTTCAAGAGATGCAAGAACTCTGGATGTTTATGGACATTCTCTTGATCATTAAATGTTGACAACTCTTTCAATTGTTTCTAAAAGGAGCCTGTGCAGGTCAATCAAAATATATAAGTGAGACAAATTTAGCTGAACTCTGACAGTCTGTGCTCCTTCAGCTTGAAGAAAAACAATGGCCCTGAACCAATATTCCCCAGAGGCCACACCTGCCGAAGAACCAGTTCCCGCTGCATGAAAGTGTAGAGCGTATCAGTGCGCAGCCAATATCCAGGCACTGCACAGGCTCCAGGCAGTCAGGGCCAACTCTGGTGAGTGCCCACCGCAAATGAACACTACTTAGCCACTTTTTCTGGACAGAGGAAAAGTAAGGACACGCGCTTACATCTGAGTGAAGAAGCCAGGCATATGCAAATGAAATGACAGCAAATCTCAAGTTATACATGCTCAACACAATGCTCAATTGTGTGGTGCCCAGTGGATGCAAAATAGGGATTTGGGGGAAGAGGTGACTCCAAGGAAGACAGGGGTCCTGAGCCGGAACACAAGGATAGAGGAGCCTTTGGAGAATATAGAGGGGTATGCTCTAGGTCAGCAGTTGCCAACCGGTGGTCCATCGAACACTGGTGGTCCGTGAGGTCTGAAAGGATGGCGACCGCTGCTCTAGGTAACAGGTGAAGGAGCAACAGCATGACTGTCTCAGGTTATTATAACATCTCTCCCACCCTTGACATTGGAAAAGTTTGTACGTTCCAGTTTGTTGTTTTCAGTGTTTGTTTCATTTGGGTCAGAGCAAGATATAAGCTACCTAACACAATTGCTACCAGTCATCATAAAAATGACCCAAATGTTGGCGAAGTTCACTATGCATTTCTAAAAACCTTCCCCAAGCCTCTGTGCACTATGCTTTCTTGGCTAATGGCACCAGACTAAGAGGTAGTCCCTGCCCATCAGAAGCCACAATCCAATGAGTCGACAGTACAGATACAAGGTGACAGCACAGGATCATGGCTGTGGAGCATCCTGTCCACCCAGCCACCAGCTGGGCTGCATCTGGGGGTGAGTGGGAGTCTGATAGACAGAAAAGGGGGAGGAAGGGTGTTCCAGGTAGTAGCAGCAACACAGGCCAAGGCGTTAGAATGGTGAAAGCTAGTAGTTTGTAGCAGCAAAAACACCCACCCTCTTTTCCACCTCTTCGTTCTTGGTCTGTTTGTTAATTACCACCTTCCTGCATCTCAGCAAGACAGAAATCTCCAAAGAATCCTAAAGATTTTTAAAACTTGCTCTGTGGTTGCCATTCAATCACATGAAATGGCAACAAAGATGAAAAACCAAGACTAAAGTAAAGAGCCTATGTTATATTCAGATACATTTAACTATGTCCTTATAGTTTTGGCACAAAGAAAGACAATGCTGTTAATAAAATCAATTTTCATCTCATTTATTTTGGAATAGAGTGTTCTCTGCTTGGCTTCCAACACAAGAGGAGATACTCAGATACAAAGAATAGAACTGGCACATCAAAGCTCAAGGTTGGTTTTGATTTGAGCTTAGAGTTGTCATATGCACTGTGTTTTGTTTGCAATTATTAGTATTAAAAGGATTTTTTTTAAGTTAGTGTTTACTTCCCTTTGTTCTGAAGGGGAAATTTTTAAAGGTATAGCTAAAGGTTTCAACTCTACTCACAACTACTACTGTCATGTTTCAAAATGGCATGGAAAGGATACTCCAGGGCAGTGGTCGTTAAACCGCGGCTCGCGAGCCACATGCGGCTCTTTGGCCCCTTGAGTGTTCTAACGCCACTTCTTCACAATAGACTCGCCCGGGTCGAAAACTGACTTCTGCGCATGGGCCACGAAGTCTCAATCGCACTGTACGAGCGCACCTGCACGTAGTATTTTGTGGAAGAGCCACACTCAAGGGGCCAAACAGCCGCATGTGGCTTGCAAGCCGCCGTTTGCTGACCACTGCTCTAGGGTATAGGGTGGCAACCCTTAGCCACCCTAATGGATCCCGGGCCCATCACCTGCTATATGCAGCAGTAACCTCACTTCTTTCTTCTCATTATGACTGGCTTCTGATGGTCTTTGAATCCTCAAGGGGAGGGAAAGAAGGAGATTATGGCAGCTTGTCTCCAAGGATGGTCCCCAATGGACCATGCCTCCTGCATAGCCACTGGAAGGTGGGTGCTCCATGACTTCCAAGGCTGGGTCAGAAGAAGCCTTGCAGCATCCATCTGGATTTCTTGGACTGTTTAGCTTCAGAATCCAGCTATCAGAAGTGAGACGCCCATGCCACATGGAGAAGCCACGTATAGGAGCCCAACCTGAGATCAACAACCCAGCCACGTGAGCCATCTTGGATGTCCAGCCAAACCAAGTTTCCCAATGATTCCTGGCCCAGCTGCCATTTGAGAGCAAAAACATAAGTGACCCCATTGGGAAACTCCCCGGTAAGTCCAGTCAACCCAAAGAACTGGCGTATTACATGGCAGACACAATCAGAAGATGAACACAAGGAAAGTGAAGGGGAGGGGAGGGGAAGGGAGAGGAGGGGAGGGAAAAAGAGGAGGCTGAAATTAAGGAACGCTTTTTCTACCTGTGGCAACATGGTAAATATTTTCTACCTGTGGCAACATGGTAAATATTTTAGATTGAAATTTGTGGCCTAATGGAGTTTTTTCTTAATTGAGTATATTTACTAATTGCCTCCAACCTTTTCCTGGTAGATAATCAAGGCATAAAAGTATTCATTTTCTGAGAAAATATACAGAATTAACAAGTTCCATTTCATATGTCCATTTTTCTTAATCATCTTCAAGGTTCAGTTTTTAGCTGGGAAAAGTAAAAGCAAAACCTTCTGAGACAAAGCAAAATTATCTCCATTAACACTCTTTACACAATACAGTCAATAACCAAATACACTGACATGGGCAGTGCTCCAAGATTTACTTTTACCTTAGTTACTACCAAAATGATTTGGTAGGCAAAGCAAGACATATGCAAATAAAAGAAAACCCTTTTATTTTAACTATGGAGCTGGCATGACATTAGAAATGTAATGGTTTTCCATTTTCATGGTAGTGGATTCATTTTTATATTTGATACTAAATAGCAAAACACTCGTGTGCAATGTATGATATGCTACTATTGGTAGTGAGTTGCCCCCTCAACATCCTTTCCCTAGGTGCTCCTTATTAATGACCTCCACTTTGTTTGAGACCTTAAAGAGTCAGCTAAATACCCAGCTTTCTGAGCTTTCCTTGCAACTGGCACAGCCGTGTGACACTGTTCCAGCCATTCAGAATTAAGAGCCAGTCTGCTGGGGAGTTCTAAAGAGACCTTTGCTATCCTGATAAAGGGGTAGAGCAAACAGCCAGCACCTCGGCTTCACATCTCACTCCTGGAATATGGGCACGATGTCTGCAGTCACAGCAGCAGCCATTTTGCAACCACGAGGCAATAAGCATAAGGACGAACACTGAATACATTAAGAAGAGCCAAGCAGAAAGACCAAGAGAATGGGGTCTCTGATGGCATTGCCAGGCAGCTGCCTAAAGCCTAGACACTGCCTAGCTCTAGCTTTGTCAGGTGAGAAAAATAAACCCTACTTGTTAAAACTGCTGTTGATTCAGTTTTCTATCACCTGCAGCCAAATTCATCTCTGCTAAATTTTTCTTTAAAGACCTAATAAGCCCTTGTAAGATTGAGTTCAATCATTAGCTGCTCAAATACAATTTTTCTTCGGAAAATAATATATGCTCTGGTCCAAATGGTGGATGATGAGGTACATTTTGTCCACTTCAACCACTCGTTTAGATAAGTGACTTAGTCATACTGAGAACTTGCCCTTTAAATAGCAGTCAGCCATGGAGACTCAGACCATCAAAAACGCATCAGATGAAAGAGCATTAGACTTTCAAAAGCACAGTGGTTAAGAGAAATAGAATGATCTGTGGGAGGCTTTTCCCCCTTGCTTGTTCTGTAATAGCAGTAATATTCCTGCCTTTGGAATAGACTTGCAGAAACAACTGTTGTGGTTATCAAACAGCTCAGCTCTGCTTTCGCATTTAATCACCCACAAAACCCCATTTATTGTCTCCTACTCCTCCATGGTTATCAGAATCCCATAATTAAGGCATAATGAAAGTAAACAGTGTCACGGAAAACTAGATATCTTTTAAAGGAGAGTAGTTAAGGCAAGACAGAATGTTCCCAAAGATAGCAGTAGAGCCACGTGGACTTGCTGAGGAGTTCTGTTTGTGTGTGTTGGCGGCGGTGATTAAAAAGAAGAATCACCATCTAAGTAAATTAAATGTTGAGGGAAATATTGCTTTGACGGGTGGATAGTATATAAAATTGAAGAACGCATATTGAAATCAAGCAAGCATATCAGTACAGCAAGACCCCTACATAAATAACCCAAACCCCAAATAAAGGAAGGCTGTTTATCTCTGAAAAGCTAAAGTGAGGGTGACCAACAGCTTTTCAACATGTTGTCTTCCCTCTAAGATTTATTTTTACCTTTACTACCAAAATGATTTGGTATGCAAAACAAGACATATACAAATATAAGAAAACCCTTTATTTAAAAAGCCAAGGAACATTATAGGTAACTGGGACGTGCCAGGCACTACAGCTGGGAGGTACCTGGTAGCTGTGAGATTTAGATGTGAGATTCCTGGTAGCTAAGGCATAAAGGGAAACTCCATTGCTTCTATCGTTAGCTAAAAGGAAGCACATACATCAATAGGAGGATTGTATTTCCTGGCAGGGATTCTTTTGGTAGTTTATGATACAAGAAATATTAAAGCTCACTGTCTCTCAATAGCCATTATGTTTTTGTCATGGTGCACAACACAATTTATTGTTCTATTTTTGTTTTGTTTTATTAATCCTTAACTGAGTATATTTTTCCCATTGCTTTTTAGAGAGTGGAAAGGATGGAGGGAGGAGAGAGAGAGAGAGAGAGAGAGAGAGAGAGAGAGAGAGAGAGAGAGAGAGAGAGAGAGAGAGAGAGAGAAGAAACAAAGAAACATTGATGTGAAAGACACATATCGATAGGTTGCCATAGGCACATGCCCTGACTGGGGCAGGGATGAACCCACAACCCAGGTACCTTCCCTTGATCAGGAATTGAAATAGGTGTAACCACTGAGATACAATGGCCAGGGTTGTTCTATTTGTAATGATACATCTGGATAGTACATATATATCTTTAATTACTTCTCTAGTATTTGTCTTCCCAAAAAGACAGTAAGTCCGATGATAAGAGGGAGATTGTTTCTGTTTTGTTTACCACCAGAGTCTGGCTCAGTTTCTGACCCATTTTAGGTACTCAATATTTAATGAGTGAATAAATAAACTGTTTTATCAAAGATAAAATGTAACACCCAGAAACACCCTCTCCCAAAACCCCAAGGAAGAATGCTTGCACATGTGCATAAACTGATGCATTAAATATAACTGTTCAGCATGTTTTCCATGACGATAGCAACAACAAAAAAGAAAAAGAACCCTAAATGTCCCATCAACAAGAACGTGGATTCACACAATGGAATGTGATGGAAAAATTAAAATAAATAAATTAGAGCAATGTAGATAAACAATGTTATGTGAATAAAAGCAAACTACAAAACAAGGCTTATAGAATAACACTCATGTCATCTTAAAATATGCAAAACAACCCTATATATAGTTGTGTCAAAGCACATATAGGACAAAAACATCAAGTTTAAGATTTTGGTTGTCTTTGGAGAGGGAAAGAGAACAGGATTAAGAAGGATAGACATGGGACTTCAAATTTATCTGTAATGTTCTGCTTCTAAGACTGAATGGTGGTTATATTGGTCACACACACACACACACACACACACACACACACACACATGCTTTTGTATGTGTGGAATATCTATATACACTGAGTGGCCAGATTATTATGGTCTCTGAACGCATAATAATCTGGCCACTCAGTGTATATCCTATATAATAAAAGGCTAATATGCAAATTGTCCCCTTGACCAGGAGTTCGACCAGCAGGCAGGCCGGCCAACAGCCCATGTCCCCTCCCCCTGGCCAGACCCCACCCATGCATGAATTCATGCACCAGGCCTCTGATAAATAAATAAATATATATATATATATATATATATATATATATATATATATATATATATATACATACATACACTAATAAAAGAGAAATATGCAAATTGACTGTACCTCCATGATGCCCACCAGCCAATCAGGGTGAGCATGCAAATTAACCCAATAAAGATGGTGGGTTAATTTGCATACACAGGCACCTGCTATGAGGGAGAGGGTGAGGGGCGGAGAAGACTGAAGGCTCCAGCCAGAGCAAAGATGGAAGGCGGCGGCCAGAGCAAAGGCCTGGGTCCCAGGTGCTGGAGGAAAACCAGTTCTGGCAGCCAGGGGAAGGAAGGCCTGTTGCACTAATCTTTGTGCAACAGGCCTCTAATACACACACACACACACACACACACACACACACACACACACTGAGTGGCCAGATTATTATGCGTTCAGAGATCATAATAATCTGACCACTCGGTGTATATATAAAAGCCTAAGTGACCAAATGACTGAATGACTGAATGACCAGTCGACTGGTTACTATGTTGCATACTGACCACCAGGGGGGCAGACGCTCAGTGCAGGAACTGTCCCCTGGTGGTCAGTGCACTCCTACAGCCAACCTCCCATGGCCCCATCCCCCAGCTGGCCAGCCAACCTCCCACGGCCCCTGCCCCCGGCCAGCCGGCCTGATGGCCTCGATCAGAGTGACCAACCTCCCACGGCCCTGATCACCAGCCAGGCCGAGGGACCCCACCTGTGCACAAATTCGTGCACCGGGCCTCTAGTCCTATATAATAAAAGCCTAATATGCTAAGTGTCTGGTAATTCAGTTGGCCATTCAACCAATCAAAGTGTAATATGCTAATGATATGCTAAGGCCGCTCAACCACTCGCTATGATGTGCACTGACCACCAGGGGCAGACAGTCAACTAGTCCACTAGTCACTATGATGTGCACTGACCACCAGGGGCAGACAGTCAACTAATCCACTAGTCGCTATGATGTGCACTGACCACCAAGGGGCAGATAGTCGACTGGTTGACCAGTCACTATGACGTGCACTGACCACCAGGGGGCAGATGCTCTGACCAGTAGGTTAGCTTGCTGCTGGGGTCCAGCTGATTGGGACTGAGCGAGATAAGCTGGACATGCCCGGGGCCCTCCCGTGGTCCCTCTCAGGCTGGCCAACCTCCTCTGTCCCTCCCCAGTCCTGATCATGCACCAGTGGGGTCCCTCAGCCTGGCCTGGGCTCTCTCATAATCTGGGACCCTTTGGGGGATGTCAGAGAGCCAGTTTCAACCCGATCCCGCAAGCCAGGCAGAGGGACCCCAATAGTGCATGAATTCGTGCACCGGGCCTCTAGTTTCATAATAAAAGAAAACAAGAAAAGTCTGAGAAACTGTCACAGACAAGAGAACCCTATGGAGATGTGATGACTAAGTATGTGTCATATGTCATCTGGGTGGGAAAAGAAAAGGGACATTATGTTAAAAACAAGGAACTAGGGGAAAGTATAGACTTCAGTTAACAATATATCAATATTGGCTCATCAGTTGTAACAAATGCTCTAGTTTAATATAAGATATTATAATAGGGGGAACTGAATGCAAGGTATATGGAAATTCTCTGAACTATCTTCACAATCTCTATATATAAATCTACATATATAAAATCTGGATTGCGAAAGGGATGTCCGACTGCCGGATGTCTGACTGCAGGGATCAGGCCTAAACCAGCAGTCTGACATCCCCCGAGGGGTCCCGGATTGCAAGAGGGTGCAGGCCAGGCTGAGGGACCCCCCTCTGGGTGCATGAATTTCGTGCACTGGGCCTCTAGTTTTTCTATAAATCCAAACCATTCTAATAGGTCTATTTTAAAAAGTAAACAACATAAAAACATTCTTCCAGTGGACCTTTCTTATAGCAATCTATATATATAAAAAGCCAGCGACTGTAACGGCCATAACGAACATAATGACTGGTCACTATGATGTCCACTGTGGTCAGAGAACCGGCCTGATCAGGGGGTGGGGCCGGCTGGCCAACCTCGCAGCCCCTCCCCCCTGCCAGCCTGCCCCTGATCGGACTCTCGATCAAGAGCAGGGTGGCTGGCCAAATGCCCTCTTCCTCCCCGCACCCTCGCCAGCCCCACCACAATAGGCCTGTAGCCCCTCCCCCTGACTGGCCCTGCCCCCTATGGGCTCCCACCACCCTGATCAACCCCCAGCCCCTCCCCCTGACCGGCCTCACCCTTGATCGCCCCCCCACCCCATCAGGGGCAGAGCCAACCGGCCAACCACCCATGGCCCCTCCCCCAGGCCACTGGCCCCCCAACTGGCACCCCTTACCCCATTTGAGGGCAGGGCCAGCCAGCCCACCACCCAAAGCCCCTCCCCATGGCTGGCCCTGCCCCCAATCATCCCCTCAACCCCAATCAGGGGCGGGGCCCACTGGCCAATCACCGATGGCCCCTTCCCCCAGCCAACCCGCCCTGATTGGGCCCAATGGGGGCAGGCCAGCTGGCCAACCTCCCACCATTTCCTCCTCCCAACAGGCCCAGCCTCAATCCGTCCTGAATGGGGCCGGGCCAGCCAGACCCCACCTGTGCATGAATTTGTGCACTGGGCCTCTAGTCTTTCATAAAAGGCATAAGCTGCAACTACCAGGCTTAGCAAAGCCCTTTTTATAGGAAGCTAATATGGTCCAAGTGTGCTGGTTTTTTATGATCTGACTTATAGAAAAGCATTTAGAGAACAGTCAGTTAATGCAGCCCCTGGATTACTGTATTTCCCTCAAATACCAGATGGCTCCAGTTTGCCTTCTGTAAGAGCTGGAGAGCAGTCCAATGTGGTCTTGTTCCCATGAAGTGAGGACATCTGAGAACATGGGCCTACGGCAAACCGCTAATTAACCGGCTTGGCTTCCTTCCACTCCCCGCTTCTCTCCTTGCAGCTTCTCTGTCCTGCTCGCTTGGGCCATGTTTATAGTCAAGTGCAGCCAAACTATTTACATCCTCTTTAAAGTAAAACAGAGTAAAAAAAGATTCTGCAGCAGATAGGAGTGTACCACATGGATTCCAATATGTTTAAAAGGGATTGCATTCCCAAAGCCAACCTCCATGGAGATGAAAGTCACAGAAACATAGAGCCAGAACGAAGCATGTCGAACCCAGCTCCTGTGGCCTCCTTTCTTCTTTAAGGACGAGTTCAGCAGGGTCCGGGGAGGTGAAGTCATCTGGTCAAGGTCCCCTCACTCCACAGTGCTCCTCAAAAGCTAATGGTACCTAATGGCCTCCTTGTGTAAGCAAGGGGAAAATGTGACCTCAGCAGTGACCAGGGCTCCTCTTAGAGAGGGAAAACCTAAGCCTTACTGCTGACAGCAAAGGGTCTGAGCTAGGGGGCAGCCAGTCCACCAGGGGGAATGGCCCAAAGGCTATGCTTGACAGCAGGCAAGGGAGAGGGAGCACGAGCCATGGTAAGGGCAGAGTGCGTCCCTGGGGAAGTGGCCAATGAAAAGTCCCCTCCTTGGGGCAGGGGGGCTGGAGGGCCTGTTAAAACTGGTATTGCTGGCCCCTCCCTCCCTCCCCTGTCTTTAGTGAAGTCAGCCACACTCCCAAATGCTCGGTAAGAGGGGTCTGTTTGTTTAGTGGAAATCACTGAAGTAGGACTTCTGGGCTCAGAGAGAGAGAGAGAGAGAGAGAGAGAGAGAGAGAGAGAGGAAGGCCCCTGGAAATGGAGGTACTGGGAAGAGGGAGGACTTTCACAGGGTGTGGCAGTGGAGGCACGAGCCAATCCTACGGAGATTTCAAGGGCACTGAAAAAAATACCCCCACAAAGTCAGATTTGGTCTGGCTAATGCTCCATTCCACCAAGTTCACTAGCCTGGAGGTCTCCAAAAAGAGAACTTTTCCATTCAACCTTCCTAGGAAGAGCTGCTTTTGCAACTGGCCCATGTATGGATTTGGTCATTTAAAGAGAGCTGCCTGTAAAAAAAAAAAATTTAAGTTTGCCAACAAAGACCCACAGTATAAAGGGATTATGAAGGCACCAAAAGAAATCTAAAGGGATTCAGGGATTGAAGGCTTTTCAACATTGTGTGTGTGTGTGTGTGTGTGTGTGTGGAGTGAGATAAAAGAGGGCTCCAGGCAGACAGAGCCTGGAAGCCGTGAGAGGAAGAGGAGCCTGAAGGGGTCCAAGAGGAACCGCCAGGTCGTCAGGAAGAGTCAGGAGGCAGTGGTAGCTGCTTCACGCTGCTTCTCCAGGGGCCTTTTCAACAGTGTCAAATGTCCAAAAAGAACCTAAGATGAAGTTCCAAAAGAGTCTACTGGATTTTGCCAGCAGGAGCTCATTGATGACCCTGCCAAAGCAGGGTTCATGGGCCAAGCACAGTTGTACAAGTTGTTGACAGAACAAGAACCCCAGCACGCATTGTGCTCGTGAAGTCATCCCTTCAAGGAAGGCCTGCATGTTTCCTAACTGGGACAAAGGGTACCAAATATGCTGAAGAAACTGGAGGTCTCAGGGGGTGAAAGGGCAAAGCCCTAGTACAGTGAGCTAGGCCTAAACAGGAGAGATAGAGGGGACATTTCAGGGTCTAACCTCAGTCCTCCTACCAAGCAAGTTTACACTGGCAGAAAGAAGAATTTTCACTGTGAAGGGAGGAGATGAATCAGAGAAAGGTGAGGAGAGCAAATGTAAAGAGAGGAAAGGGAGAAGGAACTGTGGTAAGATACAGGTCCTAACTTGTATTGCTAGTAAATCCCAGTGGTTTATTCTGCTAATTCTTATGTTTGTAGAGTTCCACATAGTTTTCAAAGTTGTGTCACATTGTGTTTGATTCTTAACATACCTTGGGAGATAGGTGATGCGGCATTCTTAGCCCCCTTCTAAACACAAGGACGAATGTGCATAGTGTTTAATTTTAGGTGATGGAGCCAGAGAATGTGTATCATAATGGACGAAGGATGGTTCTTGCCTGCAAAAATCTGGTGCCCTGTCACCTAGGAACAAGTTGCATCACAACACTGAGCCTCTGTTTGTACCATCTACACTAATAAAAGAGTAAGATGCAAATTGACCGTACCTTCGCGACACCCGCCAGCCAATCAGGAGTGAGTATGCAAATTAACCCAACAAAGATGGCGGGTTAATTTGCATACACAGGCGCCAAGTGGCCAGGGAAGGGCCTCTGGGCAGCGTGGGAAGACAGAAAGGTGGCTCCGGGCCAGAGCGAAGGTGGTGCCGGCAGCCAGGAGAAGGAAGGCCCATTCTTGCACAAATCTTCGTGCATCGGACCTCTAGTTGTTACTATAATATCTGCCTTAGACGCAGGGATGAACCAAGTTAAGACATACAAACACCTAGAAGAGAGCCAAGCACACACAGTCAACATCCATACATCCATAAACTCTTCTCCTCCCCTCTCCACCTAGAACTCGTATTCAGGTTATCTGATTCCCTGTGGATAGCTATAAACTAGATGGCTACTATGATCATGTACGCATTCACTCATTTTCAAATATGTGTCAACTATGGTTTAATGAGAATCCCAGAGCATTACTTAGTAGCAATTAAGTTCCTTAAAGAATTTTTATTGTTAATAAAATGTGATGTGTTATACTTGCTTAACATCTTCAACATGCCTCATAAACGTACCAGTTAACTTGAAAGCTATTTCCAGTCTCCCTTCCTCTCAGCCCACTTGGGAACAGACGTCCCAGTGTGTGGATGGGAATTGGTGCAAGGGAGAGAGGGAGGACTGTCCCATGGAAACCTCAGGCGCTCCTCCCCGCGCCCCCTCCCTCCTCCCCAAGCTGAACTGTGAGCTGGTGACAAATAGGAAGTTCAGCCCTGGCCAGGGAAGGAACTGGGACAGGGATGAGAAGCCTCCTGCTCCTTCTGCTTTAGGCCACAAAGTTATCCCTCAAAGGAAGGGAAGAGCATTAGCATATGAAAAATATACAAAACAATATAATTATCAGGTTCTAGTAAATATTTTCCCCACTACAGCATTTCCATCAAAAGATCAGGCAACAGGGCCAGGCAGGTCGCTTTAAAAATTCAATAGTGAATTCTCAGCTAAAAAAAACGATGTTGGTTAGAGTAGATAATTTTCATATCACTAACAGGAAAGACATAATGTAGACTAATTAACCCAGTTTTGATCATCAGCAAAAGAATGCACAATGTGTAGGAATAGAAACTCTGATCCTGTGATGTTGGCCTGATTCTTTTGGCAATATTTATTGAAATATGCATGAGTGGGTCGTAGCCTTTCCAGCTGTGTGCACTTATTTCCAACCTCTGTCATATGATTGCAGAAGACTAGGAAGGTTTCCCCCACGATCCATGGAAACGATCTAATTTGATTATGAAAGCGATTGACACACATAGCAGTGATTGAGTTTCAGGTCTCAGTCCTGCTTTCACCTCCTGAACACTTTCCATGAGCCAGGCACTGCTCTGGGCACCAGGAGGTCAGAGGTGAACCAATTAAGATTCCCATTCTCCTCGTGGAAATTAATTCTTAACGGGGCAGTCACAAACATGCGTGTGACCAGAATAATTTCTGACGATAAATGCAGTGAAGATAACAGAAAGGTGCAATCTCGAGATGGGGCTCCCTTACGTAGGCCCTTCTGGGAGCAATGAGAAAGCATATGACAGTTTTGCAAAGATCTGGAGTAGAAACATTCCAGGCGGAGGAACAGCATGTGCAAAGGCCTTGAGGAGGAAACGAACTCAGGGTGATAAGAACATAATGAACAAGGAGAAAGGGGCACCGGATGAGGTGGGGAACCCAGGTGAGCCCACTAGTCCTGGTAAAAACGTGGATGTTATTCTAAGGGCAGTGGGACACCACTGGAGAGTGTCTGAGTGAGAGAATGATCAGGTCTAAGGTAAGCCTTCAGAAGATCACTCTGGCACAGGAGACAGAAATGGGCTGGGAAGGCATGGGGTGGGGGCCTGAGGGAAGCAGAGAAACCTCACAGTTGTCCAGACAAAAAAATGATGGTGATTTAATGTCAATAACTGTAAGTGAGAGGGTTTTTCCTTCCCCTTTGTACTACAAGCATTTCAGTGAATCGTTTCAAATGAAGTCCCACTTCTGTTCTGCCAAAGAGAGCAGACGCCTTAATAGAAACGTGGTGAATGTTGAGCAGAGATAACCTCTCAGCCAGCAAAGGAGCAGCCTGCGGAACCAAGGAGCCTGACCCTCAAAAGCACCTTTACGTGAAAATGGGCAACGGGAGTGGCCAGCAGTTTCATTCTCGACACAAATGAATGGCACCCGCGTTTATTTCTAACGAACGAAGTGTGCCCCAAAGATCACCGACGAGCAAAGCGTACCATCTAGTGACGATCAAAACCCTGCACCACAGGGTTTGACAACTCAGGGTTCAAAATGTTGGCAACACACAGGGGTGGGCAACTGCCTCTATTTTAAAAAATCAAGTTTTACCTTAAATGCAGAGAAAGAGATGGTTCAAAAGACTCTGGTCTTCTCGTTGCTCAGGGCAAAGCACAAGCTCTTCCTCCGGGTGCCTACCTAGTGGATTGCCCATTCGCACCCGGCTCGCCCCCAGGTGCCAAGATTTCCCTTTATTTCTGCCAAACAGGTGAGAAGCCTGTTTACTCTGACAAAAACTCTCTTCTTGACCAAACCCGGGTGGGGCTCCTCTGAGCCTTCTTTTGGCCCAGGCCTTCTCCTTGGGTTCTATCCTTGGCCTGCCTATTCCAGTTTTAATAAGACTGCTGCTGAGACAGTTTATCGAAAATCCCTTACCCTTGGTATCCGATCACTGTTCCTCATCTCCCACTTTCAATGTCTGATCTCCTTGGCCTGCCTTCAGCAAGAATTTTGTTGAATTGGTCTAATCAAAATCCTCCTTACCCATAATGTTCCCCCTTCATAATTTTCCAACCACTGCCCCTCGCTCTGCTCCTTGGCTACACATCCCTCCTTGTCTTTGCTGGGTTCAGAATTGGATCCCAAATCTCTCCCCTATTGCAAAACCCCACTCTAGGAGCCTCTTTTAATAAAGTCATCCTTAACATCTTTAACAAGTGTCTGAATAATTTTTTCTTTAGTAGCTCCCTGAGGATGGTGATTACAGGCACAAGAATAGGGAAGAGCAGAAACTTTAAAAATCCCAAATTTGGAATGGATGAGCTCATCCATGTGACTTATTTCAAAAGATCTTGGATGATCAGAATTGACTGATCATAATGAGGAAAAACCATGATCATTGGCCCAAATGTGAGCCTTTTAAAAAAATATATTTGTAGTTATATAATGAAGAGCCATGAATCAATAACCCAAAAATTATACCATTACCAATATTTACTTACGTGCTCATCCCAACCCCTGCTCTAACCACTATCCTGAATTTTATGTTTGTTTCCTTCTTAAAAAGAGGGGGAGGAGGGAACTGTTGAAGTTTGCATGTTCCGAGTTTCATAAAAAAATGTATCATACTCACTGGGTTTTTCTGGAACATCCTTTTTCACTCCCTGTCATTACTAAAATTTATCCACATTGAGTGTATCTACATTTTATTCGTGTTTCACTAAATAATAGTTCATTGTGTTCCCTAATTTAAAAAAAAATGTTTCATCTTATCTGATGAAGGAGACAAAAATACTCAGAGCAAAAATTCCAAGTCTTCCTAATTCAGTATTTTATAATTATGGTCCTAAGAACACACAGCAATAAATACTTCAGGGAAAATGGGGTTTAGGTATTTAGAGGTCAAGACAATTGACTGTTTGGGGGCCTTGTTCGTTAGCTATATATATCCTTTCAGACACTATTTAGCTGGTTAGATACTGAATCAAGAGAAAAACTTTTATTTTTAACTTCCAATTAGAAATCTTATATTTGTTATCCCATGCTTTTAAGAACCAGTTCACAAGATCTTTTTCTGTCATTTAATTGCCCACTCCAGCCATGTCAGGGAATGCCTGAAATAAACCCATCCATCTCCCCATCAGCACTGTGGGTGTGGATGTTTTGAAGGGAGAAGTAAACATGCCCTGATAAAGTATAAGGTGGACCTCTCACCCTTTTTAAAAATATATATTTTTTATTGATTTCAGACAGGAGGGGAGAGGGAGAGAGAGATAGAAACATCAATGATGAGAAGGAATCATTGATTGGCTGCCTCCTACACGCCCCACACTGGGGATCTAACTGTAACCTCCTGGTTCATACGTCGATGTTCAACCACTGAGCTATGCTGGCTGGGTGACCTCTTACCCTTTGAGAGAGCATGGAGCGGAATAAGCCAGAGAAAGACAAATATCACATGATCTCACTTATATGTGGAATCTAAAGAACTAAATAGATCCAGACACACTGAAGCATGAAACAGACTGATGATTCTCAGAGGGAAGGCAAGGGGGGGAGTGATAGAGGGGGAGGGGGGAAGAGATTAACCAAAGAACTTATGCATATGTGCATAACCCATGGTCACAGACAACAGTGCTGTGAAGGCCTGAGGAGGGGATGGCAGTGGGGAGGAGGGGGTCAATGGGGGGCATCTGTAATACTTTCAATGATAAAGATAAATTTAAGAAGAAGTGTAAGGTGGAAACAGAAGCTGCAGGAGCAACACAGAAAGAGAGAAAGCCTTTATAGAAAGTGAAATACTACTGAGAACACTGTCCATGCTACAGAGTAAAGATGTCCAGTCTTAAAGTGGAATATCTGTACCACTGCTTCAGGAGTCGGGTGTGAATGTGAAGAGAAGAACCTCCAGCAGTCAGGCTGTCAGACAGTGAAAAGAACAGAGCTCTGATGTAGAAAAGCTCTGATGTCTTTAGACCAAGGGAGGGCACGGGTGTCCCCCAGCAAATGCCTGGAGAGCCAGACCCCCGGGAAAATGGCTTTCTCTCCCCTGGCATCTCATCAGGTGGGGGCTGCAGGCACACACGGGTCAGCCCTGCTGCTTTTCTGGATGTGCACACAACTTAACTTGGGTCTTTTCTAGGACAGTAACCATTCAGTGGATTTCATTCCTTAGATTTTTAAAAAATGACTTTATTATGTCTCTAAGGGAAAAGAGGGGAAATAAACTCCACAGCCTTGGCATTATGAGCAAGAAGAGGAGGGCAATAACACAAACATGAGCGAGCCCAAGGAAGGCAAATTTTCTCATTGACTGTGAGGTGAAGCGAAGATCAAATGCTGTGTAGTCAGGACATTTCTTCCTCATGAGGGTCCTTTTAATGCTTCTGATGCTGGTTCTCATCCCATTAAGCACAGCCCTGATTTTTGTAGGTTTGTAATTGACCTCCATTTTACTTATGTTTCACTACTAATGGGCCAGGAGAACCCCTGGGCAGGGACCTCGTCTCATATGTGCTGGGCCCAGGTGCTCCAAGTCGTGTGGAGCAGACAGCCCTGGGTTGGAATCTCTGCTTTGCCAATTAAGACCAAGAGATGGTGGGCGTGTTACTTCACCTCTTTCCTCACACATAAGTTAAGGCGGTAATAATGACCTAATGTGATTAACATAAAATAGCTCAGGCACTGTCCTGCAGAAGGCACTTGATAATGTTAATTCCTTTCCCTTTACATTCTTGATTCCCTGCCCTTATTCTTTACTGTTGCAAAGATCATTACTTCCAGTCATTCTACACAAATGTTCTGTGAGGAAGAAAGTTATTCCAAATAAGGCACATTAAAGGTAATTAGCACACAACCATGCTGACAGTGAAGATGATGTTGCCAAGATGGTGGATGTCCCCTCGAAACAAACCAGGGGTGTGGCCAGGGGATTTGAGATCAAACATTATGTACACACACATGTGACCCTTCCAGAAAGGCTTTCTGCCTTGTCCAAGTGTTAACAATTTTCCAGCTTACTTTATTATTTGAGAACAACGTGGGCTTCAAGAAAACAATACTGTACTATTCACAATATACACTGAACTGGTGAAAATGAACTCTGTTCTCTTCATGTATATATATATATATATATATATATATACATATATATATATATACACACACACACACACACACACACACACACACACACGTTTGTGTGTGTGTGTGTGTGTGTGTGCAGGTTTCGGTAGGGAAAAAAAAAAATCAATAAGTGAGCTTTGACCAGACATATGCAGGCTTAAGAGATTTCACCTGATGCACTTCACACTGATTGCTAAAAACAATGAAAGCATGAGCACAAGCTCACTATAGTTACCATAAAAAAAAATCACGCTTTATCATGAGTTGAGAGAGAGAGAGACGTATATTTTATCTGAGGCAAGGGGAATTATATGACCTGTGCAATTACTATAATTCAATTTATTTTACAGGTGAGTTACCCAAAGCTGAAAACAGTCAACTTCTCAAAGCTGAGTGGTCAAGCTAGGATTTGCAGAAGGCCCTTAACTGCTTAATCAAGGAGGTTCTAGTCTATTCCTAATTCAAAATCCACTGTCCTTTTAGGAGAAAAGATGCAAAGGCCTGTGCAATGTGGAATTTCATCACATGACTACTGCCATTTTTGGCAATGAGAATTCCTGGCAGTTCTCAACCCCGATGCTTAGAGGTACAAGTACTAGGAAACTTCTCTGTTTAGAAGTCTGAATGACCTTCCCCACTGCTCCAGTCACCAAGTATAAGACTGATGGGCGATCCTGTCTAATTCAGGACATTTTCCCATGTGACAAGTCTGGCCCTTTAGTCAAACAACACACAGACTCTCGGATATTTTTAATAAGTACCTCTTTAATTCATTAAAAATACCTTTAGCAGAAAGTTTGACAAACAAGACGACTGGGAATGAATCAGAGAATAGCATGGAATTTAATGCGGTCGGTTAATTTTTAGTAATCATCAAAGCCACAGCTCTTAGCCACCCTTTCTGAGGGGCCAGACCAGCTTCACCAGGGGAGCGCGGTTGTAGTGGGCTCTCTTGGTTGGCGCTACCACATCCTCATAAGCTCTGTGCTTTAGTGGAACAAAAGCCCTCTCCTCCACTCTGAAGGGCAAAACTCTGATTTGTCTGTCAGGGTTTCTCAACCTTGGGACCATTGACATTTGGGGTTGGATGACTCTTTGCTGCGGGGGGGTGACTCCATGCCTTGTAGGATGTTTAGCAGCATCCCTGATCTCCATCGACTAGATGCCAATACTGGACCCCAGACATGGCCACGTGTCCCCTGGTAATGACATAATCTCTGGTTGGGAACCACTGGTCGATGGCAATCATGGAAATTCTATTATTTCTTACCATTGAATGGCTTAAGCATGTGAGTGAATTCTGGCTATTGAGACCCCACAGGAAAAATTTTTCTCTTAAACAAAGCATGAAAGGAAAATGGCATTCTCATTCTTCGGGACACTTATGTCTGGCGGTGTGTGCCCAGGTGTGAGTACACCTGGAATTGCTGTACCCACACTGTGACCATATGAGAGCCTGGCCTGAGGTGAAGCTGAGAAGCCCTTGTTATTATATGGGGACCCATTTCTTTACACTTTAAGCCAGATTTCCCCCTCAAAACAGATCAGGGGTGTGGCCAGGGGATTTGAGATTAAACATCATGTACACACACCGATGATCAGGGTGTTGAGGCAGGGTGTTAGCACACATCCATGCTGACAGTGAAGATGATGTTGCCCAAGATGGTAGAAATGTCCTGACACACAGCATTTGATCTTTGCTTCACCTTGCAGCCAAAGCATCCTGGTACAATACTCCTGCATTGTGCATTACAAATATTTAGCAAACATACTCACATCCAGGATGCAAGGTCCATAACATTAAAAGATGCTTATTTCCCCCCCAAGACTTCTTTCTGCTGCTCCTGTCATTCCTCATATTTCAGTATCCTCTAATTCACAACTAAGTGCCATTAAGAAATGATTAAATGGCTGTTATAACTCTAGTCTTCTAGATAATACTTTAAAATATACTGTGCTTTTAAGAAATATTTAAAACAAATATGACAAAAGGTTAACAGTGAACTCTTGCTTGGGATAAGTGAGAACTTACTGAATTATTTTATTTCCTTTCAGGTCATTGTGTGTGTTTTTTAAGGTAGACAAATGTAAGGAAAAAAGTGGGTGTGGTAATACATTTTTAAAGTAGAGAAAGCTTCACTGATTTTAAAACTTCAGTTTTCAGATTGAAAAGATTTATTGGGTTGAAGACAGACTTACATTTTTAGAACAAAGAGGCTCAGAAGTCCTATAAGGCTAAATAAAAAAGTCATCTGGATATATTCTAGAAAGATTTCTCCAAGGAGAAAGAGGAAAATCCTGCAATCTTCCATGAAGACACAGCAAGTAACTTTAAAAGGAAAAATGATTCATCTAACATCAAACTTTTCATCTGTAACACTGGATGACAGACAACAATGAAACAGTGTTTACACACTTGTGAAGGAAAAGAACTGAAATTCCAGACTATACACATTTGAGGGGATAAAATATATATATTTGGAAACAAACTCAAGAAAGTGTACTAATACTGGGCTCTAAGAAAGCATCCCAATCAAATAACATTTAAACAAAAGAAAAGCAAGACCTCAAGGGGAAGTTAAAAGAGTATAAAAATTAGTGCTGAGCAGTACTTTTTTATGAAAAAAAATGTTAAATATATGATAATGTAGTTAAGTCAAAATAGATAATATAAATGTAACTAGTGATACATTTAAAAAGCTTTGATTCGCTAAACAATGGAAGCATGCCACACAAAAATGAGAATATTACTAGTACCCCAAAACTAAAATTCTACATTAATTCAATTAGCCCCAGAATTTTCAAGGAAGAAATGGAGGGTGGGGAGAACGAGGACACAAAGGCCTTCTAAATGCCCTACCTCAATTCTGGGATAGTGTATGGGTTTGAAACTGGACAATCAATGGGTCTGCGCTGCTTGTCACTACTTGAGCCAATTAAGCAGAGACAGGGTTGAATAATATATGAACACTTATTTCAATACTGCTGGCAGGATGGGAGAGCAGAGGTCATCCACAAAAACCTGCTCTGCCCCTCCCCACAAGCCAGCTGCTTATATTGGGTAGAAGGACAAATATTACATGGGGAAGTAGGAAAAAGGGTATGCCAAATGGGCAGTTAACAGGTAATGCAGGCTGGAGATTTGCAAAGGCCTGTGGGTATGCCAAGGCTGGGGGTCTTCAAAGGGCTGGCAATATGCAAAGGACTGGGGTCTTCATTGGGCTGGTGGTTCTGGTTTCTGCCACAGGTTGTTAATCTTTCCATAATAATGGGCAGTTCCCAGCTGGGGAGGATGGGCCACATTTCCAGGTGAGCTCCCAGATCCCACATGCAACACCCAGCCAGGTTAGAATGTGCCTTCTTTAATCAGAACAAAACAATCACAGTTAACAGAGCATGATTAATATTTCTTACAATTATAGCTGGCCCCAATATTCTATTTCTGCCCCTATCTTTTCCCCACTGCTTTTTTTAATCATCTCATATCTATGAGATTAGTTTTAGATGAAAAATCTCATCCTGCTCAACTGCATTTGCTTCTGCCTTAAAAGCAGTTCTTGGGGATAGAATACAGCAAATGCAGGATCTAGAAAGAGGAAGACATTGAATACAGCAGCAAGCAGTTAAACTACAAAAAAATGAACAGGAGAAAAGTTTAAAAGAATTTCCACAACTCAGACAGGTTGGGTAACCATGAAGTTGGATAACTCAAAACCGCAAAATAACCCTTCTCCTGTTTTACCTTGGTTTCCCTAATTTGTTGAATGTTAGTTTCTATCAACTGAGGATTGTCAGAAAGATTAAAATAGCACATTCCTTTAAATTCCTCACAACCCATGGTAGACCGCAATAGCAAATAACTTGGAACTGCCTCTCTGACCTGGCTTAGCTCTGGAAGTGGCATTCGGGGCTTTTACCATGCCACAAGCCAGCTGGGCCACTTCTATATGAAGGGAGCCTACCAATACTAGCATAATAAAAATGGTTAAAGCAGTATATTCAGCAGGGCTCCACAGGTGCCCTTCAAAAAATGCATCTCCATACCTCATGCCTTATCGAATAATTTAATGGGAAAACAGCATATGATTTACAAATTCAACTCGCGTTGATGACTGTCTTACTGTCCATTTGAAAGAGAAACAAAAACTTAAAACCAAGAACACAAAACACGTAGACCCCCTTGTATATGATATAGGATAGAAACAACTGAGGAGAGAGAACTGTGAAAACCAGCATCTATCACGTAGATCAGTGGAAAAACAGTCTCTACACCAGTACAACTTCAAAAAAATAATGTAATTTATATTCATGATGATTTCCTCTGAAATTCTGAATATTGTCATCAATATGGCATATGTTAATTTATTATAAAGGCACTAATTTCTAGTTTAAGGAAATGTTCCCTGTTGTGCACTTTTCTCATTGTTACAGAGGGGAGCACTTTCTCTACTCTTACCTATAAGCTGTCAGTCATTCACCTGCAAACATCTTGACTCAATTCCTGCAGTCTTTTGGAAACAAACATCTCAAATGACCCCAGCAGATATGGCCTAAAGTTAGAGGGTGATTAGAACTAACTTTTAAATAAAATTATGGAACAAAAAAAATTAAACAAAACCAACCAAACACCAAAGTTATATTGTTACCATTGCAAAACTTAACTTGATTTAAACCCTTAGCTCCCCCTGCAAATGCCTTTGAGATAGAATATATCCAATAATAGTAATAATTTTTATCAGTTGAATATTTAAAATAGCAACAATAAATGTTTATTTTGTGCCAGCCACGACTCTAAGCATTTTACATATATTTTTACTCATTTTATCCTCACAACAATGCTTTGAGATTTAGATGCTATTATCATCATCATCCTCACTTTACAGTTGAAGAAACTGAGCCACATTAAGAAACTTGCCTAAGGTTACACATCTAGTGAGTGGCTGAGCCAGGATTTGAGCCCAGGTAGTCTGAATAATGCACCTAAATAATTAACTATTATCAAGTAACCCTCAACCGTGTCCACACATTAGAAGCACTGGGTCCAGGCCACACCCAGACTAGATACATCATGGTTTCTGGGGATGATTCCCAAGCAGTAGGATTTATAAAGCTCCCCAGGTGGGTCCAATGTACAGCCAAATTGAGAACCACAGAACGATGCTCTATTGCTCTAATGATTGCAAGGCCAACCTTAACTCTGAGGTGATCCACTTAATATAATTTGACATGAAAATTAACATCAATTTGAAACTAACTTAATTAATAAAACATATATTAAGTTGCTAATTGAATGGAAGACTGGCGATTACCTGAAAGAACTGTAAACTACTGCTTTCTCAGAACACAGCTTCTGCCTCCGAATTTAAAACACATCGAGCTTCCCAGACCTACATTTACTTCATCCCCCAAAAAGGGGGGGAGGGTAGATTAAAGGAGTAGAGGCCCGGTGCACGAAATTCATGCACGGGGGGTGGGGTGGAGGGTCCCCTCAGCCTGGCCTGCACCCTCTCCAATCTGGGATCCCTCTTGCAATCCAGAACCACTGGCTCCTAAGTGCTCACCTGCCTGCCTGCCTGAGGCCCCTAACTGCTCTCCTGCCTGCCTGATAGCCCTAATGCTCCCCTGCCGGCCTGATGGCCCTAACTGCTCTCCCCTCCTGGCCTGATCCCTCTAACTGCCTATCTGCTCTCTCCTCTTGGCCTGATCCCCCTAACTGCCTATCTGCTCTCTCCTCCTGGCCTGATCCCCCTAACTGCCTATCTGCTCTCTCCTCCTGGCCTGATCCCCCTGACTGCCTATCTGCTCTCTCCTCCTGGCCTGATCCCCCTAACTGCCTATCTGCTCTCTCCTCCTGGCCTGATCCCCCTAACTGCCTATCTGCTCTCCCCTCCTGGCCTGATCCCCCTAACTGGTCATCTGGTCTCCCCTCCTGGCCTGATCCCCCTAACTGCCTATCTGCACTCCCCTCCTGGCCTGATCCCCCTAACTGCCCATCTGCTCTTCCTCTCTGCACCTGCAGACCTGCACCTTCCTCTCTGCACCTGCAGGCCCCGGTGCAGGAGTGCTGAGAGCTCTCCACCAAGGCCCCGCCCCCGTTCTGACCACCCTCCGGGCTGGGCGGCGCCACGGGCCTGCGCATGCCACTGCCAGGGGGGGCCACCCCTGGCAGCAGCCTCATGTCCCAGTGGCACAAGTCCTTGTCCCCGTCCCCGCCCACCAGCTCCTGTACATGGTTGTGACTGGGACACCATTAGGACCAATTAGCATATTACCTCTTTATATATATAGATATCTATATATGTATTTACATAGATACATGTAGTAGTATCACATATACATAAATACACATATACATAGATACATATAGTATCACCGGATTCGTGCACCGTTGGGGTCCCTCGGCCTGGCCTGCATCTTCTCTCAACCTGGGACCCCTCAGGGGATGTCGGATTGCTGGTTTCAGCCCGATCCCCACAGGCCAGGCTGAGGGACCCCACCAGTGGACGAATCCATGCAATGGGCCTCTAGTATGCATATAAGATCTTACGTTAATCTCTTCCTACCTTCCCCTCTCCCCACTTTCCTCTGAGATTCATCAGTCTGTTCCATGTTTCCATGCCTGGGTGTTGAGCGTCTGCTCCCTGCTGGTCAGTGCACATCATAGCTATCAGTTGAACGGTCAAACAGTCAAACAGTTGGCCGGTCACTCAGGCTTTTATATATATAGATATATATACACACATATACATTTATATATACAGTAGGTCCTCAAATAGGTCCTTTTGTTCAACATTGTTTCATTATAACACTAATGAGAAAACAAGTCAATTCCCTGCCAGGGCCACTGTCTGTGTAGAGCGTGCACATTCTCTCCATGTCTGCATGGTTTTCTCTGGGCACTCGGGTTTCCTCCCTCTTCCCAAAGCTGTGCACGTGAGGTGAACCGGTGTGTCTCCACTGTCCCCATCTGAGTGAGTGTGGGTGTGGGTGTGAGTGTGCCCTGTGATGCAAGGACATCCTGTCCAGGGCTGGTTCATGCCTGTAGCCCTGAGCTGCAGGAGATGCTCCAGCCACCAGAGACCTGAACTGGAATCGGGGGGCGGGGGGAGGGGGAGAAGATCTTACTTGTTTTATTCATATTTCTTTTTTTCCCCCCACTTACTCATTTTATTTATTTAATTTTTATTTTTCAAATTACAGTTTACAATTCAATATTAGTTTGTTATTCAACTTTCTTAAAAGTATGTATAGCTCACTTTTATTTCAATGTTTAATAATATAAGTGTTTTGGGTCTTTATTTAGAAGCTTGGTGATGTTTTTTTGTGACCAGAAAGAGGCCATACGAACTTACCTCTTGTTTATATCAAGTAGCCTATGGTAAAATTCGTTTTGTTAGACGTCATTTCACTTAAAGCCACAGTTTCCAAGACCACATTAAGTGAGTACTTACTGTATACATAATACACACACACACACACCAGAATGTGATTCCTGGGAAGAAAGCTAAGCTCTAAAGCTGGCTTTTGCCCTGAGGTCACTTGTCTAACTCCAGCGTACTTGGGCTTTGGTTTAAGGCCCAGCAGGCAGGAACACAGCAAATGGGGAATCTGCTCACATCCAGCCTGTCTCCCTTTACAAACCTGAGTAGAGCCTTTTTAATTCTCACAAAGGAGCTACACAGCTAAGAGAAGCACTGCTCACAAAGTCCAGGTTCTCAAACAAAACCCAAGCCCTGCCACAGGGTAACACCACCATCAAGAGCCACTCACCACACTATGCTCCCAGATGAATGCAAGGGATGTGCCTGCCTCAAATCCTGGCCATGGGTAAAAGAAGAAGGAAACAAAAAATCAGCCCTATGAATTCATTACAACAAACCAAACTCATGCAAGTCTGCAGCACAAATTCATACAAAAAAATCAGGGGCCCAAACACCCTAAAGCAGAAAGTTTAATGTGAAGGGACACCGTTAGTGATACCTCAGGCACAGAGCAGAAGCAAAAAAGTATCTTCTGGAAGAATTTGTCTATGACCTACACCTGGAAGAATCCCCACAGCTAAAGATATGAGAAAAATGAATAGCTGACAGTTTTAAATGAATCAGTTAATTAGTTATTCACACACACACACACACACACACACACACACACACACACACCACACACACATACACACAAAGCTAAGAAACAAGACAGGATGAGTAATAGCCAGCAGAATCAGATTCACAGAGACTGGAATTACCAAATTCAGAATATAAAATAACATATTTCAATACGTTTAAAGCAATAAGCAACTTGAAAACAAAGTCAGTAAAAATCCTATATAATAAAAGGCTAATACGCAAATTGACCGAACAGTGGAACAACCCATCGCTATGACATGCACTGACCACCAGGAAGCAGACACTCAACACAGGAGCTGCCCTTTGGTGGTCAGTGTGCTCCCACAGGGGGAGCGCCGCTCAGCCAAAAGCCGGGTTCATGGCTGGTGAGCGCAGCTATGGTGGCGGGAGCCTCTCCCACCTCCACGGCAGCATTAAGAATGTCTGACTGATGGCTTAGGGAGCGGGCTTAAGCCGTCAGTTTGACATCCCTCAAGGCTCCCAGACTGCAAGAGGGAGCAGGCTGGGCTGAGGGACCCCCACCACCACCACCAAGAGTGAATGAATTTCATGCACTGGACCTCTAGTTAACAACTAAGCAAATATTAAGAAGTAAAATAACAAAAAAATCACCGGTTTCCAGAAATAAAAAATTGACATTGAAATAAAAAACAAAATGGATAGATTTAACAACAGATTAAAATAAGGCAAAAAAAGACATTTTCAGACAAAAACTCAGAGTTCGTCCACAAGAGACTCTCACTTAAGGGAAGTCTACAAAATTCTGGTGGGAAAAAGTTATCCCAGATAGATGATCAAAAATGCAAAAATTATTAAGCAAAAAATATGGCAAATATGTGGATAAGTGTAAATAAACATCCTCTTTAAACAATAACAAAATCTTAAATCTCACGTGATTAATAATTTTCTTTAAATAGACTAAGTACACAATAACAATAGCATATGGCAAAGGAGAGTAATGAGTTAAAATGTAAGGTTTTACTTGGGAGAGAGAAAAGAGACTGATTAAATTTAGACTTTCATAAGTAAAGTATGCATGTTAAAATTCCTAGGGTTATAGATTAAAAAATATAGCAATAAAATATGTAACAAACTAGCACAGGTAGGAATGTGATGAGAAAAAAATTATCAGTGCAAAAAAATATATGCAAGAAATAAAGGCATACATAGAAAGTACACAAAGAAATAAATCCAAATTCATGAAGAATAATTAGAATAGATTGTGTATTTTTTTAAAAAGAAAAGAAAGAGGAGATACTAAATATATGAAGCAGTTATGTTAGGGTCATCAGGAGAGAAGGGGGATACCATAGGGTAGGAAGGCAGACACAGAAAACTTAATTCTCCAAGGGTTTAAAAAGCTAAAATATTCCCATGTGAGCCTTTGCCTTACCAGACATGAACTCTAAATTAAATCCGATGTAATAGTTGATCCTTAATGTACACAAAAATCACCTGGGCACTTATTAAAATGCAGATTCTGATTCAGCAGTTCTGGGTGGGGCCTTAGATTCTGCATTTCCAGCAAGTTCCCAGGTAGCACCGATGCTGCTAGCGCTGGATCCCAGTTTGAGTAGCAAAAAAATCAGAGTATATGATCAACATAGATTTAATTTCTTTACAGATAGGCTAATCAATAAGGTAGATATAATGCAGAGAAAAGGAAGGACAGGCCCAGGATATAGCTGCAAGTCCAAACTCCAAAAGTTTGAAAACAAAGTTTTGTTTGGTTGTTTTTTTAAGTTTGATACGAAGACTCCATAGGAAGCAACGCCTTTTGTGTTTTTATCTCATTTCAATATTCATGCATTTCACTGTCGAGACCTTAGTGTGTTTGATTAAAAAGTGCTGCCCTGCTAAACAACCAAAAAATCTTGAATTCCAAAATACATCTGTGCCAGAGGTTTTGGGGAAGGGGCTGTGGACCCATAATGCATTTCTGTCATTCCTTGACTAATCAGAGCTTTTGTGATCTTTTTATAAACATTTGCTTCTAAAGTACAGAACATTGGGATCAGAAAAGAAAATGTAATTATTCAGTCTCACAAAAAAACTTTTTTTTTTCCAGGAAATTACATACTTAAGGTAAATTCCAAGTCGTCACTCACTTGGGGTTTTATTTCTGTTACCTGAAAACAACATGACACTGACCTAATTTCAGCTTGTAAGTGGATAGGCACTGAGCATCTTCCAGGCAGAGCTCCCTCCTTAGACAAGCCATTCTTTGAAAAGAAAGAGATGCCACATTAGCTTAAAATAAGCTAAAAAAAAAATCTTTGGACATAATTAAAATATATCTATGTAAAAAGTAAGTCACAATCTAGGTGACACCAAAATTGCTAGTTGCTGAGTTTGAAGTAGTAACATGCAGAGCTATATATAGACACAAAAATCTTTAGAGAAATCTCTGGTCCCATACAGGGCTTTTCCCAACGGTTAGTTACCTTTGATTCCCAAAGCATGAAACCTGGAGAGATAGAAAGGGTACTCTCCCATGACCTGTTCCCTCCCCACGGTCAAAGCACACACCATCACAAATTAAAAGTACTTCCAGGAGCCCTAGCTGGTTTGGCTCAGTGGATAGAGTGTCAGCCTGTGGACTGAAGGGTCCCAGGTTAGATTACAATCAAGGGCACATGCCCAGGTTGCCAGCTTGATCCCCAGTAGTGGGCATGCCGGAGGCAGCCAATCAATGATTCTCTCTCATCATAGATGTTTCTATCTCTCTCTTCCTCTCCCTTCCTCCCTGAAATCAATAAAAAATATATATATTTTAAAAAAGTACTTCCAGGAGAGGAATAAAGTCGTCACATCAGGTGTTGCTTCATTTGTTCCTTTTGAGATCCCTGCACATTTTATGAAGAATTTGAAACTCTCACCTGCACAGAAAGATGACATACTTCCACACATTTACAGTAGACACACTAACCTCAGTCCATAAAGTAAACGATAGCAAGCACATCAATCAACAGAGACATGATTGAATAATGAGGGCCACTTCCAAGAGCCGTGTGAACCACAAGTGCCTTCCACTACCTGCTCCTTTTAAAATGGTCAATTTGAAAATCCTCCCCGTCCAAGAGAGGCTCTGTCAAAGGTGTGAAAAGAAACCTGATGATCCTAGTGATTTGTGAGGCTTTTGTTGTTGTTTTAAGGACAAGAAGAGTATAGCATTAGAAAGATCACTTAAGATATTTTTACTTACTTAAATTTATAGGGGTGACATTGGTTAATAGCATTATATAAGTTTCAGGTGTACAATCCTATAATACAACATCTGTATACTGCATGTGTGCTCACTGCCCATAGTCTAGTCTCCTTCCATCATCATACATTTGAACCCCTTTACCTTCTTCATCCTCCCCCATCCACCACCTTCCCCTCTGGTAACCACTGTTGTGTGTGTCTATGAGTTTGTTTCTGTTGCTTATTTGTTGCACTCTGTGTCATTCGAGGAATGATTGCATAAAGAATAGGTGGTACATATATAAAATGTAATACTACTCAGCCATAAAAATGATGAAATATTGCCATTTGCAAAACATGGATGGATCTTGAGAAAATGATGTAACATGAAATAAATCAGATGGAAAAGGACAGGAACCATAAGATTTCACTCACATGTGGGATAGAAATATCATTTTAAAGGGATAAATTTTATTGGGAAGTCAAGGATGGTTGAAGTAAACAATGAATGAGTCTCCTCCTAACTTTACCAAATTAAACAACACTTGCAGTAAGGTATTTTATACCATCAGTTCACCCACAAAAATATGTTACTGTAGGAATCCATTTAAAATAATTTCAAGAAATAGTTGTTGCCAATAGGGATAAAGTTGTTTCCAATCGGATAAAGCCCCAGCAGATCCACAAATCTTGACCTGTGAACTATTTTGTGAAAATCAGTAATGGAAGGAAAAAATTAATTCTTCCCCACTCTCCACCAAAATAGATTAAAATAAATAGGCAACTTGGAAATCAAAATAAAATCAATGCTAGATGCTGAGAGGACATTTTCAAAGTGTGCCAGCTGGACATTTAATAAAAGTGGTAATTATCATATTTCAGTTTTAATTCAGAAGACTCTCCTTCTGGGCAACATATGTTGATCATTGGTAAAATTTCTCCTAAAAACACACTATACATGAGAATATTTACAGGATATTTTTTAATATATTGAAATAAATCCTATCAAGAGTAATATGCAAATTGACCATACCTCCACCACACCCACAAGCCACTCCCACAAGCCCATCAGGAGCAAGTATGCAAATTAACCCAACCAAGATGGCTGTGGCCACGGAGAGAGCAGGAAGCTTGGGTTTCCCCGGCAATGGAGGAAGCCAAGCTTTCCGCCTGCCCTGGCCTGCCTTAGCCTCTGCTTAAGGCTACAAAGTTTCAATTATAGAAGATAAATAAATCCCAGATACCAGGGCCTCTGCTTGGGTCACCAGGGGGCGTGACTGGCCTGCAAACCACCACAGGCCCCTCTCCCAGGCCGCCCCACGCCCCAAGGAAACCCTCACCCTGATCAGGGACACCCTTCAGGGCAAACCAGCCAGCTCCCACCCGTGCACCAGGCCTCTATCCTATCTAATCCTCCTATCTAATAAAAGAATAATATGCAAATTGACCATCACTCCAACACACAAGATGGCTTCCCCGATGTGGTCAAAGGTGACTGACCCCATGTGGACACAAGATGGCCACCACAAGATGGCCAGCAGGGGAGGACAGTTGGGAGGGACCAGGCCTGCAAGGGAGGGCAGTTGTGGGTGATCAGGCCAGCAGGGGAGGGCAGTTGTGAGGGACCAGGCCTGCAAGGGAGGGCAGTTGGGGGTGATCAACCCTGCAGGAGAGGGCAGTTAGTGGTGATCAGGCTGGCAGAGGAGGGCAGTTAGGGGCAAACAGGCTGGCAGGGGAGCAGTTAGGCAACAATCAGGCTGGCATGGGAGTGGTTAGGGGGTGATCAGGCTGGCAGGCAGAAGCGGTTAGGGGCAATCAGGAAGGCAGACAGGTGAGCAGTTGGGAGCCAGCAGTCCTGGATTGTGAGAGGGATGTCCGACTGCCCGTTTAGGCCCGATCCTACCTGGATCGGGCCTAAACGGGCAGTCGGACATCCCTCAAGGGGTCCCAGATTGGAGAGGGTGCAGGCTGGGCTGAGGGACACACACCCCCATGCACGAATTTTGTGCACCAGGCCTCTAGTCTATTATAATAGTTCTAGCCAGTAATACCCTAGATATTATAAAAAATAATAAGATTCATCTGTGATATCAAATGTATTTACATATATAATATACTTTATAATATACTTTAAAACTGCCATATCTTTGATGGGGACATTTTTATATTTCCAAAGCAAGTTTGTTTGTTTTTTAATTCAGTGATTGCTTCATGAAATAAATACACATGACAAATCTTCAGGAGAGAGATTTCTCTGTGTGCTATTTAACAACCAGATAGATGACACCTATCTAATGATCTCTCATTTGTGACACACCAAAGCTTCTTTTGTTGTGCCAACCAAGACCTTATCTTCAATTTTATCACTATAGCTGAGGCTTGGTGGCCCCATGAAATGACACCCTTGCAATTCTAGCCTGTCAGTTAAACTGCTACAAAGCAGTGGAACTCGGTGGGATCTAACAATCACTAAGAATTCAGTGCTGCTTTCTTACTCATCTCCTTTTATGGATGAAGACAAAGAAATCGTTGCCGAATTTTGATGACCTGCCCAAGAATATCAGCATGTCTATCCTGGCACAAAATGAGTTGAATTCGTATTTGAAAAATACATTTTTCCCCAGACATGCGGCACAAGTGATTTTTTAAAGGTCTTTTTTGTTTTTTTAGATTAAGCTTGAAGAAAGCTGCCAACACTTTATTTGAAAGGTATTTCCAGGTCATTTTCTCCAGTGCCCCAACTTCAACAATTTGACATCAGTGGCCTCTGAATCCATTGACTTGGCCACCTCTTCATGGTCATTTACCTGCCTTATGGCTTCACCTTCCTTGTCATCCAACCTGGCCCATTGTACTACACAATTAATCACTCTTGTACCTTTGTCCCCAGTCCATCTCTGCCTCTCTCTTCTTCTATATTATTCTGTTGGCAAAACTACAACCTTGATTAAGTACGATCATCCTGATTCTCTTCCTATATCAGAGAAACTGACCCAATCTAGAGAAAATAAACAAGTGTACTGGCAGGCTCTATTTAAAGATAGGACACTAATCTCAAAAGGCTTTCAGATCTGCTCAACAACCTTTCCAACTGCCCTTGCCAACTTACATTCCTGCTGCTGGAAAACTATTTTATGTTTCCTTTCCTCACACTCATCTGATCATTTTGATTCTTATTTTTCTTAGAAAACAGGAGCAAGCAAAAGATAACACAGCATCTTCCCACAGCTATGTATACTCACCTATATGTAACTGCACAAATATAGTACATTCACCTATATGTAACTGTACAAAACTAGATCATGCAATGCCTTAGTTTCAGCTAAAATGCCCAGACCCCACTTGATACACTGGATTCACATCCCCTCATGCCTACTTACAGAGAGCCTTCTACTCACTCCTTTATTTCTACTGAATAATCCCCATCAATTTTCAAATGTGTTATAATAGCTTTCACCTTTAAGAAAATATGCTAAATATTTCTGACTTCACATCCTATATAGCTATTCACCCCTACTCCTCCCCATAGCAAAAATAAATAAATAAATAAATAAAAGTCTCTCAAGAACCATCCTCTCTCATCTCTCATTCTCACCTGAACCAATTTCAATCAGGTTTTTGCTGCTCACTCAACTCCTGACACTGTCAATGGATATTGTCAATGTCACCATGATCTCATGATGCTATATCTAATGTTAAAGTGGTGGTCAAAGTCCTCAGCCTCTCAGCAACATCCCCATGGCTCTTCACTCCTCCCTTGATCTTGGCCCTCTCTTCTTGCAGCTTTGAGACACTTCATTTGCCGATTGTCCTCCTGTCCTCGATGGTTGTTCCTTCTCAGTCTCCTCTTTTGGTTCCTCTTCAGCTCCTAATCTTAATATTGGGAGGAGCCCAAACACCCAACCTTGTTCCTTCAGCCCTAACGGCTCTCCTGAACTCCAGGCTCATATATGCAATGGCCACCTTCCTTTGAATAGGTATCAGCATCTCAAACATTTTCCTCATCTAAGATAATGGCATCATCATTCAGCCAGATGCTCAGGCCAAAGTTCAAATCCAGTTAGAAAATCCAAACTGCAATACATTCAAAACATATCCTGGCCCAGTTGTTGTGACTCAGTGGTTGAGCATTGACCCAGGAACCAAGAGGTCCTCAGTTCAACTCCCTCTCAGGGCACATGCCCAGGTTGCAGGCTCGATCCCAGGTGGGGGTGGGCAGGAGGCCAATCAATGTGTCTCTCCCATTGATGTTTCTATCTTTCTATTGCTCTCCCTTCCTCTCTCTCTAAAATCAATTAAAGCACATCTAAAAAAAATAAAAACATATCCTGAATCCAACCATCACTTACCAACTGCACCCAAGTCCCACCTGGACTCATGTATAAGCCCCTAACCCTTGCCTTTTACAGCCTACTCTGGGATCATCTATAATAATAAAAGCATAATATGCTAATTAGACCGGACGTCCTTCCAGACGACCTTCCTAAAGAAGCTGGGGCTGCAGCCACGGGATTGAGGGATCCAGGCAGCCCCCGCGGCTGCAAGGGAGTGATCCAGGCAGCCGCCGTGGCTGTGGAGGCCTACTCTTGCACGAATTTCATGCATCGGGCCTCTAGTCCATTTAAAACAGAAAGCAGATCATGGCTCTTCCACATTCAAAACCCTGATGACTACCCATCAGATGCAGAAAGGTCCAGAAGGCCCTGGTTATCTGGCTGCTGACTACCTCTGCGGCTTTATCTCCTCCCAGATTCTCCCTTGCTCACCCCTCTCCAGCCACACTGGCCTCCTTGCTATTCTCCAAACACCTACAATGTCCCTGGCCTTCACAATTGCTCTTTTTGTCCACTAAAGCATTCTTCCCTGGGTATTGATATGGCTCTCCCCCTCACTTCCTTTAATTTCTTGTTCAGACAGGGCTTTTTTTGAACAGCCTATCTAAAATTATTCACCGTGCCATTCTATAGTCCATCTGCCCGCTTTATTTGTCTCCCTAGCACTCATTCACTAACGTTATGCTGTATCTGAAAGGGTTAAAGAGAATAAAACAGGGCAGAGAAAATTTATTGTGCTTAGCAGGTATCTTGCAGAAAGCTTGCAGCCTTGAGCACGGCATAGCCTAGATAACCACTAGACACCTGGCATGGGAGGAACCAAGGACGGATCGGACCTTTATGTCAGCAGAGCGGCTTGCAGCCAGCAAGGATTAATAAAAACCTTTCTCCCCCTTCAGTCTCTACTGACTCCTTTTTGTCTGACTCAGCCTGTCTGCATCCAGGCACCTGAAATAAAAGCTTTCTTGATACATTACAGCCTCATGTCGTAGGTGCGCGACCCCAGCCCACTCCGAAATTTTCAGTATCTTTACATGTTTACTTGTTTATTACCCAGCTCCCTCACTAAAATGTAAGATTCATTAAGCTGAGACTCTGCTTATTCCTCACTGTACCCACAACATCTAGAGCTGGGCCTGATTTATACCAGATGCCCAATAAATGTTTGTTGAATGAATTACCAATTTAACCAATCTGAGCTATAAGGATGTGTAGTCAAGCAGGCTGTCCCCACATACCAAGAAGATTAAGAACAATTTTGATTCATAGATGCCATCAAAGAAAGCCTACATTATTTTAAATATTCTTCATTCTATTTCCTAGACAGGTAATAAGATAGAAAGAACAATAGAGAGATTATGCATTGGTCTTCTTACCCCCTGTTTCAGATTAAAGATATCATGCATCCACTGGCTAATTAACAGCAAATCTTAAGCCCCTGCATAGCTAGTTGGATCTATTGTGATCTGAAAGTCTCATGGGAAGGAAAAGCTATTTTTTTCCAGTTGAAATTAGGGTCTCAGGGGTATGCACAAAAATCTTAATCTTAGGATATAATCAGCTTCTCTCTTATTCAGTAATAAGTATGGCTAAATAAGGAATACAGTGAAATAACTAGTATTTTCTTCACTATGCAAATGAATCTTCTCTGCCCAATTAGATCACAAGCTGTCTGAGTATAGGGGTACACCTTTGACCCTCTTTAATGGTCAGAATAGGTTAGATTACACTGGTCATGCCAAATCCAGTCCTTTATGCCAACAAAAGAATACTGCTTAAGACACATATCTACATGTTGGTTGGCTACAATTCAGTTTATCACAGTTGATTAAAGACTCAGAAAGATAGAGCCTCCATCTCAATACTTGCTTTCACAGTCACTGCAACATAGGATGGAATGTGGCGAATCATTTTCCCATTCTCCGACACTTTGCTCACATTTTATTGGCCAAATCAAGTCCTCCCTACCTTCAAAGGAGGAAGGACAGTATAATACTATGATCCTGCCAGAATATTTGCAGCCTTTACAACTGCCACATTCCTCTTACACAGCCTTGAACAATAACTTTTACCTAATAGTAGGCAAAGACATTTCTGTTTAGCTCATTCATTCTACCCAGTCACATATGTGATCACACAATTGGCCTTTCAATGGAGAGTCCCAACCCCAAATGGTAAAATTCCT
This sequence comes from Cnephaeus nilssonii, assembly GCF_951640355.1. Lineage (NCBI taxonomy): Eukaryota > Metazoa > Chordata > Mammalia > Chiroptera > Vespertilionidae > Cnephaeus > Cnephaeus nilssonii. The sequence continues at coordinate 85,466,557 of NC_137075.1, read as the reverse complement.
GAAAAGAAGAAAAAAGAAAAAAATTCATGTTTCAAAAATAAAAAGCAAAATTAAATAATGCTACGTTTCCTAGGAGTTACATAGTAGCAACCAAAAGCTTCCATCACTGATGCATAAAATGTATTTTAGAATAAAACACTAGTAAACAAAACTCTGCTCATGCTTCCTTGGCGATGCTTCTAATTTTGCAGGCACCTGGGAGAAGACCTTTTTAGGTATAATCCAGGTATACCTGTGGCCATCTACATGAATATAAATGTGCTCTGACCTGGTGATTTCAAATTCAGCTAACGATGATCCAGAAGCCAGGGAACAAGATAAGATGAATGAATAACTAAAACGGTTTGGTGTCTATGCAGAGATTTGTATATGACAGACTAAGTACTCTTCATAAGCAAATGACAAGACAGACATGACAGATAAAATGAACATAGAAGAATATCTGCAGTATTCCAGGTTTTTCTAGTTCAGGTTACAGAAGAGCTTATGAACCATAGTAAAAAAAAAAAAAGTGGGGGACAGAAGTGCTAAATATAAAGAAAATTGTATAAGCAAGTATGGAACTGAAGAGTAAATGAATAAATGCTTACTGAGAACGTACTTATATACCGTATCAAATAACTTTATTATAAGCTTTCATGTTCCACACAGACCTGTGAACACCTACACTTTCCCATTTCCTTCACTGATATAAGAGGAGAGTTTAAATGATCAAAGACCTAATGGAAAGAGGTTTGATGACTGAACCCCCTTTGAGTACCTGGCCTGGTGTCCCCTCACAGCATAGGACATTGGTGGACAGAGAAGAGAAACTTCTTTTTTCTTTCTTTCTTTATAGTTTTATTGATTTCAAAGAGGAAGGGAGGATAGAGAGATAGAAACATCAATGATGAGAGAGAATCGTTTATCGGCTGCTTCCTGCACGCCCCCTACTGGGGATTGAGCCCACAACCCAGGCATGTGCCCTTGGCCAGAATCGAACCTGGGACCCTTCAGTCTACAGGCTGATGCTCTATCCACTGCACCAAACTGGCTAGGGTGAAGAGAAACTTCTTGATGCATCTCAACAGTCATGCTTCTTCCGTCGTGGAGACTTATTTGAAGAGTGTGATTTAGGCAAACAAGGAAGCAGACAGCTGAACAACACATAATAGTACTCCAGCAGAGTGGTCTTAGTCACCTCTGGCTGCCGTAACAAAGTCTCAGATTCGGGGCTTAAGCAATAACAACGTATATTCTCACAGTTCTGAGGCTAGATATTCCAGATCAAGGTTTGGCAGGGTTCCGGTTCTGGCTTGCAGATGGCCACCTTCTTACTATGTCCTCACATGGCCTTTCTTTCGTGCTCAGATGGACTCATTCTTGTTCTCTCTCTGTCTCTCTCCTCTTATAAGGCCACTAATCCAATCACCAGGGCTCCACCCTCATGACCTAATTTAACTCTAATCACCTCCCAACATATCCATTGGCAGGGGGCACACAAACACTTAGCCCATAACAAGAGGTGATAAGAAAACATGGATTCTTCTCTGAAGCATGAGCTCTAAACAAAGGGCCAGGTTTAAAACAACACGGTACCTTGTTTTAAGTGCCAGGGTACTGAAGAGTTAAATGACGGTGCACAGTAAGAAAAATGACCTCATTCAGCTTTTGAGTGAAGCAACACACAACAAGTTTTCTCTCATCACACTCTCCCAAACTATGTCCCTGCTCTGTTTCCAGGGTAAACCCTTCCAAATTGTGTTAGAATAATTTCGAATGATGAACAGATGCACACATACAAGGCTTCCAAACAAAGGCATGGTAAAAGCTGAAAGATTGCCTTCCTGCTCTGGTTCCCAAAGTCCCTGAGAAAAGAGCATTGAAAATAAATCCAGTTGTGAACTGCTAACATGAATTAACCACTTCCTTAATGCTAGGCACTGGGTTAATTGCTTTTTAGATATAGCCTAACGTAATATTTATAATAACCCATCTTACAGATAAAGAAACCAAGGCCCAGAAATGTTAAACAATTGGAACAATATTACACAATCAAAAACATGAGAATCAGGTTTCAAACAATTTGCTTTCTAGCCACAAAAACAACTTGTTGGGTCATGGCTAGCTATGGGACCACAAGCAAGTGACCTAATTTCTCTGGAATTCAGTTTTTCATCTGTAGAGTGAAGGAGAGAGGATGACCACTAAAGTATGTTTTCCTTTCTCAAGTTTTACGATTACTTTTAAATTACACTTGGCTGAAAATAAACACAAAAACACTTTTTATGCCTACCTTACAGAGTCTGTTCCAAAGAATAAATTATTAATGGATACAAAAAAAAATGCTTCTGATGATGAATAACCATGCCATTTTAGAGTTTTGTTATCATCATTTGGCGACCAAAAAAGGAACTCTCAACTCTAACCAGCTCTCTTAAAATATTTAACTCAGAAACACAGTATGAGGATGAGCAGATACTCCCCTTAAAAGAAACCCCTTCAAAATGTATGCTCAATCAGCAGCTGCTTCATTCCATGAACTTCAAAGAAAATTTTCTGAAGACAAGTGTCTAACAAGTTTTTAAGACCCTTGTTGAAGCTTCAGCATATCTCGGAAAACTGGATTGATTACAGCCACGCCTTCCGCAAGTCAATGTCTGTGCTCTGGAAATACTCACATGGAAGATGACAAGCAAAAAAAAGAAAAAAAAAATCATGAACTGACAATCTGATAAGCAGCATCATATACCAGCAAACATTTTCACCATGGCAGATTTAATGGCAGTTACTCAGAGGTGTCATTTTTGCCTCGTGGTATCCAGAGACGGTCTGATCCTGAAGCTCAACATTTTCACTGTACAAAAAGTCAAATACAGCCCAGCCATCATGGCTCAGTGGTTGAGCATCATCAATCTATGAACCAGGAGGTCACAGTTAGATTATTGGTCAGGCCATATGCCCAGGCTGCAGGCTCAATCCCCAGTAGGAGGCATGTAGGAGGCAGCCGATCAATGATTCTCTCTCATCATTGATGTTTCTATCTCTCTCTCCCTCTCCCTTCCTCTCTGAAATCAATTTAAAAAATGCTTTTAAAAAAAGCCAAATACATAAAGTCACTACGCCCCTCCAAAATTAGCTGCAGACACACCAAATTAGACAGCAATTGCTTTGACTGCCCCGCAGACACTTAGCCCCTTATCCCTGACAGTTTACCCCCTTTTATAGGAAACCTGATCCTTTCTCCATTCCCGCCATGAGGTTGACAATCATATGCCCACCTTCTGTGCACAGTTAACTGTAACCAACTCTGAGCCAGAGCCTTCACTGGGCGATGCCCTGGAGCTGGGATAGGCAATATGCTCCCCTCCCAGTGCAGCTGGGAGGGATGAGGCAGGACTCTTACCAAAAGCCACATCTGCCACGAAGCAGGAGAAGCCAGGCATAGAAGGATGCAGACAGGAACAGAGGCTTGGGATCCTGGACCTCAGCAGTGCCCCTGTCCTGCTCTTTGTTACATAAAGCAGTAAATTCCTTTTTGCTTGCTTGGCTTGGTCTTTGCTCCCTTGTATCCCAATGTGTCCCAAATCACCAGAAACCAGAAGTAAATGAAACTGCTACCTGCAAGTCTAAACGGAAACACTTGATTTTGGCTATAAACCTATGGAATGAACCACACCGGACAGTCCCAGGAATGAGGTGGGTTTTCATAGGACATTAAAGGTTAGTGTTTTGGCGGAGAGAAAGAACCATCCCCAGGTAAGGAAAGAACATAAGTGTGGGGAAGATAACACACGTTCCAAAGGCAGACGGACTTCCCGCTCTCCTGGGGGCCTTGCTGGAAGCAGGCTAGGAACAGAGCAAAGGCCTGTTGATCAGTAGGTAACTGTGTGACCGGGTGCCTGTGTCTTACCTTCTCTGAGCTTCAGGTTCCCTCATCTGTAAATGAGAGCACTACCTACACTGCAGGATTATTACGGGCAGTTTTTCCTCCAAGATGCTCCTAGAACCACCTGCATCATAATCACCTGGCATGCTTGTTATGCCATAGATTCCTGGGCTAAAACCCAGAACTTTTTAAAAATATTTTTTAAAAATATGTTTTTATTCATTTCAAAGAGGAAGAGAGAGGGAGCGAGAGATAGAAACAGCAATGAAGAGAGAGAATCATTCATTGGCTGCCTCCTGCATACCCCTTACTGGGGATCAAGCCTGCAACCTGGGCAGGTGCCCTTGACCAGAATCGAACCCAGGACATTTCAGTCTGCAGGCCGACACTCTATCCACTAAGCCAAACCACCTAGGGCTTTAACTATATATATATTTTTTTATTTCAGAGCGGAAGGGAGAGGGAGAGAGATAGAAACATCAATAATGAGAGAGAATCATTGATCCGCTGCCTCCTGCACTCCCTCTACTGGGGATCAAGCCTGCAATCGGGGCATGTGCCTTTGACCGAAATCACCCCGGGACCCTTCAGTCCACAGGCCAATGTTCTATCCACTGAGCCAAACCGGCTAGGGCTAAAATCCAAAACTTTTTCCTCGAAGTCTACATTGTAAAATCAACAAAGCCCCTTCCAGGTGATTGTTGTGTGCACTAAACTATGAGATCCGCAGTTGTCAATGTAAATAATGCCAAGCACAGTTGCTAGTCCATAATAACTTGGATTGCACATCTGCTATTAGTCCTATCAACAACAACAACAACACACACACACACACACACACACACACACACACACACACACATTTCCAAGGTTGCTGAACTTGAAATTTGAAATTATAGAATATCAAGTTCAAGGGAATGCTCCAAAACAATCCAAAATTTATACTTTGGAAAAGAGGGAGGGAAATTAACATTATCAGGCTAGCCTGAGCTTATACTTGTTTATCAAGATTTCTATAATTTAAAGGAATGATTCTCAACCTTGATTGAACATTAGAATCACTTTGGAAGCATTTCACACACACCCTCCCCATGTTCAAGGCTGCAACCACAAATAAATCAGTCTCCAGAGGTGGAGCCTAGGCATCAGTATTTTTTAAACTTTTCCAAGTGATTCCATTGTACAGGCAAGTATGAGAAAGGAGTGTGAACAACATACAGTGGTAATGGGGAGAGAAATGAGGGTGCCATTAGACTAACCAGGTTATGATTATACATGAAGGGAACTGACTCTTATCCCTGACCTTTTTCTCTGTGACAGACAAAATACTTTAAAAGTATATCAGTATATCTACCCACAAAATTGACAAAATTAAATAAATCTGAGAATACAGGGCTCGGTGAAGATGTGGATTAACAGAATCTTTTCTGCACGGCTAGTGGGAGTATAAACTGATACAACCACTTTGGAAAGCACTTATGCATCATCTTGTGCAATTGAACAATCTCACATCCTGCAACACAGCAGCGGTCGCTAGTCTACCTTTAGGTACACTCACAAGAGAAACCTTGGCACATGGGTACAAGATTGCAGCCCTGGTCATGAAAGCAAAAGCGGGAAGCACCCAATGACAGAAACATGGCTAAATCATAGCATAAATTACATGATAATTTATGGTTGAATTGCAGTCTACTGTAGCTGCAAAACAAAATATTACACAGCAGTGACAGGTCCATGGGTGAATCTCAGTAACACAATGTTGCATGAAAAAGCAAGTCGCAGGAGACTGGATAAACCAGGATGATATTTCTTCATAAAGTTCAAAGCCAGGCAAAATGAAACAATGATCACTTAAGCATACATGTAGATAAAGAGGCTATAAAGCAAGAAAATGACAAACAGTGATCAGAATAGTGGTTTCCTCTGGTGGCAGAGAGATGGCGGGGGGTGGGGGGAGGGCGGGCGAAAAGGAAAAAGATGAGGAATTACAGAGATAGATGTAAAAAAACAAATATGTAAGTTGCTGATTCTTGGATTAGATCATGTGTTCACAGGTCTTCATTTAAAAAATAAGTAAAACAAAAATAGGCCATGAAGGGACAGTCTATAGTATGTCATGAACCAAGAATTATAATTATGCTAAGTCTGTGCACTACAGTTCCAAAGGATGGAAGGAAAAGAAAATTCTATCCGTAAAGACAATAGAACCCAACACCAGTAAAAAGGAAATTCAGGGGACTTTTTTGCTTTTACATTTTTCCTAAGAGTTTCCTTGAGCCAAACGAATGACATGCCTGGCAGCAAGATCTCAAAAGCTCCCGGGGAACTTTCAATGATTCTACGTCAAACACTAATAAGCTAGACTCATTCCATCTTCCAGGTTTCATCTTATTTCAGAAGCAAGAGTCTCAGTTGTCAGGCCAAAGCACAGAGCTGTCACCTTGAGCACAGTGGCTCCCTCAACTTGCCAGCCAAAGGCTCTGGTGCAGCTAATTGAGAACTGTTAGGAAGGAAGGGGGAAGCAAACCTCCCAAATAATGGCCAAAAAACAAAAAACAAAAAAAAATCCAATATCTAATGTCATAATGCCCAGTTCTTGAAGGGTTGTATTCTTCAGATTTCTATAAGAAATGAATGTAATTTAATCGCTGACACAGCAGGAATCATTAGGCATAATGACTCTAATTTAGTATTTATTGCTGCTTAGGGAGGGAGGCGTTATTTCGTGAACCCTCACCCAAAAGCTACAGTTGATAGCAGTTATAGAAATGTTTATTCCCTTCTTTCTCTACTTGTGTGGTGCAGAATGTATCTCCATTTCTTCCTTTTAAAACCAGGTGACAAGCTCAGCTCTTTTCCGTGAGAAACTTTGGAAAGTGTGTTTTGGCTTTCAGGAAGCATTTGAATACGTAAGCATAAGGTCCGCGATTATGACCGGCAGCAGTGGGACGGAGGACTGACGTGCTTGGCATTCGAGTCAGCAAGTCTTCTTAAGATCAATTTCATAGAGGGGTTTTGAAGAGGCTGCTTCTCCTATACAACAAGGCTCTTGCTAATTTGAAGACAGTGTTCCAACTTCACCAAAAATAAATTCTTAAACTCCTACTTCGTGTGACACACAATGAAAACAGAAAAACAGGTGTGTCTGCAGAAACATAATAGCCCTTAGCAGGGTTTCTTGGCCTTTGGGATGCCTACAGACTTCCTGGAAATTGTGCTAAAGTACAGATTCCTAAGTATTGCCCCAGACGTATGGAATAGAAATGAGAGGACATACCAGGGGAATGGCATTCTCAACAAGCACTCCGGGCCATTCTATGCGAGAGACCCCTCGACCACACTGTGGAAAATGCTGTCTTACAACTTACAATAAAAATCTAAACAAACATACGCTCTGTCCTGGACATTGGACGCACTGAAAGCACCTCTGGGGGCCTGAAACTGTATCCACGCAACTTGATCAATAAGTTCTAAAAGATACTCTTGTGGCCTTTGCCAGTTAATACACTTGCAAAATCTTCTCAGCTTCCTTACTGATAAAATACTTTTTAAGGAACTAAACAAAAGCAAAAATACAGCGCTGGGCCAGTTTTCATCGCTTGAAAAATGCTACTTTCCTTACTTTGACAAAAACTAAGCTCCCCTGATGTTTGAGTTCAAATAAATTACTGCCTAACAATAGCATTTAAAAAAATCCAGTAAGAAAAATTCTTCACACTGGAAAGTCTGGTTCCTTGAGAGCTTAATAGATGAAGACATCTGAACAGGTATGATTCAGATCACCGACAATGCCCTGGTTCTAGTCCATGAATAAGCCTCGTATACCATCTGGCATAAAATCCAGCCAGAATGAGCCTTCTCAATGCTGCAGCCAGACACTGGGGAGAAGTCGCTCAAGAAGTTAACTGGTCTGTATTGATGTCACAAATGTTTCAAATCAGTACAGTATGAAAAGTTGGAGGAGGAGGGATTTGAGAGTAAGGAACTGCTACCATGTAGGTCCATTCTGTTTGCTCATCAATAAACTCCTTTACAGGTTTCTGATAAAACAGCACATGAACATGTTCAATGTGAAGTACCCAATGTCCTGAAACTGTCTACTGTCCTAAGATTGTAATAAGATCACAATGCTATTTGATTAAAAGGTATATGCCAGGAAGCCTTAAAAAAAAAAATGTGTTCTTCTCGCTTAGATGTAGATTTTTCTCCCAAGTTTCTAGTGCCAGGAAAGCTTTTCCTAATGCTCAAAGCACATCTTCCTCAGTCCCCTGCCTGCCTCCCCCGCCCCCTTCCACCTGACATTTGCACAGGTACCTCGCAGACGGCCTTTGGCTTGCAACCTCAGCTTCCACTAGAGGAAGCGAGCCATGCCACCAACATTTTTATATCGACTGGAATCTCTAGAAGCAGGAAGGGCACAAGGTTGGATGGAGAAGAATGAAGGTCAATAGAGTTGTTTTTTGGTTGGGTCACTGTTTCACTGAGTTGGGGAAATCGGCAGTCTGACGTCTCAGTGTCTTGGTGATAAGAACAGAATTTATAGCTCACACGCTCAGAATCAGGACAGTATTTCCTGATAATGCCTTTATCTCAAAGTTTTAGATTTTATGGAATTTTACCATAAGAAAATGTCACAGAAATAAAACCTTTTCTTCCTTCTACTAGAAAGTGACGGACACCTATGATGAGGATAACCTACCTGCACACCCCCTCTCCCAAGTATCCTGCCATTCAAGATTCCTTTCTAGACGCCGACTTTTTAAACGTTTATTTTATTTTTTCTATAATTAAATGAAATCAACAGTTATTCTACTTTTCTATGTGCTAACATTCTCTCGCCTTATTTAATTCCCAGGCCAATAGTGTTAGCCCTGCTTTCTTTTTGTTTGCACTTGCCTAGATTTATTGTCAAGCTTGGTGCTATTTCATTTAAGTGCTTCTCTTATAAACAACACGGAGGCAGACTGCTTTTTCACTGCATTTGAGACTATTTATTCTAATGGGGAAATTTTTGTTAATGTAATTCCTTATCACAGTTTCTTAGAGATCATGCATTCACTTTTAGTTATTTTTTTTATTTCAAAAGATGCACATGAGTATTTAAGAAAACAAATTAAACAATGACAGAGAGTAGAAAGTATGAGATTGCCTTGCACCCATATATGCCTCCATAAGCTTTAAGCTATTATAGTCATTGCCTATTATAAGAGAAAAAGATTTTAGGATACAGTATCTCCTTCCCTTGTGTTGCCCTCATAGATATAATCTTTTATTGGTTACTTTGATCGCATAATTATACACCTAAATCTCTATTTCTCTCTATTTATCAAGACTGAAAAGTACCATTCAACCATCCATTATAAAATAGGAGGAAATGTAATGCCTTTTATGTTCCACTCCATCTTCGGGTCCCTTCGATTTCTTTCAGTTGACCACTTTGATCATTATTTTACAATGTCAAGCTTTATAGCACTTCCATTTTGTTCAGTAAGTATAATTCATCTTTCATGTTCTGCATATAGGTTAATACTGAAAATAGAAAACTAATAAAATATTTCTAATATTACAATTAGGTAAATATTTTTATTTAGTGCAGATTCAGAGAGTGAGACTAAATCTTTTAGATTCTAAAGGAGATAGAATCTTTTGTCACTAAATCAGTTCTAAGCATCAAGTTCAAAGGTATTCTGTTTTCTTATACCTCTCTAGTTCCTCAGAATTTTTACACATTTTAGTTCACTTCATACTTTGAGATTTCCTTTGTAACTTTTTCAACATTGCCTTTCTTTTTTTCTTATTGACAGAAAAAAAAACCACATGTATTTACTCCATCATGAAGATCATCTAGCTGGTCAGTTTCAGACAGGTCTACTATTCAGTTGTACTTTTTTTGTAGTGTCACATTTTGGTTTATTTTATGTTGTCACATTTTCCACTTTCTTAAATTGCTTTTTTGATATAGAATGTCTCCAAAACAAATTTTTAGAGACCATGCATGCTAGGTAAAATTGCTAGTCCTTTCCTGTTTGAAAAGTAAGGATGGGTCAACCAAAGGTTTCCCTTTCAGAGTTTTAAGAACAGAAACCCATGAGCAAATGAGGCAGACAACTGCAAGAGGAAAAAGCTAAGAGAAAAAGCTCCAACTATATTAAACTGTGATCACCAAGGCAATCCCAGGGGTGACTGTTGGAGCCAGCCACTCTTGGTGGGCTGTTAGGGTGACATGCCCAAACCCATTTGCTTCTGGCTGACTGCTCCTGGCTCACTCACCCCTTCATTTTCAACTGGTGGAATCTTGGGACATTTGAAAAGATTATAAATGTCTTTCACATTAGGGGAGGCCATGAACTGTAAGCGTATCATCCTAAGACATCATAAGAATTTTAACATCATTTTGCTGAACTTTCCCTATATCCTGACCCATGGCTTGAAGCCCCTCCTTCATTTTGAACCTAATACCCTTATTAAGGACAAGTAAAACCTGGAGCCAATGTCATGGCCAGCTCTCCTGTATTCCAAAAGATGGCAGTTTCCAAGTTAAAATCCTTCAACTTGCCATTTCCCACTCCCATACTCCTCTATCTATCACAGTGCCTCTCTACTTAGGGGTTTTCCAAAAAAATGGGGGGGGGGGAGAAATAATTGTGCTTATTTCTAAAAATGAATCAAGAAGGCAGTAGTTAAAAGTTTTTCTCTGTCTTTAAAATAGAATCACCCAACCCAAACACACACTTGGAAAAAATGTTTCACACTTACATCTTTTATTCTCTCTCTAATTTCCAACTGAGAAAATAAATCCTGACTTTCTATCATGACCGTAATTTCAAATCTCTGTGAACTAACTCTGGACAATTATTTTAAAAACACCATGATAATAAAAGTAATATTAGCCTCTCAATATTTAATGAATAGGCAACATGGAATACAATAGTTGCACAGAACTTGTGAGATAAATGGGGTCAGACCTTATCTCTGGGTGGTGGGCTTTTATTTATTGATTTTTAGCTCTTCCCTATTTTTAAAAGAAATTCTATAATTGCCTTGTAATTTTTTTAAAATTAAAAAAGTTTTACAAATAAAATTGGAATGATGCTGGTTTGGTCTGTTACTTTAGAGATTAAGGAAACAATTTTATATTTCTACTAGAAGCCCGGTGCATGAAAACTCATGCACTGGAGGGGGGATCCCTCAGCCAAGCCTGCCCCCTCTCACAGTCTGGGGGCCCTCAGGGGTGGGAGGCTACCTGGCGATCAGGGAAAGGCGATGCCCCCATCACATCTCTGCTGTTGCTACTGCCGGCAACGCAAGCCTCAGCCAGCCCTGGTTACCTGAGCGTCGTGCGGCCCTGGGTAGCTGGGCAGCCGCCATCTGAGGCTTGCCTGTGCCTCAGGCCGGCCCTTGGTGGCTGGGGGGCTGAGGGGACTGGGGGACTCTAGAGGCAGGTGCACAGCAAGGGTTGTGGGTGCTGCCATCTTTGAGGGTAAGCAGTCAATTAGCATATTCCCTCCTTATTGGCTGTGGGTGCCGCCACATTTGCGACTTCGTGAGGGCCAATTAGCATATTCCCTCTTTATTAGATAGGATTTCCTCTGCTTAGGAAAAAAAATCTGCCCAAAGGAAAAGTGTCCCTGTAACTAAGGACAGTCCATATGAGAGCAGGCTAGGCTAGTATTACCTGTGAGAGCCACTGATAAGAGAATGCTAATGGTCTAAACACTTGTAAATAAATACATGATGGAACGCAGTATGGCCATAAATCTCCATTCTGATTCAAAAGGAAAATCAGCCCAGAAACATCCCACTTCATAACTGCTGAATAATTTCTCTCTCTCTCTCTCTCTCTCTCTCTCTCTCTCTCTCATTGCAAAAAAATACAGAAATATGAAAAGGATGTGATATAGACTCACCTTTGCAAAAAAAAGGAACTACAGGAGTTATGATGTCTAGAGAGTGAGATAAAGGACTCATTAATTTAAACAATCCTAGAACAGACTAAAAATGAGGGTTAAAGTGCCATTTGGTCACTTTGTGAAAGGGAAAGCATTTAAAGATGGGTGGTAATTTCGCCATCATTTACCCTAAGACACTTAACAGTGTCTCCCAGTGCACTGTGACTTACAAGCAATGTCCATATCCATGAAATCCACCCATTCTTACTATTCTTAACAAAATATAATCCTGACTTATATATCAATAGAACCTAAACAATAAAAGTCAGTATTATGCGAGAAACTGGCTCATGTGTCATAGCCAGTTTTTATGATTCCAAAGTTTGTCATATTTCAATTGAGTGATAGGTGAGGAACTATCAAGAAAGACTTCAAAAGACTATGTTGTTTTTTTGATTCACTAGGCAACCAAAAGCAACACGGAGGAGAGTCAACCCTCTTTGGTTTTTCAATTACATCTTCTGAGAATTTCACCAGCGCCACAAAGTCAACCAGCACTGAGTCTCTACCTACTTCAGCTACCCACACTGACTCACATCTTACTTCCACACCCATTAGTGAAGCACAGACACAGGCGTAGAATAGGGTCTCTCTGTGCTAATTTTTTTTAAAAAAGTAATAACTACATTAGCAGCATGTTCCGGAAGGATGTGTATCCTTTGAAACCATATTAAGAGACTAGTTCTCTAAAGGTTTAGTCACCGCACATTGAAGTGTAGCATTAGCACTGCTATTATCATGACAAAAATAAGTCACTATCCACAGTGTTTAGTATGTTTAAATAAATTCCCCTTTCAGAGACAACTATAAGGTATACTGACAAGGAAGAATGACAAGGCGCTACACTCTTAGCTCTAGTTCTTTGCTTGCCTTTTTAGTTCCTGCTACTCATTGTTACTGGTACTCAGGAATTCTGCAAACAGCAGCCAATCTAGGGAGGGATTATCCACAAATCAGGCTGCAATTCAAATGTGAATAAGCAAAACCCATTCGCAAGTGTCCAAGGCAGTCTGGAGGTATGGCTGAAGGAATGGGTTCCATAGTTGGGACTGATGAAAAAGAGAATGTGTGGAGAGCGGCCACAGTGTTTGGACAGGTTCAAGCCTCGGACTAATGAGAGGGCGCAGTCCTCTCATGGCCACGTGCAAGTCCCAGCTTGGAGGGCAGAGCCCTCCCAGCACAATTATAGCCAACAGTTATAGTTGTAAGCTTGAACCTATGGTCCGAACACGTGGCCCCACGTGTCTGAGTAATGTGGGCTTGATAGAGTTCAGGTGCATGCAATTGAGTAGGATAGAAACCCATGAGAATGTTGTAAACATCTTGACCACGCCCTTACTTTGCCTCGTGGAATCTGGCTATAAAATAAAGACACGGCTTGTAGTCCGTGGCGCTGTCGCTAGCTCTCCATCAGAGAGGCTCTACATCAGAGAGGACAGCATCCCACCGAGACCCAGCTTTCTTCTCTTGTCTGTCTTTTCTCAATCCTTCACCGCCCCCTCTCAGGGTCACTGAACCTGGCTGAGCTGGCCCGGCACATAAAGTGCCTTGTGGCTGAGTATACCATGGCCGTGCCGGCTCGCCACAAGAATGATTTTCAGCTTAATTTGAGTGAATGCTTTTGGGAGAGCAAAGCAGTCAGGAATTAAAGAGTAGTCGACCCCCTCCCACAAATCTGTGAGGCTGGCCTTACTGCACAGTGTAAATACAATGTCACTGTCAGCAAGAGCCAGCAGCACAAACATGCTGTCACCTGAGCAGCAAAAGTCCCCAAACTAAAACAACGTGCATATATGGCATTCAAATCCTAAAGCAACTTAAATCATATTTTAAGAATTAACTGACAAAAACTCTCCCAACAGAAGATAGTTGGGTTGTCTTGCTGAAGAAACAACTGTGCAAAAGGAATATAATGGAGCATGTGTTAATCTTTTGAGTGGCCTTTATCCCATCTGTAAGATCAGGATAAGTCATGATTGAGAAATACAGACTTTGCGCTTTGCATGCAATGACTAAGAAAAACAACTGGCTAATATATTTAGGAGTAGATCAACCCCTCCTCTGACTTGAGGAGGCTTCACAATAGTTTGGAGCCTTATTCTGACCCCGGCCTCCCCATACTATGGACCTGAGACAATACAGCTTTATAATGGAGTAAACAACCTTTCAGGCCCATCACTGGACTACATCCTTAGTAGTAAAATCACCTTGTTGATGGGACTCCCAATGGGAGAGGGTCCTGAGCCAGGAGCATGCACAGGAGGAGGTATAAACTTACATGTTCAGTGGCATAAACAGTTATAGATCTAAAGGGTCTTTGAACTTGACTTCAAAATACGTGTATGTGTGTACAAACTCACAGGTGCAAGTGCACACACATCATTTATAAAGCAGAGGAATGGTCCAACCCTGGGTATTTCTTGCCTTTTCATTACATTTGGAGCAAAATTCAAATCCCCAAACCACATCCATTTCCTTGCCAGCTTCACCTTCTCCTCCTTCCCAATACATTCGGGCATCCTCTTCTACCTCAAGGCTTCTTCGCTCTGTATATGTCTGGGCCCTTTTCAAATCACTGTGGTCTCTCGGCAAACTTTCTGCCACCGAACAGACTGACCTGAGCGTCCCATCTAAAACAGCCCCACCTCTCCTGCTCCAACCTCTCACCTGTGCTGTTTTATCAGTAGTCAGACACTACCTGGCATAGGTGTACTTGTTTCTTTTGTCAAAGGATAATGAGACTATCACTCAGTGTCTGCAATGGAACTACATGGCTGACTTTATTGCTCACGATAAGGATGAGCCTATGCTGGCAAAAAGGTCTTCCCGGACTGAGCAGATGGTTGATCTCAAGGAAGGTATTGGAAAGCATGGAGTTCTGTCATTGGTGGATATTCAGAGGCCCAGGTGAGTACTCAAGTAAGGCTGTTGTGGATTGGCTGGCACTTAGATTCAGGTTTTCTGATTGGCTGACCTTCAGAAGTGAGGGGCTGACAATGGTTGGTTTTTAAAACCAGTTTTCACGAAGACAAGTTGTTGTTGACCAAAGGAACACATTTTAAATTGGTTCTGATGGCTACTTGTAACCATGGCTACAGAACAATCAGGCTTTTCATGAGTTTGAGGAAACTTTTTATTCTAGTGTTCTCTAAAGGTATACTCCATGGGGAACCAGTTTGTCTCTTTTATTTCTCTTATATCACTAATACCTACTACAGCACCTGGCACATTTACTATTAATTGAATAAACAAATGTGGGGGTTTTTTTTGCCAGGTTACTGATGAGTGCTTTTATTTTAAGGTTTACCACTATTCTCCCAGCACAATATAGTGGTTAAGAACATGGCTTTATAATCATATAGTACTGGCTCTGAATTTTGGCTCTGCCATTAACTAGCGTATGGCCTTACAGAAGCTGCATTTCAGTACTCAAAGGAAGGGTAGGGAGAGAGAATAACAGTACCTACCTCCCAAGGCTCTTCTGAGTATTATGGAAATGATGCCCAGTTTCTAGCATGCTGAAGTTCAAAAATATGAATCATGTCTATTACTACTTAGGAAGTTTCTAAAAGGCTCAAAGAAGACATTTCAGACCATATAAACCAGGATGATTAGGCCTAGCACTATGGAAAAGCATAGAATAAGGTCTGAAATAACACACTCCAAGAGGTGCTCCTGACCCCAAGTCCTCCCCTCCCTTCCCTGCAGTCATCTCTTATCCACAGCCCCCGCCCCCCATCACCCCTGGATTTCACTTCCCTTCATCCTCCCTCACAAACCAATCACTCCTGTTATTTCCTATATTAACATTTCTCAAGCTTGGAGATATAATGACTGAATTAAATCATTTTCTCCCAAAAGGAACACCATTTAGCAAATGCATTATGCTGATCTATTTTAATTTACCTTGTCCAATTCCCTGCAACTTAACATATACCAGAAACCTGAGACAGCAAGACAAAGAACAGACAAGTTTTGAATAAGGCACTGAGACAGTAAATTGACCGTGCTGGGTCAGAGGACTCTAGGGTCATCCTCTCCCCTCCCCTCCCCTCCTCTCCCTTCCTGTTCCCACCTCTCTCTCTCTCTCTCTCTCTCTCTCTCTCTCTCTCTCTCTCTCTCACACACACACACACACACACACACACACACGCACACACACACGCACATGGGAACACATATATCAACACTCAGCATCTCTACCCCTAGCTCTTGCCAATCAGAATCTCTAGTACCTTTCATTAGGTTTATGGATATCAAGGTGCCTCAGGAACTGTCTGAAAGCTGACAAGGCTGAGTGTATCTGCTCGCACTGATAGTGAGCTATGCTTCCTCTATAAGACACCGCCCCACATTATCTGAATTTTGTTATATCATTATTGTCCCCGGATCTTATTAATACAGATAAACTTCTCTCCATGTAAAATGTAATGAAGATCACAGCAGGCCTGTGGGCAGGTGGCCCTGGGTTTGAATCCTCTCTCGCCCGTTTATTAGCCGTGCCACTCTGGGAAGGCTGCCTAAGCCTGCTGGGCTGGCTGCCTCAGTTATGCCCACCTTGTGGAACCATCCTGAGAATTTCAGCAAATACGCCACAGGCACAGAGCAGGTCCCCACCAGGTAGCAGCTTAACATATGCAGGGGTGCCCAACACTTCAACCCACAGGCTGCCAGCGCTGCATATAAATGACTTAGGGGAAGAACTTCAGAATAATGAGAAAATAAATGACTGTAGGGAACAATTTCTGAGGAAACACTGAACCAGTGGGAAGATATGTTCAGGGGATAATCAGAAACAACTGGAACCCACTTGACACAGTACAGGCCTGGGGTAGAATTGGTTTCACATCCCAAAGTTTAGCTGCAAATGAAAACCTGGTGGGACTCCTGTGAAACTGATCCAAGTAAAGACAGTCAGGGCTAGCCACCTGCCTGAATTCTGTATGCACATTCAACATGAGGGACAAGAAAGTGTGATGAACCGCTGGAGGGCATGCTATTCCTGGTGGGTTCTGGGTAAAACCTAAAGCTTCCACTGGAGTCAAGATGTCATTTGCTCCTGCTCTTATGAAGGCACCACCTGGTGGCCACTACCAGAAATGACAGTGCAGAATAAGTCTCTTCCAGCAACCAATTCTTTCTTATCTATTCACTCAGCAAATGTTTATTGAGCCCTTATTATGTGCCAGGCAAGTTTTAAGTGCTGAATGCACAAAGTAGAATAAAATTCGGTGGTAGTTCTCAATAAGCTCACTGCTGAGACATCTGTTGAGTGATGGAGTTTCATGTAATTAAAAGTGAAGAAGACCGAGGTTCTGATCTAACTTGGACCAAGCCCTTCAGCCCCCCACCCCCACCACCAATCTCTCCTCTCTGAAATTGGGAGAGTTATTTGCAAATAAATGCCATTCCTTTGCATGAGTGTACCGAGGTCTTTCCACCTCATTCCTCCTGCCTCTATCACCCATCTTTCCAACTGCACCAGACCAGGTCTCATTCCCTTTCCCAAATGAAATTCCTGCTCAATCCTCCTGAGAGAGGCTTGGATTTAGGAGGGAATATGGTTCATTGTCTTTTTTGTATGTTTTAATTGCTTCCCATGACTCAAACTGCCTCTGCATGCTTCCCCCTTCATTCCCATGCTTCCTGCTTCTCCCTTTGCTTCTGCTAAGAGGCAGATAAGTGAGGGACAGCGGATTAAGAAATAAGAGGAACATTCCATCCTGTTTTTCTCCCAGTTTCATCCCCTGACATTTCAAACAAACATTTTCAGAACTCCCATTTCAGAACTTCCTGTGGCACATTCTAGTGAATATCCCTTGAGGATGGATTTGATTTAGGGAAATAGTCAAATCTTAATCAGAGTCCCTACTGATGACTCGGCCGGGTGACGGAACTGGGTCCATGCTGTCATGAGTCCTAAACTGAAGAAGAAAACTGACTTCCTTGGGTAGCTGGAAGGCATGTGGAAAGGGAGCTCTGAGAAGCTGGAGTGAAGTAAGTGTCTATAACCCCAAGAGCCTTGCTTAGAAAAGTGATACTCACTTTGGATGCATAAGTTTTCTTAGTATGCTAGGATCACGTGTGAGGAAGTACTAAGGAAATCAGTGGCAGTGGCAAGTTGGTGATCCGGAGAGCTGCAGGTGCCCGGAGGATGGCCCGGTGCAGGACACCCCTCCTAACTGAATGGAGGCAGGATGGGGGCAAAGGTGCCCACAGGTGAAGCTAAGAGAGGAGGCAGCGTCTGAGCTGGGGCATGAAGAGAGAGTTTACATAGAAAGAATGAAAAAGCGCCCACCTTGGGAGCTCAGGAGTCGCTGTGTTTACCTACATGAAACATCTGTGTATGCCCACCAAGCACAGGTTGTGCAGAGGCAGAAAAACATTCCCTTCTTCCCTTTTAGGTTCTTTGGCCGGTCTAATAATTAAATTGGCGGAAGACAGATTAACGGGAGAAAAATTTAATTTCATACATAAGGGAGCCCCAAAGATATAAGAGTCAAGGGCAAACTGGGCAGTTGAGGCTCACAGGCCATCCTGAGCTAAGGAATGGGATGGGGCCTACATAATTCACAAGGCAATAAGAAGAGCAGATGTTTGGTAATTAGATGTTAGGCCATTCAGAAAAAAAAAGTTTCTCTGGTACTAGTTCTCATTCTGAGCCAAGCCCTCTATCGAACTCCTTTTTAGGTAGCTAAGGGAGAGGTAATAGGATTTTTTTTCTTTTTTTTTCTTTTTTTTTCTGTGTCTGCTGGGTCTAGCTTGCCTTCAGCTCAAAATAATCCACTCATGTGCCAAAGTGGCACGTTTTGGGGTGGCACATCCTGCTCCCTTCGATTGTCAGACATAAAACCGGGAGACAAGTGACGCGTGGCTGAGTTCTGAAAGGCTTTGAATACTGTTCCGAAGCATTTGGACTTTTCCCCACAGATGCTGGGAGGCACAAAAGTACTCTGAGCAGAGGAGTAAGCGATCAAAGCAGGGTCTTTCCCAGAGGTAGCCACAGGGTCGAGGCAGCTTGGGCGGGTGGCTCAGAAAGGCCTTTGGATTCAGTCCTACCTGAGAGAGGCCTTTGGATTCAGTCCTACCTACTGGGTCAGTGAGTGACCATGAGAGAGCCTATTTCTCATCTGTAAAATGGGAATAATAATAATAATAATAATAATAACAACAGCATCAGAGAGTTCTTGTGAGGGTCTCATGCCTGGCACAGAGTAAGCCCTTCAGGATGGCTTGTATGTCCCAGCATTTGGTGGCAGTAGATTGGTGAGAAGGGAGAGACTAGAAGCCAGAGAGATCACTTAGGAAGCTGTCACAGTAATTCTGAGATAGAGTGGCTCAACCAGGCAGTGGTTTCCTGCCCACTTTCCAGGTGGTGGAAAGGAAGGTTTGACTGCCACAGATAGTTCAGAGGGAAGTCGAAGAGGTTTGGCAATTGGATAAGGAAAGGGGAGGAAAGGGTCAGGGTGCAGGCCTAGAGCCTGGGCTCTGGGAGAAACGGTGGGTGCCTTAGCACAGACAGGTAGGGGAGGAGGGGACCCACATCAGATAGGCACTGTCTGAGTCTGCAAGACACAGGAGGAGGAGAAATGAAAGTGGGCTTGTTCTTTCATTTTCTGGAGACTCTGTTCTTCCCAAATATCCCTTCATCAGAGAAGCTTCCCCCTGACCAGCCTCTCCACACACTGTCCCTCTACACCCCCACTTCCTCAGAGCACATGCAACGACCTGGCACAGTATATGTCTGTTTGCTGATGGGTTTTATTGCCTGACTGCTGGCCCAATAAAACATATGCTTCAAGAGGAACAAGCTTTGTTTTGTTTGCTCCACATTCCCAATGGCTAAAGCAGTGCCTGCCACACAGTAGATGCTCAATAAATATTAGTTGTTGTTATTAAAGGGTTTTCAAAGGTGCCTGGCATAGAAAACATTCAATGAACATTAGCATTTATTGGTGATTATCTTTAAAAATACTGTCAGCAATACAAAAAGTAAAAACAAACAACAACAACAACAAAAACCCTGATGAACAAAATAGATCCAGAAACATAGAAGCATGGAACGGACTGTGGAATCTCAGAGGGAAGGCGGGAGTGGGGATGGGTGGGAGGAGATCAACCAATGAACCTGTATACATATATGCATAACCCCTGGGCACAGACAATAGGATGGTGAAGGCCTGGGGCAGGGACAGGGGTGGACTGAATGGGGGGGTGGAGGAGAGGTGACAAAGGTAACACTTTCAACAATAGAGATTTAAAAAATAAATAAATATAACTGCAAAAAGAGAAAAGCAGATGGGAAGTACTGAAGCTTAGAAAAGTCACACTTACTCACCAGGAAGAGGAAGAAGAATTAACAGAGCAGATGGAGTTCAAATATTAGAAAATCTGGGTCTCCCTCAGGGCAGGGAAGAGAAGTCGGATCTATCTCTGGGGAGGCCACACAGTGAACTCTGTAACCATGGGCTTTTCCAAGTGTTAATCCTGAAAACAGAACAGGGCGGCCAAACTCGTTCATCCTGGGACAGGTGAGTAGCTATGAAAGGCAAAGAATGGGTATTTTCTGGGAAAAGAAAAGGAAGGCACTTGGACTGAGTAAATTTCTGATTATAAGAAATTGACCTGCAATGACCTCTTTGGCCCAGCCTTTCCCTTTCCTCTTCTCAGACCATTTGGAGATACAGATTCTGGCAGAGTTTACAAGAGCTCATTTAGCTGGGAGACCAAACATCAAGCTAATTAGCAGATTCGTAATTGACTGCTCCAGATAAACGGGGATCGCAAGATCAGCTCCTCCAGCAAATGTGCAATTTACTGTGCATTGCGAAAATCCTTGGCAAAGTCATCAACACAACCTCATAGTTTAGTGATGTAGTTTTACACTGCTGGTAGAATGGAAGTTCTACCACTTTTAACCTCTCCCAGAAAACAGGTCGGGGCTCAGGGTAGCCCTGAGTGCCCGAGCACCTCCTCTCAGGCAGCATCAGGAAGCAGTCCGTGTTCCAGAACGCTCTGACAAGCACTGAGCAAAAATTCCCAGGGCCGTGTTTCAACTCAAATCAAGATGCTGCTAAATCAGATGGTGAACGAGGGTGAGCTGTGGTGACGTACCCTGGCATCCACCCTCAGCCATTACTGAATTGAAATAATCAGCGATCTGCAACCATCACAATATATCATTGTTATGGGAGAAATGCATGGATGGTCTTTCTCCATTGCTAGTGGGAAGGGGGTCCTTGGGGTACCACTGGAATAAGCATTTCTGGAGGCCCCCATGGGAGGATGAAATGTGGTAGAAAGCTTAATTTGTGTGGAATTACATTCCTGGGTTTCTACAGTCCCATGTCCCGTAATCCAGTCCTGGAAGAGGTGCAGCTGGGGATCCAGTAGAGCTAAAAGCAGAGCTGGTGTCCAGGTTTCCTTTCCAGGGTGGCGCTGGGTCAGTACAGCACCAGGCTAGTTGCAGTCCATTAGTCCATTGCATGTGGGGACCACATGGCTGTGGGCCATGTGGGCGAATGCAGGGGAGCCAAGAGAGTGCACCCCCTGCAGCAACAGTCCTAAGAGTCTCATGTGAACCAAGAGGCAAGAGCACAAGAGAGAGAACTTCTTTGTTTCAGAGATTACGCATCTTATAGCTTCCCGTGCTTGCAGAAGCCATGCCCACTCTGGCTAATGACCTGTTCCCAGGTGTGACTGACAGACAAGCACCTTTCCTATGTCACTCAGACTCTACTGGGCATGCATCTATTTTTCCCCTGTCCAGTCCCTTCCCCCAGTGGGAAAAAGACCAGTGGTACCCTGTGGAGTATTCAATTGTAACTTCCTGCAAAGTTGCACAAATGACATGTCTATACTATATTGGCCTCCCCTTTGTTCCTTTCCTTTCCAGTTATTAATAACTGGGTTTATTATAACAGTATCATAATCATCACTGATTCCATCTTTACGGAGGTCTTGATTTCAAAGTATGAGTAAATAAGCCAAGAGAGAATATAAAAATGCATCTTTGTGGCCTTCCTGAAACCACATGCATGACAATATATCCTTAAAACATGTCTTAGTAGACCTGGGAGTAAGGTACCTTTCTCCAAAATCTTGGCAACATGAAAACCAGTGGGTTCCTATTAATTCCCTGGAGCTCTGTGTTACTCAGAAAGAAGTACAGGTGATGGGCCCATTTTCCTTTTTCAGATGCTGAAATCCTAAACAACTGCTTTCCGATTTTTCTTTCATTTCTATCCACCCAAAATGTCAAATTCTTACAGATGAGCACAATCATTATACCCTAGAATTACCAGATGAGACAAATGGGTAACTGTATTAGGAATGTTAGGTGGAAAATGATGTTGACCTTTACAGGAGTCACGCTGAGAAGGAGCTCACTTAATACCCGATGTTACCACTGCTCCCATCACTGAAGAGGAGGGAGGGAGTTTACGGCAAAGCCGAGTTCCTCCCTTGGTTCTGCCTCTTGGCCAGTTACTTAACTTGTCTGTGTGAAAAGAGTGATAGGTCTTTGGAAGAATCACATGTGCTAATAGCCAAGGACTTTGCACACTGCCTGGCTCATGGTTAGTTTCCTCAGGGATCCGATCTGGGGGATATTGCTTTTTGTTTTATTAGATTTTGCTTGTTGAATGCTAAAATTGCATTTAAGGAGCAGCCTCTCATTCCAGCAAGAGGATGAGGTAAGATGACACACATTCATACACTCCTGCGACAAGCACCTGGAAATGTAAAAAAAAAAAAAATTTTTTTTAAATGCATAGTTAAACTTGCAATAAAGAGGGAGAAATAACCAGGTGCTAAAAACAAAGCAGCAACTGAAAACCAGAAGTAAGTGGAAGAATCAACTGGGCGTCTGCCCCTGGGGGTGAGGGGGTGCACAGGGAGGAGGAAGGAGTAGAACAAGTATTGACCCAGGGAGGGTAAAGGTTTAGATGTCAACTAGCACATGGAGACAAGAGGCAAAGCCCTTGTGGCCTGCCCCAGGAAGGAGGCTGCTGCCCACGTGAGGCTTCTCAAAGAAGTGTAACCTTAGAGGAAGTGGGCTGAAAAGCATTCTCCCATCCGTTCTGATCCCTTGTCTATCTCTGGCTCCAGGAGCGGAGAACAAAATGATCCCTGCAAAATTTAAACTCCAAAACATTGCCTCTGAAACACTTGGGGTACAAATTTAGGCTACCTGAACGGTCCAGAAATGCCCAACCTGGGAAATTAACATAAAAATCCGTCCTGGACCAATGATGGGCATGGGAAAAGCAAAACTCCCACCACCCATACTGAAGACAATTCCTACAGAAAAGTCAGGCCCACTGAGCTCACAAGTTATAAAAACACATTAAACAGGAGGATTCTAGCCCCAAGAACTGGAAATAATAGAATAAGTTAAAAGAGAATATAATTATGTTTAAAAGGAGAGAAAAGCAAAACCTCTCTGATGCAGAAAACACATTTGATAAAGTTCAACATTCATTTATTATTTTTAAAATAA
The DNA here is from genome assembly GCF_951640355.1 of Cnephaeus nilssonii. Taxonomy (NCBI): domain Eukaryota; kingdom Metazoa; phylum Chordata; class Mammalia; order Chiroptera; family Vespertilionidae; genus Cnephaeus; species Cnephaeus nilssonii. The sequence goes on along the minus strand of NC_137075.1, from coordinate 85,443,240 downwards.
CAAAACAAAACAAACAAGAAAACACTTCTTACAAATCTAAGAATAGAAGGATATTCTCTTAACCCAATAAAGGGTGCACACTAACCAATCTATAGGCACAGCATTATAGCTCTCTTTTTTAAGTCAGAAATGAGACAAAAAAGTTACTATTACTCCCTCTGTTCAAAACATGTTGAGGGGGTTGGGAAACTTTCTGTAAAGGGCCTGAGAGCTTTGCAAACTAAAAAGTCATTGTCCAAAGTAGGCAAGTCTTCATTGTGATGCAAAATGAGCCATACACAATATGGGTGTGGCTGAGCTTCAATAAAACTTTATTTATAAAAACAGGTGGTATAGTAGAAGTCCAAGTCAGTACATTAATACAAGTAAAATAAGTAAAAATTATAGTGATATTGTGATATAATAAAATATATATATATTTGGGTTTTCATCCCTAGTGACTGCCACAGACCTCTTAAAATTCTTTGATTTCCTGAATTGTAGGCATGACAAAAGCAACTTTTGTTATTCGTAACAAGCCCTTTCAACCATACCTCAGTTTATGCTAATGAGGTGACTCTTGAAGGGTGGTGCTGATTAACAGAAGGGAGGGAAGAGGGGCTAGAGATTGAATTTAATCACCAATGGCCAATGACTTAATCATGCCTATGTAAAGGAACCTCCATAAAATCCTAAAAGATGGGGTTTAGAGAGCTTCGGGGTTGGTGAACACATGAAGGTACCAGGAGGGTAGAGTGCCTTAAAAGGGTATGGAAGCTCCATGTAGCCCTGCCCCACACCTTGTCCTATGCACGTCTTCCATCTGGCAATTCCTGAGTGCTATACTTTATAATAAAACAGTAGTAGTAAGTAAAACACTTTCCTGAGTTCTGTGAGCCATTTGGGCAAATTATCAAACCTGAGGAAGGGGACATGGTTACCCATGATTGTAGACCTTGTGGTCAGAAATATGGGGAAAAGGGACTAGTCATTAGTGGTTAAAGAGGGGGCAGTCTTGTGGAACTGAGCCCTTTAACCTGTGGGTCTGTGCTAACTTCTGGTTGATGCCAGAATTGCACAAATCATTGGACACCCAGTTTGTGTCCACAGAGAACTGGAAAATTGAAATGTGGAGAAACCCTATATGTTTGGTGTCAGAAGTGGTGTGAGTAGAGAAACAGTTTTCCTTTAGTCACAACTTGAAGGGGGGGAAAAGATGTCATTATCACAAGATTATATATCTATCTGCATAGGAAATGCAAGAGTATCTACAAATAAACCATGAAAACTAATGAGAGTTCAGCAAGACATACGAAAACAAATTGTGTTCCTATACACCAGTGACACTAGGAAAAGATTTTAAAAAAAGAGAAACCAAGATGGTGGCATAGGTAAACACCTGAACTTGCTGCCTCACACGACAAATTCAAAACTACAACTAAAAGACAAAACGGACATCATGCAGAACCACAGGAAAGCTGGCTAAGTGGAAATTCTGCAACTAGAAGGAAAGAGAAAAGCACACTGAGACTCAGAGGAGCTGCGGAAGTAAAGTGCAGAGGTACGGAGGCGCGCGTGGAGAGGGCTGGCAACTGAGTACGCAGCTGTCTTTTTCAATCCGCAGGGAGACACAAGCTCCCGACTGCTCTGAACTCCAGTTCTGGGCGTGACTCTGGGGACCCAGACTCATACGGGGGGGGGGGGGGGGGGGGGGGACTGGACTGTCTGGCAGCAGGCGGAACTCGAGGGCGGCTTGCTCTCAGAGGTGCTTGCAGCAATTACCAAGGGACACTGAGACCCAGGGGCCTCTTAGGGCAGGGTTGACGGGAAGCCATTGCTGTTTGCTCCGCCCTGAGACTCTGCCCCATCCAAGCTGTGCATAGAGGCTTTTGCATATGAATGGCCGGGTCCTTTGAAATCTAAACTTACCTTACAAACTGCAGCTGCGTCAGAGAGACCCAGAACATCCAAAAGAAGGCCCAAGGCCCCATAGCAGCTTGCATTGCTTCACAGCTGGGCCTCATCTGGGCACCTCCAAAACCCAAACAGAGAAGAGGAATCGGCAGATCTCTCCATAGCTCCTGCTGGGTGGCCTCAGGCAGAGGCTAAATTAGCACCTCCTTGGAGATCCAAGAGCCAATGTACCTGAGGGTCAAAGTAGGACCATCCAGATTACAACTCCTCAGATCCATAAGGGACACATTCAGGGGGCAGACTCAGTGAGCACCAAAGCCCCACTGAAGCAAGTCTTGCCTCATAAGGGTGTCTCCAGCACAGAAGTTCTCCCATCATAGACACAGCTGATCCTCACAGCCAATTGGCCTGGAGTTCAATTCCTCCCAGTGATACCAACAACAACCAAGGCTTAACTACAACAAGACTGTGCACACAGCCCACAAAGGGGTACACCAAGAGTGTCCACCTCAGGTAACCGGGGAGGCTGAGCCATTGGGCCCTATAGAACACCTAGCACACAAAGCCACTCTATCAACTCAGGGAAGCAGCCAAAATGTGGAGACAAAGAAACAGGTCACAAATGAAAGAAATGGAGGAAAGAAAACTACGGGATATAGAGTTCAAAACTACAGTTATAGGTTTTTCAAGAATTTTCTAGAAAAAGCCGATAAATTTAGTGAGACCCTTGAGGATATGAAAAAGGATCAACTAGAAATTAAGCAAACAATGACTGAAATAAAAAATAATATACAGAGATCCAACAGCAGACTAGAGGATCCCAAGAATCAAGTCAAAGATTTGAAATACAAAGAAGCAAAAAACACCCAACCGGAAAAGAAAAAAGAAAAAAGAATCCAAAAATATGAAGATAGTGTAAGGAGCCTCTGGGACAACTTCAAGCGTACCAACATCCGAATTATGGGGGTGCCAGAAGAAGAGAGAGAGCAAGATACTGAAAACCTATTTGAAGAAATAATGACAGAAAACATCCCCCACCTGGTGAAAGAAATAGACTTACAAGTCCAGGAAGCACAGAGAACCCCAAACAAAAGGAATCCAAAGAGGACCACACCAAGACACATCATAATTAAAATGCCAAGAGCAAAAGACAAAGAGAGAATATTAAAAGCAGCAAGAGAATAACAGTTACCTACAAGAGAGCACCCATACGATTGTCAGCTGATTTCTCAACAGAAACTATGCAGGCCAGACGGGAGTGGCAAGAAATATTCAAAGTGATGAATAGCAAGAACCTACAACCAAGATTACTCTACCCAGCAAAGCTATCATTCAGAATTTGAAGGTCAGATAAAGAGCTTCACAGATAAGAAAAAGCTAAAGGAGTACATCACCACCAAACCAGTATTATATGAAATGTAGAAAGGTATTCTTTAAGAAGAGGAAGAAGAAGAAAAAGGTAAAGATAAAAATTATGAACAACAAATACATATCTATCAACAAGTGAATCTAAAAATCAAGTGAATAAAAAATCTGATGAACAGAATAATCTGGTGTATATAATAGAATCAGGGGCATAGAAAGGGAGTGGACTGACAATCCTTGGGAGAAAGGGGTATGGGGGGGTGCGGGAAGAGACTGGACAAAAATCATACACCTATGGATGAGGACAGTGTGTGTGGGGGGGGCGGAGTAAGGGTATGGGGTGGGGTGGGAACCGGGTGGAGGGGAGCTATGGAGGGAAAAAAGAGGAACAACTGTAATAATCTGAACAATAAAGATTTTTTTTTAAAAAAAGATGCCATTAACAGCAGTAATACAGACTATGGAAGACTTAGGAATGCTTTTAACAGAGATTTGTAAGTAAAAAGTACGGCAAAATTATGAAATTCTATTGAAAGACATTTTGAAAAATCTAAATATACCCAGTTATCTCTACCATGTTTGTAGATGAGAAAACTTAGTATCTTAAGGGGGCATATTTTCACAATACATCTAAAAACTGGCTGAATAAGGCCAACAAAGCAAAAGAAGGCTTTCACCTTCCTGAAATAGATTTGAAAGTGTTAATAGCCTGGAATACCCAAGACATTCTGAAGGTAAAATACCCAGACCTATAGGCCCAAAGTAACTAAAATAGAGGAGCTGGAGTGCAGTAGGCAAACACACCGTTGACAAAGTCCACAAAACCATGGACCCCATCTACAGATATGTGGCAACGTGATGTATGACCATGGTGAAAGGATTCAGTATATGGAACTGAGACAACTGGACATCCATATGGAAGAAGATAAAAGTAGATTCTAGTGTCACACTATACAAAAAATCAATTCTGGGTCACTGTAAAACATTACATATTTCAAAACTTAAAAGAATGTATAGAAGCCTATTTTTATGACATTGGGGTAGAGAGCAGGATTTCATAAACAAGACCTAAAAAATAGCATACCATAAAGGAGAAATTGATATGACTATTAAAATTTAGCACTTATGGTGTTCCAGCCCCCCCCTCTCTCTTTCTATCAGGAACATGCAGGTACCTTTCCCCCTCTTCTTCCCTCAAGGCACATACCTTTGCTCTTTCTTCTAAACTCCAAGGGCCCTTCTTTTGCCTCTACCCTGTTTCCTGGGTCCATGCAGCCCACTTGGTTCACTTTTCCTACCTCTGTGACTTTCTAAATTTTCTGTATATGAAAAAAAAAAAATAGCACTTCTGCCCTGGCCAGTGTGGCTCAGTTGGTTGGAGCATCGTCCTGTACACAAAAGGTCCAGGGTTTGATTCCTAGTCAGGGCACATACCAGGATGCAAGTTCGATCCCCAGTTGGGGGGTGCATGTGGGAGGCAACCAATCAATGTTTCTCTCCCACATCAATGTTTCTCTCTCTCTCCCTCTCCCTTCCTCTCCCTAAAAATCAGTAAAAAAAACAACAACTTTGGTTTTTAAAAAAATCAATAAAAAAAACAACCTTTGGTTGAGGATTTTTAAATAATAGCACTTCTGTTGAATAAATGGCATCGTAAGAAAGTGAAAGCATAAGCCATAGAGAAGGAGGAGATATTTGCAGCAGACAAATAATATCTAGACTAAAAATGATTCTTATAAATCATTAATAAAAAGGCCAATGGCATTAGAAAAATTGGCAAAGGATATGAATGGGCAATTCACAAAAGAGGCAACTCAGATGGCCACTACATAGATGAAGAGATGCTTGATCATATTAATAAGCAGAGCAATGCAAATTAAAATGATGAGGCACAATTCTATGCCAATCAGATAGGCAACAATTAAAAATCTGGCAAACCAAGAGGACATGGGGGAACAATAACTGCTAATGGGAGCATAATTACAATGGCTTGGAGAACCACTTGGAAACACCACTAAATTGAAGATGTGCAGATTCTAGACCTTAGCAATACCTCCTCTAGATACTTGCTTTAGACGATCTCCAGCACCTTTTCCTAAGTAGATATGCACACACATGTTTACTGCAAAGGGAAAAGGTGGAACCATCTTGACCTTGTCTTAGGCGACTGGATGAATAAACTGATCTATTCAAATAGAATATTATAGAGTAATTAAAACAAATCAACATTGAGAAATCTCAAAAACACCATAGGGATATAAACACGGGATAATACAATTAGTGTCAATTTTGAAACACTCTCTCATAAAGGCATAAGCACACCTGGGAATGAAGCACAGCAATGTTAGCAGAGGTCTGACTACAGAATGGGAGAGGGAGGGAGAAAGGGAAGGAAGGATGGGAAGGCGGCAGGGTAGAGTTTAAAACTTTTCTTTTTAAAGTAAGAATGAGGATGAGAGAAAGATGGAAGAACACGTGCCAACCAAAACAGTAAAATGTGAACATCTGTTTACATCAGTGCTGGGAACATGCCTGTCATATGGTGTTCCATAGTATTGTGTAGGCTTGACATATTTTACAATTTGAAACTTTGTTTTCAAAAGAAATCATGTTGGGGACACATGTGCAAGTCTTGTGATTACAAGGCACCTGAAACCCTACATTGCCTTGGCTGGAACCAGTACTCCCTGGTCTCATCCCCCACCTCCGCTGCTGGACTCCATGCCAACGACTCTTCCCTTTTCCCCCAAATCAAAGTCTCCTACAAAGAATGAATATTTGTCAGACTTGAGAATATTCAAGAGAATGTGCCATGGGCTCTGAAGGCAACTTAAAAAGAAGAATTCCGGAAATGTTTGGGGCAATAGCAACATCAATAGAAGCATCAAAGGATTACATCTATCCCGAGGTCACTACTTTGAAGAGAGGAAAATCCATTTACACTGTAAGTCTGATTTTTTTTTTTAATTTGGCAGCAGCCACTGGAGTCATTCCTTTGCTGACTGTTGATGCTGACCAATGTGGAGTCAATGCCTGGCACTGAGAAGGCCCAAGGAGTGGATGTGGGGCCTGCGTTATAAATGACACCGCATCCTTACCAAGAGCTCATTCGATGCAAGGCTCACAAGGCGGTTGCAAATTATTGCAGATCCATGCTTCAACCAAAGGGGATTTGCCTAGATATTTTGCTCAGAAAATGAGAAACTTGTTAATCAAACACTGAACCTCGTGGGTCAGCTGAGAGGAAACACTATTTTCACAGCGAGATCGGAGGCAGCAGCTGCAAAAGGCCAGAGCACACAAGAGGGAACACAGAGGAAACGGAGGAGCTGACCAGCATGGAGTGAGGCACTCACCAATGCCCCCTGCATTGTTCCTGAATCTGCTCACCCTCAACTCCAATAGCAATCATAACAATCGGGACAAAACCCAAAAGGCCCCATCCCTCTCTGTGGACAAGAATTCCATTGTCAACTGCCAGTTGATCATACAAAGCCTTCCATTATGTTTACAACATACCTTGCAAGATATTCAACAAGACATAGACCTGTTTGTTAATGAATATTGACTTATTTCATGAATATTTATTGAGTGCCTATTATGGCCAAGCTCTGGACTGGTAGACGAATGGTGAAGTGAAACAGCCACATCCCTGCCCTCCCCAAGTGTGTGGTAAATAAACTACATTGTTCACAAAACAAATGACAAATTTCTTCTAACAAGACTTTAATTGCCCCCTCCATTGCCACTGTATGAACCTGCCTACAAAAGGGCTCCTACTTACCTTTTAAATCTGGGAGATTACACACTAGCCCTATAAACTACCACACATTGAGATCTCAGTGTTAATGGTTCCTAGATAGAAGTCAATAACATGTACTTCATCTTATTGACGAATATAACTATGCTTTATTTTATAGAGCTATTTGGTGATCACCCTGGCTTACTTGACAAGGGACATACACTGGAAATAATTGCTAAAATTTATTTTTGCTGATGCTATGCCTGGAGGTAAAACCTTAACTCTTAAAGGGAATTGCAAGTTTTAGGAGTGTCTCCTAAGGATACATCCCAGATATATAAAACATAGTTAATAGCATACATTTTACAGAACTATTTAAACAGCAGAAGGAGAAGAAAAAATATACTGGAGGAGCCTAAAAATCTAACAGTAGAGGAATTAAGTTATCTAAATAAATTATTTTTATATCTTTACTAGAGGCCTCGTGCACAGAATGTGTGCACTCGGGGGCGGGGGGGGGGGGGTTCCTCAGCCCAGCCTGTGCCCTCTCACAGTTCAAGAGCCCTTGGGGGATGTCAGACTGAGGGTTTCCCCGTGGGGAGCGGGCCTAAGCCAGCAGTCGGACATCCTTAGCGCTGCCGTGGAGGCAGGAGAGGCTCCCACTACTGCCGCTGCGCTCGCCAGCCATGAGCCCAACTTCTGGCTGAGCAGTGCTCCCGCTGTGGGAGCGCACTGACCACCAGGGGGCAGCGCCTGCATTGAGCATCTGCCCCCTGGTGGTCAGTGTGCATCATAGCAACTGGTTGTTAGGCCATTTGGTCGATTTGCATATTAACCTTTTATTATATAGGATAAAGTAATGCTATTAAAATACATTAAAATATTCAGTATCAAAAGAAATGTTCATTTTTTAAAGTTCAAAAAGCAATATACAGGATTTATGAAAATTATAAATAACATATCTTTTATTTTTTTAAAGAAAAATAATGTCCATATGTCTAAAAAAGCTAGCTGAAATGTACAATAAATGTTAATGTACAACTGTTAATAATACTTATCTGTGAGTTGTCAAATTACAAGTGGTTTGATTTATTAGCGTTTGCTTGTCTAAATTTTTTCTCTAAAAAGCAGAAACCCTTAAAATAATCAATTAAAAGACAGGTGTCCATCAAATCACTTAATGCAAAATTAATCTTAAAGACTATAAAATGCCTTGTGTTGCATTAATGTTATTGGCCTCCAAATCTTTTTAGTTGTTTTCCCCAGTCACTTAAAAATTTGGCATGTACTTCCAATACATGAATATTTCATCACTTTGAAATTACATATACTCTCTAAATTTATATATATTTTAAAATTTCATAAACAAAATTTTTTTAAATAAATAGCAATTCTAATATCTTATTCTCATGTTCTAATGGATTATCATACGTGAATCCTGAGTACCAACAGAGCATGAACACTGTGTCATCAGAGCATTAGAAATTACTACACTGCACAGAAAAAAGGGTAGAGAGGGGAATCCTTTGACAGAAGAATAGAACTTTTTCTTTTTTATAAAAGAGGAAAAATAATTTCTTAAAAAATTAGTGGAAAGGAGCCCGGCTGGTGTGCTCAGTGGGTAAGCATCAATCTATGAACCAGGAGGTCACAGTTCAATTCCCAGTCAGAGCACATGCCCTGGTTTTGGGCTCGATCCCCAGTAGGGGGCATACAGGAAGCAGCCAAGCAATGATTCTCTCTCATCATTGATGTTTCTATCTCTCTCTCCCTCTCCCTTCCTCTTTGAAATCAATAAAAATATACATATTTTTTAATTTAGTGGAAAGGAGGTCAAATGAGAGTTCCTATTAGATCTCCCTGAGATTATCAGGAAAATAGGAATCAAGGTCATCTGTTAAGTCCTGGGATGTAAAGCACAGCATAGGGAATGTAGTTAATAATATTGTAATAACTATATATGGTGCTAGCTGGGTTCTTGAAATATCAACGTGGGGGGACTACTTTGTAAAATATATGATTGTCTAACCACTATGTTGTGCACTTGAAACTAATACAGAATAATATTGAATATAAACTGTAATTGACAAATAAAATAACATGAATGAATGAATGAATGAATGAGTCATAAAACAATATTATAATAACTATGTATGGTGCCATGTGGGTACTAGACTTATTGGGGGGATCACTTTGTACGTTATATAAATGTCTACCACTATGCTAAACACCTGAAACTACTATACTATTGAATGTCAACTATAATTGAAAAATTAAAATTGGGAAAAAAAAGACTCAAAAAGATTTGAAGGGAGATAAAAGGTTCTCACAACTATCAAAAGATGAGTCCCAGATATCATTATGGGGTGTGTGCATGTGTGTGTGTACACACGTACACAAGCACACACATATCCCTTGATTAAAATACTAAGAAACTGTCAATAGCATGGCGATTACCAGAGGGAAAGGGGTGGGGGAGGTAGATGAGGGTACAGGGGGGATAAATGGTGATGGAAGGAGACTTGACTTGGGATGGTGAAAACAGTACCATAACAGATGAAGTATTACAGAATTGAACACCTGAAACCTATATAATTTTATTAACTAATGACACCCCAATAAATTCAATAAAAAATAAAGTACAGACATATTCACAAACAGAAAACAAAACTATATAATATAAAGCAAGTACATCTTGGCCATGTCTATAGAGCTGGGATATACAGTCAATGCAGTGGAACGAAAAAGTCCAGAAAGTAGTCCAAATATACATTAAAATTAAAAAAGAAACTGTAAGTAACTCAAAGAAGTCTACTTCTAGTACCTATTTTAGCTTTCTCTTCCACATCAAAGTCATCTTAGGATGAATGGTTGCTATCTTTGTATATAAGTCTATTTCAAGATTGTGTGCAGAGGAAGGGACAATGTAAAACAACAAAAAAGTTCTTTTGTCTGAGCTTCTGTCATGGCAAATATATGATAGAGGCAAGATACAGATATTAATATCTTATAAGGCCCTGAAACACTTGGTAATTAATTTTTCAGCAGGAAGAGGGTTTTATTCCAATGGTAAGAATAGCTATCATCACCGAGGCAAAGGAGGGGGGGTGGGAATCAAGGGAACTCAGAAAAAGTGGGCACCAGAGAAGAAGCATGTCACACACTAGTTCCTATACACATGGAGCTCATCCAAAAAGGAAGATGGCAGGATGTGACCAACGTAAGGCAGGCTGCCGCCACAAGGACTGCTTCCTCCAGACAAAAGGAGAAAAGCCTGCTTCATAACACCAAGCCGGGATTTAGATTTCTCCTCCAAAGCAACCAGATGGACTAGAAAATTCTTCAAAGGCAGAAATACCAATTCACTCAACAAATATTTCTTTAGCACCTATGTTCCAGACACTATACTGGAGAGAGAGGAATTACGGGGTTCTTGTATTAGTTACCTATTGCCCGGGGGCAGGAGGAGGGGACAGTGCGGTGATGGGGGACTACTCCAAAACTCAGTGGCTTAAATTAACAAACAATTATTATCTCACACTTCCTGAGTAGGTGGTTCTGGCTCAGGGTCTCTGTTACCCCTAGGTTCAGGGATCACTAGGAGGATTCACAGGACTCACACATAATAGGACTCAATGCTATGATTTATTACAGCAGAAGGATGTACTAGTAAGGCAAAATCAGCAAAGGGGAATGGGGCATGGAGTCAATTCTGTAGGGAACCAGGCACAAGTTTCCCGGAGTCCTCTCTCCATGGAGTCACACAACACAGGCATCGTTCCTCCAGCATCTGACTCTGCAACACAGGGTGAAGTGTTGTCTACCAGGGAAGCTTGTTAGAGATGCAGTTCCCCGGGGTTTTTATTGGGGGCTGCTCACGCACACACCCTCTGCCTAGCACATATCAAAATTCCAGACTCCAAGTTAGAATCATCATAAATAATTATGGGCACAATAAACCACTCATATCAGAGAATGGAGGGAACCCTCCCTAAATCCAAGTACCCAGATGCCAGCCAAGAACCAATCTTATAAGCAGCCCTTCTAAGGACAGGAGTCTCGGGCCTCCTATGCTCATTCTTTTCTACACAGGGTCTTGTGAGGATGCAGTCAGGCTGTCAGCTGGGGCTCCATCCTCTGAAGCCTTGGGACACTTACAAGAAAGTTCACTCACGTGACTTTAGGCTAAAGGTCATCACCACGTGGAGCTCTCCACAAGGCTGCCTGAATGTCCTCAACATATGGCAGCTGGCATTCCCCACAGCGAGTGATCCAAGAGAATGAGAGTATGCCCAATGTGGAAGCTGCAGTCTTTTTATTTTAATATGTTTTTATTGGTTTTGAGAGAGAGAGGAAGGGAGAGGAATAGAGATAGAAACATCAATGAGAGAGGAACATCATCAATCGGCTGCCTCCTGCACAGCCTCTACTGGGGATTGAGCTCACAACCGGGGCATGTGCCCTGACCAGGAATCGAACTAGCGACCTCTTGGTTCCTGGGTCAACACTCAACTGCTGAGCCACACTAACCAAACAAAGATGCAGTCTTTAATAAGTTGTCTCAAAGTGACATACCATCACTCTTGCTCTTGGTCACAAAGACCGACCCTACTACAATGTGGGAAGGGGAGGGATTCACAACTCTGAATGCCAAGAATAAGGGATCACAGGGGGCTGGCTGTCCTGGAGGCTGCCTACCACAGCCTCACATTCTGGCTCCCAATGACTCACATATCTCTTACAAGCAATAAACACTAACCCCTCCCGTGGTCCCCAAAAGTATCATCCCATCACAGCATCAGCTGCACATCCAGACCCTCACCATTCAAATCAGGTCTAGGTACAGATGAGGTTTCTGAGTATAGTCCCTAAACTACAGATCCTTGAATACGATTTCTCTCAATCTGTAGACATGTACAAATAAAGCAACAAGTTATCTGTTCTCACACTCTCAACACACGATGGTGGGACAAGCAGAGAATAACTGCTATAAACACTCCTGCTCACAAAGGGAGCAAGAGGGAAGCATGTAAGAGGCAGCAATTCCGAAATCCCACCAAGGAAATGTTTCAAGGTCCTTGCTTAGGTCTCAAGTTGAGGTCTGAGAATAATTCTCTATGACCCTTAACTTCATTCTCTGGGCTCTTGGTTTTGGCCTGTTGGTCATCCTTCCATTTTCATTAAAGGTAATATGTGTTCGCAGCCAACTAGTTTTCTCAGCCTGTTTCCTACTTGTTGATACTTGGGGGTCCAAATGCCTCTTTTTATTTTGTCCTCTCCATGTCCCTTCCACTTCAAGATGATGGTATCTCTTCAAGTATAACTCTCTTAAAAACAATGAGTCTTCTGTGAATCCTTTTAGGGTTCATTCCATTAGACAAAAGCCATACCCACAAATCTCTTTGCAATGGTCCTTCCTCACTTTGGGCTTTTGCTGAGGGACAATGGTCTTGAGCTTCCAAGAAGCTCTGCTATTTGAATGAGAGGATCTATAAAGCAAACCCTTAATCTCTTTAGAAGGCCTTTTAGCTGACTGCATGGTACTCTGAGACACCATCTTTGATTTGGGGATCTTAAGAAAAGATTTTTAAAGGGGAATGGATGTGGGAGGAGGTAGGAGAGAGGGAGGGGATAAATGGTGATGGAAGGAGACTTAACTTGGGGTGGTGAACGCACAATACAATATACAGATGATGTATTATGGAATTGCACACCTGAAACTTTAACCAACGTGACCCCAATAAATTCAATTAAAACATAAAATAAAACATTTTACAGTTACACCCTTGGCTTCCTGTTGGAACTTGTTTTCCTAAAAGTGCCCCAAATTTGATCTTTGCTCAGAAGCCATTTCTTAATTTTAGCTTCAGGTGCCATTTGGAGAGGACGGCAATCTTCAAAAACAGCAAGTCCTGGCTCTTTCTGTCTATTTCTGCCTTCAGTTTCTCTTTCCCTGAAACTTTACTATAAGTAACAGGAAAAAAAGAGAAGGCATTTCAACACTCTGGTCAGAAATTTCCTTAACTGTATCACCCAGTTCATTAGGTACATTTTCTACCTTCCACAACGATATTACTGGATTTCGTGCTGCTCTATAACAAAGACAAAGACTCCCTTTTCCAGTTTCCAATGTGATTTTCCTCATTTTCTGTTAAGCCTTCACTGGCAGCCTTCTCAAAATCCAAACTTCTACAGACAATGTACTCAAAGCACTTTCAGCTTTTGTTAGCATGTCCCTCAGCATTCTTACAGCTTTTCCACTGTACACTGCCCACACTCAAAGCCTCGACCACATTTTAGTTTTTTGTAGTACTGGCACCCCACTTCTAATACCAACCTCTTATTAGTTCTCTATTGATGCACAATAGGTTACCCCAAAACTCAGCACTTAAAGCAACAAGCATTTACTGTTTCACATGGTTCTGAGGGCCAAAACTGGGAGGCATTGAGATGGGTGGACTGGGCTCAGGGTCTCTCAGGAGGTTGCAATCAAGCTGATAGTAGGGCCTGGAACATCTAAAGGCTCGACAAGGAGAGGATCTGCTTTGAAGTGCACTCCCCTGGTTCATGGCCAGCCTCTGTTTTTTTTATTAGCTGTTGCCACGTGGGCCTCTCTCCATACATTGCATGACTGTCTTCATAGCATGGCAGCTGGCTTTCCATAGAGGGAGTAATCCAAGAGAAAGAACTCAGTCTTTTACAACCTAATCTTGGAAATGACCTATCATCACTTCTGTTATAATCTGTCAAGGGCATGAATCCCAGGAGGTAATGACCATTGGGGGACTGGTGGATGGCTACCACATTTTCTGTTTGGAAGTCTAATGGGATAATAGATGTCCACACTGCTTACAATAAAAATTAATGAAGGCCATAAAGAAACATGGAGAAGTCAGCACCAGCTTCCCAGGAGGGGTCAAGATGATGCCACAGAGGAGGCAATGTTTACTTTGGGGCCTAAAGGGACGAATGAGACTTGTCTGCCACACGGAAGAGCCTCGCCTGCTGGAAGCTTTCCATGCATTTCTCCTGGACGAATCCTACCTGCCTGGTAAATCTGATGACCTCAAAGCTCTTCCTAAAAGCAAACAGGGGATGACTTAATTTAATATCAATATGTATTGAGGACACATTACCATTTCATAGATGAATTAAAAGCATAATGGCAGATGACGAATGCTATGCTTGAAGGTGCCTCATCTAAAGGTCAAACGCTACTTGGGAAGGGAAACGATGAGTAAAGTGAAAAGGCACAACTTTATACAAATGTGAGAGTCAGAATAAATGTCATAATTTGACATTGCACACAACTATTCAGCATGTAATAGTGATAATGTAAATAAGAAGGCAAGGAGAAAGACATGGAGAAAGAAATGCTAACCAAAGGACCCTTCACATGAAATAGATGCAAGAGCGGTTGGAAAACTAGGTCAGGCAAGCATACTGAAGTATTAAAAGCTATTTTTTTCTCATAAGAGTGGATACAATCTCATTATAAAATCCTGTGAAGTATAAATGAGCATAAGAAAAAAAAATTAAAATCACCCATGGCCCCAAATTCTAGGGAGAGCCACTAATTGGATTATGTATTTTTCCCTTTTAGACTGCTGGATAGATAGGTGGAGATACACACACACACACACACACACACACACACACACACGCACACACACACGTAATTTTGGACATACATAATTTTTGGACATGGCTCTGTTTTTCATTAATACAAAATTTACATGTAAAAGTTAAGTTCATATATGTGTAACATTTCTAAAGTCTAAATATTACGGAGAGATATGACATGGAAAGCAAAATTCACCTGTAATTCTTTTACTCAGGGGAGAAAATAGTTTACTGTGAAAATCTGATATTTTTCTTACAGACATTTCAATGCAAACATAATTTTAATGCGAAAATAGGCTCATGTGTTTTGTTAACTGCTTCTCTCATTTACAAGTACATGGTGGCTCTCTTCCTCTGTTAATACATGGACAGCTACATTAGTTTATTAATTTTTTTTTTCAGTGAAGAAGGGACCGGGAATCGAACTGTGACCTCCTGGTTCAGAGATCAATGTTCAATCACTGAGCTACACTGGCTGGGCTACATTATTATTTTTAATGACTATATAGTTCCAGAAAAGGTATGTACCAGAACCTATTTAATCAATACCCTATTAAGGAGCATTTATGCCATGCCCAATTTTCCACAGTTGCCAACAAGGCTCAGCAATTACACCTCTATGCAAACACCTTTACACACCTGTTACTTCCTCAGGATAAATTTCTAGATTTATATTTGCTATGTCAAAAGACACCCACTTTTTTAAGCATTCTTGTGCATATTCCTGCATGTTTCAGCATACATGCATACCAATATACACTTACAGCAAGAATATGAAAATGTCTCCAGCCACCACCTTCACCATTACTGAGTACTATAAGCACTCTTAATTTTCATTTCTTCAGACATGAAAGACAAATGAAGACAATCAATATATTAAGATAATACATTTTCAAATATTTAAAGGCCATTTGAATTTTTTCTTTGTTAATTATGCATTCTTGTTTTCTGCCAAATTTTCATGGAAGTGTTTGCTGTTTTTGTATTGATTTGCAAGTGCCCTGCCACCCAAACACACATCTATTCAAACTTTTTAAAAGCCCGGTAGCAATGTCTCATCAGCAGGACATAAATAAGAACTCACGGAGTTAGTAAATGGTTGAACACTCAAATTTCCCTGACTCCAAAATCCAGGCAATGCCCACAGTGACATGTTGATGCCTCCTCAGGACTAAGACACTCCAAAACTGTTGCTCATTAGGATCACTAGGGGAGCTTTTAAAACTCCGATGCCCACTTCTTACCCCCATATCAATGCAACCAAGCAGAGTGTTTTGAGGCTACATAAGTGGTTCCATTGGGCCGCAACATTTGAGAACCAAGTACCAAAGATTTTATTCCTCTCCCCACCCGCTACCTACTGGGACTGCTGCTGATTAAATGTTATTCCTGTCCTGAACTAGCCTTGCTCACATCCCTTCCTGGGCCAGCTGCATCCTATGACTACAGGATACAAAGGGGTCCCAGTTCCAGGGTTCCCCTGATGAGGCAGCCCATCTTCTGCCCAATCCTGCCTCCTTCCCTTCCCCACAAGTGTTGACCCTAAGAGATTCCCTGAGAATGTCCTGCTTATGAATCTCAAAGGCTGCTTCCTGAGTGAACCCAATCTGTGTCATGTACTATATGGAACTTCCCCTAAGAGAATAAACGTCCCGTAAAGAATTAACAAAATCATCCTCAAAGGCTTGATATACATCTGACAGTAGTTATCAAAGCATATTCAAAAATCCTTCTGGTGGTATGATTGTTTAATGAGCACGGACTTTCTGTTTGAAGTGCTGAAAAGGTTTGGGAAATAGTGGTGATGGTTGCATAAAAGTGTGAATGTAACTAATGCCACTGAATTGTATATTAAAAAATGGTTAAAATGACAAATTTCGCATTGTATATATTATACCATGATTTTTAGAAATTAATAAATGTAAAATACCCCAAACCACTGAATTGTATACCTTAAACAGGTAAATTATTGATATGTGAATTATCCTATGTAATAAAGTGGTGATATGCAAATTAACTCTCACGCCCTCACAAGATGGCTGCCTATGACCAAGCCAGCAGGGGGGTTAGTGAGGGAGGACCAAACAACTGAACAGCAGGTTGCGTGAGGCAACCAGGCCGGCAGGGGGGTTAGTGAGGGATGACCAAACGACTGAACAGAAGGCTGTGTGGGTCGACCAGGCTGGCAGGGAGGGGGGGGCAGATGGGTGCAACCTGGCCAGCAGTGGGGGGCAGTTAGGGACGACCAAGCTGGCAGGGGGGGAAGTTAGGGGCAATCAGGCAGGCAGGCAGGTGAGCAATTAGGAGCCAGTGGTCTAGGATTGTGAGAGGGATGTCCAACTGCTGGTTTAGGCACGATTCCCGGGGGGATGGCCGACTGCCGGTTTAGGCCCGATCCCAGGGATCGGGCCTAAACCGGCAGTCAGACATCCCCCAAGGGGTCCCAGATTGGAGAGGGTGCAGGCTGGGCTGAGGGGGGACACCGCCCCCTGTGCATAAATTTTGTGCACCGGGCCTCTAGTATCTCAATAAAGCTGCTTTTAAAAATCCCCTCAATCCAGTGTAATGACATGGCAGTCAACAAATGAACAAAACAGAGGCCTCAGCTCTATAAATCCATATAATGATGACAATATTTTTGAGCCCTCATCAAGGAGTTTGCTTTCACTCATTGTTCATTCCCTAAAATACAGAAACAAAATGCTTATTGCTTTGTACTTTATGTGTCTTTGATCAGCAGTAATTTAGGACTTGTGTGCTGAGTGGTACGAAGCAAAGAAAAAGCAATTTCTTGGGCCAGCTTCAGGGTTAAGAATATTTAAAGACTACTCGAGGGCTAGGATATTGTCAACATCACTACCTTCAGTTTTGCGGTAGTAAACGTGTTCCATTTACCTCAACCACAGGCTCACGCACACAGAAAACCTCCAGGAAGCTGTATAACAGACCATTTCTAAAAGAGGAGCAACACAGACGTATTTATAACAACAATGTGCCAAAGACAGCAGTGTCCAGAGACTAACAGGTGCAAAAATCAATGTTCCCAGGAAACACACTGTCCACTGCCTTTATAAAGTACTCCAGGCTTTATAAAGTAAAATAGAGGCCTGATGCACGAAATTCATGCATGGGTAGGGTCCCCAGGCCTGGCCAGCAATTAAGGCCCATCTGTGGGGCAACGGGGGTGGGGGAGCAATCGGGGGGCCCCTGCAGGCACCCACCTTGGCTGGCCTGGGGCCTGTGGGCTGGGGGCAGCTCCTGCATTGAGCATCTGCCCCTGGTGGTCAGTGTTCATCATAGCGACCGGTAGTTCCGCTGTTCAGTCGATTTGCATATTAGGCTTTTATTATGTAGGATACTTCACATTTGCAAACTCTGCCATAATCAGAATCCCCAAGGAGCCCAGAAGTTTCCTTTTTTTTTTTTTTTAAAGACTTGACAAACCTCTTATACCAATGTATACCTTCCCTTAACAAAAGACCTCTGATCAATAAAGGCCAAACCTCCAATAAGGGGAACTGTCATTTAAAGTCTGTGGTTTCTGCTCTTGGCCCTCCACAATCAATGTACGACCAGAAACCAACTTGATGTTATCCAAAGCTTAGACGTTGAGGTGCTTAACAATGAAAGAAAAGACTTAATGCCAAAGATGCCACCCAAAGCATAATGGGAAAAATACTGAATGTGGAGTTGGGAAACTTGAGCTTCTGCCTGAATCGGCCACTGGCAACCCGTGTGACCCTGGCTGGCTGGTGGACCACTCTGCATCTCAGTTCCTTTCCCTGCAGTGAGCCTCAAGATGATGTCTGCGCTGCCCATCTCACTAAAGTTCTATACAAATGTGAAAGAGAACTATAGGCTTCTAATGCCCGAAGAGCTTCAGAGAAACACAATTGAGGCCATTCTAGTATAACGTCGCTGTGTAAATATGGGAGTGAGGAAATGAATTCCATAAAGGAAAAAATATTCACCCAAAGTTACCTCTTCTTGCATCCATTTCATAACCTATTTGATACCAAATTGATTTGGTGTGGAGGCAACAGACCAAGGTGTAAAAGGAAACAAGAGCTAGAATGTATCTTTAATTGAGATGGATAAAATCATTTTCCATCTGAAACTCCAGAGTTCGTTTGGTTTGCCGTTTCTGCTGCCAGGTGTTATTTTTGTTGATTATCCTAGAAAGCACTGATGTATAAAATAGTTCCTTTGGGGGCTTGGGCATACCTACTTTTTTCCTAGGAAAGACTCTGGAGAGAAAGAAATTTTCACAGCACTGCACAGCAATTCTCTAGTGGATTTGAAAGAAATCCTGTGAGGTAAGACAAAAATCATCAACTTGCTGATCTTATATTCTACAAATGTATAGCCTCAGAAATTTCAAAGTTGGGACTTATTTTCCCCCCTCTGAGTGCAGACTTAGATTGGGACTAATACGTGTTCCAAATTTAGCAGAGCCTCAAGGGCTGGAGGCAGTTGGCTTAACAACTGCACACATTTGTCTGTTACCTCACAGGTTGCCAGGAGAGGCCACCCGCAGGGCCAAAAAGAGTCAAGTCAGACACAAACAACTGACCCAAAAATGAATACTGAAATCAAGAGAGAACTAGATGGTGTTCCTCTTTCAACCACTTTTTCTTTAAGAAGAAGGCATGGTAGGTGAAGGGGAGAAATAATCTATAATAATAAAAGCGTAATATGCAAATTGAATGAACAGCCAAACAGTGGAACGACCATCCAGATAACCATGCTATGACACCCACTGGTGCCAGGCCAGCCAAGGCAGGTGCGATGCAATTGATCGGGGGGACCCCCTATCGCCCCATGATTGCCCCGCAGAGGGAGGCCTAGGCCATCAGCCGGTGGGGCAATCAATTGGGAGCTCTGCGATCGCCCCAAAGAGAGAGGCCCAGGCCACCAACTGGAGGGCTGCAGCAGGTGGGCGGGATCTCCCTCTGTAGGGTGCGATCAATCACCCCAAAGAGGGAGGCCCTGGCTACCCGGCCAGTGGCACTGCGGCAGGTAGCTTGGGCCTCCCGCTCCAGGGACAATCCATTGCGAAGCCGGAGTCTACCTCTTTGGGGCGATCCATCGAGGAGCCCCAGCCGCGTGGGCGAGGCCTGCCTCTTTAGGGCAATCGATTGTGGGGCTCCCGGACTGCGAGAGGGCGCAGGCTGGGCTGAGGGACCCCTCCCCCCAGAAGTGTACAAATTTCATGCACCGGGCCTCTAGTAATATATATTCTGATAAGTTAAGTCATTTATGGTATTCAGGCACTGAAGAATTAATCAACTTTATAACAAACAAAAATGTCAACCTACCATCTTCTCTCCTCTTTCTTTTCAGTATCAAACTCTTTAAGAGATCACTGCAAGCCCTAGCTGTTTTGGCTCAGTGGATAGAGCATCGGCCTGCGGACTGAAGGGTCCCAGGTTCAATTCCGGTAAAGGGTATAAGCCTGGGTTGTGGGCTCGATCCCCAGTGGGGAGTGTGCAGGAGGCAGCTAAACAATGATTCTCTCTCACCATTGATGTTTCTCTCCCTCTCCCTTCATCTCTTAAATCAATAAAAATATATATATTTAAGAAGAGAGAGAGATCAACGCAAGCATGTCAAACTCGTGGCCGGTGGGCCGCTTGCCAGCTACCAGTTTGACATGCTTAGACTGCCTCTGCCTCCATTTACTCACTATACACTGAACAGTTCTCTCAGGGGTCACCCATCATGGTTGTGTGATCACCAAGTCCAGGGGCCTTTCATGAATACTTCTTGACCTCCCTGTGGCATGCAACACGACTGGACATTCCTTTTTCTGGAAACAACTCTGCCCCTGACTCCTCCAGTACAATACCCATCCTGGCACTCTGCCTACCCCACTTACTCTATTTTCCTCTCCTTGTCCCCATCCTGGTTCTCAATTGCCTAAGTCCCCTGGCTCCTGCTTTGGGCATCCTCCACTACCCATACTCCCTGGGAGGTCTGAGCCCTTCTGTGGCTCTCTGTCCAGCTACTAGTATATGTACAAACTCCCAACCACCTCGCTCTTGAAGATCAAGCCCATATTTCCAATTGTCTGACCCATATTTCCATTTCTCTACTCTGCACCTTATATCGAAGACAGAACTCACCACCTTTCCTGCTCCTGCTCCTAGCTTTCCAAGTTTTGCTCTTCTTCTCATTCCTCACTATCAAAGCCATCCTTCTACTTTACTCACATCTATAAGCTTACAAGTCCCACGAATGGCTCAAGACGTCCCTCATATCCAATGTTTCCTTTGCATCCTCATGCAAAAGTATTGCAACAACTTCTGATGTGGAGTCTTGTTAGCAGTATCTTCTAACTCTCAAAAAAGTCTGTACCACAACACCAGATAATTCTTCCTAAATAATGTGTGTATCCCAGGCCTGTTCAAAAATGCCAGTGCTTCTACTTTTCAAGTGCAGATGCCTATCCTAACATCTAAACTTCTCCCTAATCCAGCCTTATCTCTGCTTATACTCTTGAAGGTCACAATGTTTAGATGAGTTTGGGTTCCTATCTATTTTTCTAAACGTGCCTTCAAGTTTCCAGCTCTATCTGAAATGCTCTTTTGAGCCCTACTTCCTCCCAACGCCCCCCCACACACACAACATCTCCAAGTGTTAAAGTTACACCTTTCTTCAACACCTAGCTCAAAGCATTTCCACAATGAAACGTGTCCTAATTTCTCCTGTCAAAAAGGTTGTGTACACACAAGCTTCTTGCATACATTTCATTTCCTCTGTTATATCTCAAGTCTCCCCAAAGGAGGGGGGCCCATCTCATGGCTTGCTAAAAAAGAGCATGAACCTTGAAACCAAAATAACCAGGATATGTTTTCACTTGCATTTGGCTAAATGATGCTGAATCTCTCCGGTTCTAGTTTCCTCATCTGTAAGAAGAACCTATGGTAATCACTGTGAATTGACCTACTTACCTCAGGGGTGGGAAAACGATGACCCCAGGCTAAATCCAGCCCATTACCCATTTTTATAAATAAAGTTTTATTGGAACACAACCATGCTCATTCCTTTCTGGACTGTCTATGTCTGCTTTGTAGTAGCTACAATAGGCCCACAAAAACTAAAATATTTACCATCTGGTCCCTTCTTTATCTCCACGTCACTCTCCTTATATAGGTAGAGAGATGGAATAGTTATAAATATTTTCCAAACTTCCCTGAATCTAAGGGTATAGGGGTTAATTGGGATCCAATAATTAAATGCACTCATGCAGAGAGTTCTAGAAGGTAGAAGTAAGGTGGGGCCATCTTCTGGCTCCTCGCTGACTGTTTAATGCTGTCCAGAAAGGTCATGGAAACAGGAGACTTGAACTACAGCTGTCCCTGCACCTTCTCCAGCACTCCAGGGGTGGACGCAGTGCAGGTTGGCAGAGCCACTGTGAGTGGCCTTTCAAACCCAGTGCCAGGGGTGCACCCTGACCTTCTTTCTCTCTTGTTCTGGAAATCTTTTCCTAAGGCTCACCCTTCTGGTGATTTTGTAAGCACCTAATTCTCTGTATTAAATCGCTTCTTGTTTAAAATTTATAGCCAAGTTTCTGTGTCTTGTACTGAACACTAACTGACACAGAACAAAATGATAAATATCTAGTTGAGTTACTAAGATATGAAATGACCATGTCTATGAAAGTGCTTTATAAACAGCAAAGCTAACATTTTCTGTAAACCTTTATCTTATCCCCCATACTCTGACCCTCCCTGACCCTTGACTTGACACAGTGCCTCCCAACCCTGAAATGCTGATGTTTCCACAGCAGTTAACTCTCTTCCCTTCTTGCTCTGCTTGAAAAATCTCATCTCTCCTTCCAGTTTCAGTAACCACACGGATCAAGAGTTAACTTATTTGGGGACATGGACATTTGGAAAAAGTTGATACAAAGCTAAGTCTCCAACACAAATGCACATGCAGTAAGATTTCAATAGAATTTCTAAGGTTCATGGGGCTTCCTATTTTAACTATGGATCAGGGTTATAAAGCCTGATCGTAAATACTAATGAGTGTCTAAACCTATATCTCAACCCAGATCATTGCCACAAGGTTAGGACAGATGTTTACAACTGCTCACTGGATTTCCCATAGGCAACTCAAACTCAATGTGTCCACATGGGATTTTCTCTCCCCACTGCTCCTGTTCCTCTGTTATCATGTAAGTGAATGACTCCAGCACCCTCCCAAGGCATCGTTCAGGCATCTTTCCTTCCTTCTCCATAGACAGTTGCCAGCTCCTGGCAATTCTACATCCCTAGTCATAGTGGAATCTACCCACATCCCCGTTTCAGTTACAGTAATTTGTCCAGCCACCCCCTCTCTCAAGATTCCTGCAGAAGCCATCAAATTGGTCCCTCTGCTTCCACTATGTCCTCTCCAATCCATTTCCTGGACCTTAAAACCTGCATATCAAGTTTAATGCATTTCCTTTGTTTAAAACTTTTAATAACTCCACATTCTTCTCACAGTCAGCCCTCCCCATGCCTCCCCAAAATGGCTCTCTTATACCTGTACCATATGAGCTTCCAGTCCCCAGAACTACAGTTTTTGTCACCCCCAAGGATCACATGCTACTCCCTCCCCATTTTATTTCCTACTGCTACCCACTATTACCTACACACACACACACACACACACACAACACATACACACACTTCCCTCCTGGCTAACCCCTCACCCTTCAATTCTCACCTTAGATGTCATTTAATTCCCTTAGTCATCAAATGTTTATTGAGCCTCTACTACAAGCCAACCACCGAGCTATCACTAGAGATGGAGCAATAAAAAGACAGTCACAATCCCTGTCCTAACAAAGCTCAATTTTATAGAGGCATTAGATCAATAATGACAAATATGATGATCCCCCAGATGCCCCCAGTCCCAACCCCAGGCTGAGTCGGGATCCCCCACTCTGGGATTCCATGGCCCACATCTGTGATCCCCAAACCCACCACCACTATTGGCTCATCCATCTCTCCCAATGACCAGACTATAAACTCCTTATAGGTAGGATTATAGCCCATCACTTCATTTATTGCTGATACCTGATACTGTATCTGGCACTCAGGAGTTGCTTAATAAATCCCTATTGATTAGGAAAATGCAGTCAATAAACATCAGCTGAGTGGGTCTGCTTAGAAGTGGCCCTATAAGGGGAATGCAATGGAAACAATGCGGGTGGGGAGTCCTCACTGTTTCCCTGCCTGGTCTTTGCTGATGCCTCAAATCACAGGTAACATGCCTTTAACTAACACCAGACTTGCTGGCTGCATTTCATGTTCAGCAGCTATTCCCAGCAGCCCTTCTAGCCTCCAGGGTAATACCTGTGCGCTCAGCAGTGTACCTAATTAGAGGCACCCCCTGGCAACTCTGGTGGCCTCTGGAGGCCAGTCACCAAGCTGTGCCCTTGATCACTGGAACCTACAAAACATAGAAGGCAGGTGAGCACAGGGGGCCTGGCATCCAGGAGAGGCCCGGGAGCTCAGCCGGGTTGGATCCAGGAGCTTTGTCCCAAAGTCCCTGCTAGACCAGCCGTGAGGATGTGTGTATAGACGTTTACACACACATATTTTTTAATGTGTGTGAAACTAGTGGTGGATGGGCAGAAGCAAAAACGAAAACAAACAAACAAACAAAAAACCCAAGGAGTAAATATACCCTTTATGAAAAATAAGGCAGTTTGGTAAGTGCTGATGAGATCTTCTTGAATATACAACAATACAAGTAAGCATTTATGGAGCGCCTACAATGTCCCAAGTTCTAACTTCTTGGTGTGCATCCATTTTAATTCTCGAAAGGCCCCTATGAGGTGAGCACAATTATTATCTCAGTTAACTGAGGCCCAGTGAGATTAAGGAGCTTCCATGGCTGCCCCCGGCTCATGACGCAGCAGGATGCAAACCTGCAGTATGACTCAGCCCAGGGCCAGAAGCTCTGCACCGTACAGCCTTGTGAGGAAGGGCAGTGTTCTCCCCTCCAGCTGCCAGTGTTCCAGGCCCCAGTGCCAATGAGACCTGGACCTTAAGGGGCAGCTCATCAGTCTAGTCCAGTGACTTTCAACCTTTTTCATCTCCTGGCAGCCATAAATTAATTACTAAAATTCTGCGGCACACCAAAAAATACATTTTTTTGCCGCTCTGACCAAGAAAATAGGTATAATTTTGATTCATTCACACAGGATGGCTCTTGTTGTGTTGGCTGTTGTCATTTTTTTTATTTGACAACCTAAGAGAAAAGAGGTCAGTGCCCCTGACTAAGCAGTCAGGTATTGCATGTTTTAAACATTCTTGCGGCACACCTGTTGAAAATCACTGGTCTAGTCAATTACTGCCATACAGTAATGAGGGTCTGATGTTGCCAGATCTTCCTACTTTTCAAAAGACAGCAGATATCCAGATTCTTTTTAAATTGGGGATGAGAAAAGGGAGGGATTGCAGAAGGTTTTGGCCAAGGAACTGAGAGGAATCCTATATAATAAAAGCCTAATATTAGTGTCCGGTCGTCTGGTCATCTGTTCAACCAATCAAAGCATAATATGCTAATGATATGCTAAGGCTGCTCAACTGCTCACTATGACGTGCACTGACCACAAGGGGGCAGACAGTCCACTGGTTGGTCTATGACATACACTGACCAACAGGGGGCAGATGCTCCAACCGGTAGGTTAGCTTGCTGGTGGGGTTCAGCCAATTGGGACTGAGTGAGATGGGCCAGACATGCCCTGGAGCCCTCCCGCAGTCCCTCCCCAGCTGGCCAACTTCATGCGTCCCTCCCCGGTCCCAACTGTGCACAGGTCTGTGCCCTCTCACATTCCAGGACCCCTTGGGGGATGTCAGAGATTCAGTTTTGGCCTGATCCCACAGGCCAGGGTGAAGGACCCGACTGGTACATGAATTCGTGCACCGGGGCCTCTAGTATGTTAATAATAGAGATGAGCTTCTGAGGGAGGAAGAGGTTTGGAGATCAAAGACTATGAGCTGATATTCTGGTGCTAAAGATGCTCAGAAGGAAGGCTGTGAGAACTCTAGGGCTGGAGCTGACGACCAGGGTAGCAGGTAGCAGAGAAGGCTCTGGTGACTTTGTTGCCAGGCTGCCCCACTTCAACCCTCAGTTCCACCTAGAAAATGATCATCTAAAATACCCCCTCTTTTTCATTGTGAGGATGGTGGGAAAACCAGGCTGGCCTTACTTTTCTGGGACTACCATAGCAAAGTACCATAAACTGATGGCTTAAATGACAGAAATGCAGTGTCTCACAGTTCTGGAGGCCAGAAGTGTGAGATCAAGGTGTCAGCAGGGCCATGTTCCCTCTGACGGCTCTAAGGCAATATTTGTTCCAGGCTTTTCTCCTAGCTTCTGGTAGTGTCTTGGCTCATGGCTGCACAACTCCAGTCTTCACATGCCATGTTCCCTTTGTCTGTGTTCAAATTTCACGTTCTCTAAGAGTATCAGTTATATTAGATTAGGAGTCTACCTTACTCCAATATGACCTCATCTCAACTAAGTATATCTGCAATGAATCTATTTCCAAATGAGGTCAGAATCTGAGGTAAAGGGAGTTAAGGACTTCAACACATGGCTTTGGAGGATGGATGGGATAAAATTAAATCTTTAACAAATGGAGGTTCCCTTTCTTTCAGAGTCAGGATCCCTAAGAATAGGATTAAGGCCTGCTATCATTTATCGTTAGAAAATTACTGTGTTCAAGGAACCATGCCAGTCCTACAGGGAATACTAGATCTTTTTGTTGTTGTTGTTAATCCGCACCCGAGGATATTTTTCCACTGATTTTTAGAGAGAGTGGAAGGGAGGGGGAGAGACAGAGAAGGAGAAACATTGATGCGAGAGACACATCGATTAGTTGCCTTCCACACGACCCAACAAGGACTGGGGATCAAGACTGCAACCAATGTACCTGCCCTTGACCAGAATTGAACCTGGGACTCTTCAGTCCGAGGGCCGACACTCTACCCACTGAACCAAACCAGATAGGGCAAAAATGAGTTAGATCTTAATTTCTAAGGGTCTTTCAATAGAGCTGG